>NC_134224.1:8339464-8647500 GCF_965140235.1 Caretta caretta
AGGATTTTGCGGTGCACATTACCAGAACCTTGTGGTCCTTCTTAATCCTATGGCCATGTTCCTCAAGCTCTAGATACAACTTCCTCTCAGGAGTTGAACTGGTAACACAGAGTTCCAGATGGCTGTGTCTGGGCTGAATTCTAACCCTCAGCAACCTCACAATGGGTTGTCTCCACAAGTAAAATTTTCAAAAGTCCCTACATTCCATTTTCAAAAGTGAGTTAGGATCCTAAGTCCTATTGAGTTTCAATGAGACTTAGGTTCCTAAGTGCCTAAGTCACTTTTGAAAATGAGACTTACGGCCCGATTTTTAAAGGTATTTTGGTGCCTAGTGGGATTTACAAAAGCATCTGGGTGCCTAACACCATGGTTAACACTCAGTTAGGCATTGCAACACAGTGAAGAACAACGCCTAAATACCAGTAAAAATCTGGGCCTTTGTCACTTTTAAAAATGGAACTTGGGCACTTCTGAAAATTTTATCCCATAATCCTTTGCTTTTAATAAAAACTCTACACTACTTCTTAGACTGAAGTCTCTAGGCTTGACACAATCACAAGTCTAACAGTATCTAATGGCTCCATTATAAACTGGCCTTGTATTTTGGAATGCTTCCGTTGTCTTGGAGTGTAAGAAAACATTTTCCTGTGCATATTTCCTCCCAGAGTCCTATGAAGTATTATTTTGGCATCATTGTACAATAACAAGCATTAAAAGGAGGGTTAAGTTTAAGTTTGAAATTACCTTCCAGTTCATCTTTGGAAATTGTAATCTCCTTTCCATCATCATAAGGGATGGCTAGTGATTTAAAAAAAAATCAATATTATTCACAAGGAGAAAAAGCCACAAGTTTAGTGAAAAGACAGAGACAAGAATCCTGAGTTTCCCTATATGCACACAAAGCCCATAAGCTGGGGTAGTTTGGCCTTCTCCCTTTCTGTAACAGTTTGTACCAAGAGAAGTGTGACAAACTGAAAACTAATTAAAAAATTATAGGAACTTCCTTGACATTAAAAATACAAAAACAATCATTTTGAGTTAGACACATTTTAGGCCCAGATTCAGTTTACCCATTGCCACTTTTGTCTTCCCATTGCAAGCACTCCAGACAGTCAGGGGTTTGTGAGCAGAGCTTGAGCACTGTTTGGGTAAGAGAGTAACACATGGAATGATAGAGACAGACACTCAGGTGGTGTCAGTCATCCTGGTTTCATTGGCTTCCCTGGAGCTCTGATGATTTACGTCTGCCGAGGATCTACTCACAGTCTTTGCCTACCCAGTGCTGTTCACAAAGTGAAAATGGTGTTTTAGGTCAGTCTGGACCAATGACTTCAGCTCGTGATTCCAGCAGGGCTGAGGCATGTTTGCAGCATAGGGGCTGCAGTGATGTTTATGAGAATAGGGCACTTGGGATAAGTCATCCCAAGTTAGCGCCGCAGCCTCACAGAGCACATAGGGGAATAATATCCTGTTTCTGATACGTACTTATCACTCTTTTTTCCTCATTGGGGTCTTTCATTGTGACTGGGTCGCTGGCCTTGGAAGGGTTACTGATGCCTGAATGGTTGACAGCCTTTACCCGGAACTGGTATGTCTTTCCCTCTGTGAGGCACAAAACAGGGCACCTGCAGGTCTTCACGGGCATTTCATTATATGGCATCCACTCGTCTGTGCCTGCCTCGCACCTGCAATGAAGCAAGACCATGCAGTACCTCCATGGTGTTCCCCCAATGTGGCAGTGGGCCTTTTGCAGGCTATAACTTTGGTAAAGAGACTGCTCAGTGCAACAAACATATGTTTACTCACAGGACTGCAGGCTGGGTATTTGCTGCTTTATTTAACTGCATCACAACATAATTGGGGTGGGAGGAGAAAATTCTCATTGATTAAACAGGAATTGAGGAGTGGAGCAGGGTGCCATCCCATAATATTCTGGGTATCCCCAGTAACCCTATCATGACCACTTTACTACAATAACATAAGCATACAGACCTTTCAATAAAATAACCGAAGATTGGACTTCCTCCACTATCGCTGGGTGCTACCCAGGAAAGGAGCAGGCAATCTTTATTTACATCATGGCATTTCACATTGAGGGGGGATCCAGGTGCACCGGCTGTTGCTGCCGTAGCATCTAAAGGAATATAGAGCAATTCTGTTAAGCTGTTCTTTCCTGCTTGTGTTCTGAATCTTTCAGTCTCCAAACACTCTGTTGTCTACAGAGAGAGGTTGTCATTTTGTGTTCAGCTTGCTGCAGAGTGCAACAGAGGAGACACACACACTCTGAGCTCTCTCTCGTGGAGATATTCATCCTGTTCTTTCCTCCTCTTCTTATTCATTTGTATTGCAGTAGCATTTAGGGCCCCATGGTGCTAGTGCTGTACAAACTCAGAACAAAAAGATGGTTCCTGCCCCAAAGAGTTTACAATCTTATCTATACTCTTTCTTGTTTCATTGTTGTCTCTGAGCGTGTAGGGAAAACAAACTGTCTGATCTGCATGGTGAGGAAAAAATCCACATTTTAAAACTGTAGATAAATGCATTGAGCTATAAAAGGAAGACATAACTCCAGAATACAACAATGGAGGAACTTCCTATATTATACTGTGACCCTAATAAATGTACAAGGAATGGAAAATATTAGCAAATTCAATTCTGAATAATTCATATTAAGAGTAATTTCTTTTAAGATTAATAACAAGGTCAATTTTTTTTTAAGATCTTGAGAAGAACAAGAACTGACCTACTCAGGGTATAAAAAAAATAATCCAGCATCTGATCAGAGTGAAAAACATTTGTCATGCTGATAAAGCAAACAGGTCCTGCAATTAGAACTGGACAACTGTCCAGCAACCCTGACCTTGTCTTGTAAATCTGAGTAAATGGCTGTTCAGTAACTCTTGTAACTGAAAGCCCACCGTCAATTCTCTGTTTGGCCATTAAGGGCTAAACTGGGTTCCCCACATCAAATCTGAGACGTGTGGCACAGAGCACTTCTCTGAGGGAAGGAATTCGCCCAATGGGGTAATGTCGCCATATCATGATGCTTCTGCATCCCTTGTGGGGATCACTGGCAAGAGTGTTTACATAGTATTGGTGCCATCCCTGCTTTCCCCTTACCCACCCCAACCCTGCCCCCAAATCCCACTGCATAGGGGAGCTGCAGAGCTGAGCTCCATGGTATGCAGACCCCCTGCAACAGCTCCCCAAGTCCTATGCTACTTTGGTTCTGATGTTTCTTGTACCCCACATTGCTGTGGAGAAGGGGGCAGGATTTGCCCCCCAACCCCACCCCAAAAGCAAATGAAATCTATTCTCTACCTCCAGTACTGCCTAGGCCACATCTGATAATTACAGGGGGAAGGATGTTGTGTGTGGTAAACAGGTAGGCCTTTGTTTTCTGTGTTTGGCACTAAGGATTCTGCTGTCCACAGAGGCAGGCAGCCATTTAATGCTCAGTTCAGTGCAGACTGCTACAGAGGAAACACGATGGGAAGTCAACGGGATTTGTGCCTAAAATCCCAAGTGCCTAAGTCACTACTGAAAACGGGATGCAGGCACTTTTGAAATTATCACCCCTGGGTTCAAGTTGGGGGCAATGTGGGAAGGCCTTTCATTGTGAATGAGGCTGTGAATTTTCCCACCCCAATGGATCGGAAAAGGCCTTTTGCTTTAAACAGGATAGAAATCTCTAGGTACCTCTAACAAACACGTAAGCACTCTGCTCATTGTACCCGTCCAGTGTAGGGACACGGATAGTGTAGAATCCCTCGTCTTCTTTGTAAGCACACAACACGGTCAAAGAAGCCTCGCGATCCAGACACTTTATTTGCTGGCGATCGGAATCCTTCAGAAACTCGCCTGCAGGGAAATGAAAACTCAGTGGAACTCCACCTGAATGATGCCCTGTTCAGAGGGGCATGTAGCACTTGCACAGAGTGTAAAATGCTAGCAGGACGGGCACTGCAGGGGACCCTGGGCCTATGCTAACACAACACTGCTGCACAGCTAGCAAGGCCCAGATCCTTAAAGAGATTTGATTTCAATGGGAGTTAAGTGCATGAATACCTTTGAGTTGCTGAGCCCAAGTTACTTCTGCCTAGTAGTAGATCTGAGGCATTACAGGCTAAGCTCATTAGCCAGATGAGGAACAAGCTCAAACCCCTGCCTTCTGAGACGCAGTCACACTCTGGCCACATCCTTCTATTTGTTATCCTTTGCTCTTGCTGTACACCAATGCGGGAGGTTTGGGACTAACTTCTACTCAGTGCGGAGGACCCTGAGCCAGAGGAGTAAGTCCATTCACTCTCAGTAAATAGCAGGCATTTGTCCTGAGGGCCACAAGGAGCCATGACACATAGTAACAGTAGCTAGCACTTTTCATGAGCAGATCACACACTGTCATACAAAGGAGCTTGGTACCCTCATTTTACATATAGGGAAACTGAGGCACAGAGCAGGGAAATGACTTGCCCAAGGTCACCCAACAGGCCAGTGGCAGAGCCAGGCTTAGAATCCGTGCACAAATGTACACCCAAGCTTTGGGAGAGTTCAGATATGGATCTAAACTCTGTGATCCAGGCCCATCTCTAGAACACAGCGCAGTCTGCTGCTTGCACAGCTGATTCTAGCAGGCCTACTTGTAAAACAAAGGCAGTCTTACTGTGTTGCTCCTGGAATAGGTGCAGCCTCCCACAGTTTAAAGGCACAGAGGCAATTCGCATCCTGGCAAAGACCAGTGTCCTTGATTTTGCCTCTCTGTTTGTAACCTACCCTCCTACGGGCTGTCTGGGAGGCCTACCTTTTACTTCATTCGCCAGTGTCTCCTCTGGCTTTACAGGAATATAATAGCAACATTTTGCACTTCCACTGTGTAGAATCAAGGTTCCTAACAACTCTTTATAAACATGAATTAATTAAGGCTCATGTCACCCCACGAAGCAGGTCTGTATTCTTATCCTTGTTTTACAGATGAAGAAATGGAGGCTCAAGTTAAGGGACATGCCAGAACTGGGGCAGAACTGGGAACAGAACCCAGGAATCCTGGCATCCAGTTCTCTTCTGCAAGCACTAGACCAGAGCTTATAGGGGGAAAGCAGTCGTACCAAAGAAAGCTATGTGGATATGAATACACACCGTCTCTGAACCAGGTGATATCTCGTTGGTGTTGAAGTAGATCAGAAGAAAAGAAGCAGGAAAGGGTAAAAGGTTCCTTCTCTCTGGAGAATAGGGGCTTCAGTGAAAAGGCAAAATCTGCCTCCTGGCCAATGAGTGATCCTATGAAACAAGAGCAAAACCATGCAGCCATGATTAAGGCTACAGTTTTGTCACGGAGGTCACGATGGTCACAGAAATCGTGAATTTGAGTCAAACTGAGTGGTGTTGTAACCTAGCGCTCAGGGTTGCAGCGCCACTCAGATTTGGTCCTTCTGCCCCTCTGTCTCCTGAGAGGTGGATGAACCAAACCTGAGTGGCGCTGCGACCCCATGTGCCGGTCTCAAAGCCCAGCACGGGGAGCTGGCCCCAGCTCTGTGGAACAGGAGCTGCTGTTTTGGGGTGAGTGCGGGACTCCTCATTCTGTAATTCCCACCCTGCTTTCAGAACATAAGAATGGCCATACTAAATCAGATCAAAGGTCCATCTAGCCCCGTATCCTGTCTTCCGACGGCGGCCAATGCCAGGTGCTTCAGAGGGAATGAACAGAACAGGTCATCATCAAGTGATCCATCCCTTGTTGCCCATTCCCAACTTCTGACAAACAGAGGCTTAGGACACCAGAGTCTTATCGGTTTTTCCCCACACCTCTGCTGTGAAATTTACTAAAAGTTTCCAAGCCCAAATTACAGCCCTAGTCACGATAAAAACAAGAGGCTCCTCGGTTCGTGTCATTATTGTGGTCATTCATCTAGTGCCATAGGTATGTGTAGTGCTTTTCATAAACATCAGGCTACTGGGAAGAGGGACACCTTGTCTGAATCTGTGCCGGGGGCCTCGGCCCATACATAAAAACTCAGCAACAATAATTTACTCACTTTTGTATATTTCTGAATCGAATCCTGACTCTTTCCCATAATATTCTGCAAAAGAAGGGGGAGGGGATGGGAGGAATAAACACATTTAACAAATTTATGTTTCAATATTTATCTTCCTCTTAATAATATGCAATGATACTTAACTCTTATGTATTGTATCACTTCTTCGAAATATGGTCCACTACAAACATTAAATATTAGCCTTCAAAACACACCTGGGTGGTGACTTCTTCAAGCAGGAACACTTTCCAATGCAGAGCCTTTTACTAGCTTAACAAACTGATAAGGATCACTTCACCCATAAGTGAAATGCAGCCACCCCTGGGGCAGAGCCTGGCATCTACTCAACACCACATGGCAACACTATGCAACAACACAGGAATGGAAGGGAAGAAGAATATTCTGTTGAAAGTGCTGGGGAGATTTAGGACAGCAGAACATATTAGTTACTGAAGCTGGAATATGGCCTGGACACCGAGGTTAAGCTGCCGTACCACTACAGAAAACGATATGGGATCTTTAGTGACCACATATGCCTGGACCTCAGGTTTGTGACTCATCCCAAAGACAGCATGTCCAGAAGTACAGAATATTCCAAGACATGGGCTCACTACTGGCTCAGAGGGAAAAGTGTCATACACTGAATCACCAGCAGCGCTTATTGCGGCACCTACGTGTTTCTTGGAGGTCTCTCCCATGAAAACAACAATCCTAGCCAAACCTTGCAAACTGCTGGGATCACAGAACAAAGTCTAGTGGCTTTGAGCTTAATGCAACGTAATCCCGCAGCTGAAGGAACTGAAGAATTCCAAAACAAGATGAAAATGATTGTGTTTCTTAAACCTCTCATCCTAAATAAATGCATATAAGAATTGATCACATTAATTCTTTCTCAGTAGCCAGTACATGGCAATTAAAATGGATGGAAATCAGGAATCTCAGACCGGGACATTCTGATATCTTTTCCAGAAGTGATTTTCTGTTGCTGTGATGAAAGGGAAGGCAGACAAAACTTTGCACTGCTATGGGGAAATCCCACATTCAGAAGTAGCCTCTCACTTGTTGTTTCCATCTGTCCTGGGCCACAATGAATCATGAAGGTGGCACGCTTTGAGCGTGGCATGAGGAGTGGGGAAGGGAAAGCATTGCTTTAAGGGCATACCTGCTGGCCAGGTAGAAAGGATGGTCCTAAATGAATGAAGCCATGTGATAGCATTATACAGTCATAGGCAGAAGATGGTGAATGGGTGGCA
Organism: Caretta caretta; assembly: GCF_965140235.1. NCBI lineage: Eukaryota > Metazoa > Chordata > Testudines > Cheloniidae > Caretta > Caretta caretta. Next base: position 8,346,750 of record NC_134224.1, read on the forward strand.
ATGACTAAAGAGGGGAGTCATGGAGAACATTAAAGGGACATGCTGGGTTCATCAAGGATAACAAAGAACCCCAAAATATCATTGATAGGCAGGGCAGCCCCACTAACCTAGAGAGCCGTTTGGGCTTGGGACCGCCTAAGACATCAAAGGTATGTCAGGCAATGCAGGGGCCAAGAGAACGACTGCCAATGGCCTTCTTAGTGGGACATGGAGAACTTCCAGGCCAAGCCCTATGGCTTTGCTTTGGATTCTGTTTTCAGACTGTTAAACACAAATAGCAAAAGGAAGGGGCATGTTACCAGGACGGCATCAGGCAGGGTCAGGGGAGAAGGAACAACGCAGGCCTGCCAACAGCAAATGTAAGAAGCAATATTTGGAAGTGCCAATAGCATAGAGTTCTGCTCCGACCAGAGACTTCATAAAGGAGAATTTGATCTGGTACTAAGTGGTGCTAGGACAGCTGTCTCCTCCAAGGAGGTTTTCTATAATAGATTCATAGATTCCAAGGCCAGAAGGGACCCTTGTGATCAGCTAGTCTGACCTCCTGTATAACATGGGCCACAGAACTCCTCCAAAATAATTCCTAGCACAGATCTTTTAGAAAAACATCCCCCAACCCTTGGTAAATTGTTCCAATAGTTAGTTACCCTCACTGTTAAAAGTTTACACCTTATTTCCAATCTGAATTTGTCTAGCTTCAGCTTCCAGCCATTGGATTGTGCTATATCTTTCTCTGCTAGACCGAAGACCCCATTATTAAATATTTGTTCCCCATGTAAGTACTTTTAGACTATGATCAAGTCACCCCGAACCTTCTCTTTGTTAAATTAAATAGATTGCGCTCCTTCAATCTATCACTACAAGGCAGGTTTTCTAGTCCTTTAATTTTTCTCATGGCTCTTCTCTGAACCTTCTTCACATTTTCTGACTGTTGTTTAACATCCTCTTGAGATACTAGTGGAATGGAAAGAGTGATAGAATTGTGGTGTATTGAAAATCGTGTTACAGTTATAAGCTATCACTTTAATTCTCATGGGTTTCAGGGGCTCTGTAGGAAGTGTGCAATCTGGGTTTTTCAGCAGTCAGTCTGCAAAGAACCAGCCTAGAGGAAGGTGCAGTGAGTTGTGCCTCAATCTCTGGAGCAGCCTGCTTTCTCTATGCTTGTTTTTGGTTCTTGCGTGTTAGTATTCTGGATTTTAAGAAATAAAGTCATGTTTAAATTGCAACCTTTTAGACAGAGCATTTTATGTTTTTATCTAATTTTTCTGTTTGTATGCTGTGAACATAACAAGAATCATTTGCCTTGTTCTGTTGTCACACCTGTTTTTTTTTTTTCCTCACAAGCAGGGTTTGAAAAGAGTGATTGGGAGAGAGAACGAGGGCGGGTACTCTGTGACCTTTCTCGTGCATGTTATTCAGACCACCCTACTTCTGCTTCTCTCCTTTGGAAGCAGTGGAAAGTGTATTTTCCAGTGCTGTGTGCTGCTTGTTTTCATGCCACTTCATCTATCAGCACCAAGTCAGTTTCATGCCCCTTGCGGAATTTATTGCCAATTCAGGGCAGTAAATCAAGCCAGTTGGAATGTATCCAATCGCTCATGGAAGGATCTTGTTTCTGCTGTCTTTTCCCAGGATCTATTCATAGTTTTAAGCTCCTGATTCTTAGAGATATATGGCCTGATTTTCCAAGGCACAGAGACACTAAAGTCAATTGGATCTGTGGCTACTCTCACTACCTCTGAAAACCAGGCTAACACAATAAGTCATATAAATACTGCAGTGTGGAATTCCTTCACCATGACAGCCAAACTTTCACTCACACGTTTCCTGCCTGGACTGCCCAATAAATTGTTCTTTATTGCTTTCTTAGCTGCAAATAAATGCCACCATCCAATAGACTTTGCACACTGAAGCCCATGTGGTTCCATTGCTTAGCTTTCGGGAGTTCACCTTTGCTCTGTTTGGATGGTGCAATGTACAAGAGTTCTTGGCAGAAAATCATGCTGTTATGTGTGCTTTTGATTTGCACCCCCGGGGGGCAGATGAGAGAACAAACAACATGTGACAGATGGTAGCCACATTGCTTAATGGAAGGGGCTTAGTTACTACAGTGATGAGCCTGCTATAAGAACCCAATAGTATGGAATAGTTGTACACCCCCGAGCTTTTTACATACTTCCTGCATTAGGATAAGAATTATCCAGGCTGGTCCGCCATGCAAACTAAGGGCTGCCATTGTTATTATAAGTAGAGTTGGGTGAATACCAGCAAACTGAAAAATTTGTTAATTCAAAAAAAAAATGGTTTTGGGTCAAACCGAAAACATTTATCCAATTTTTCTGCAAATCAGAAAGTCGAAAAAAAGATTAATTTCAAGTTGAACAAAATGTTTCATTTCAGTTCCAAGCACTTTAAAAATGTTTTTGATGGTTTGAATAAAAAAAGCAAAGGAAATTGTGAAACAGAAAGTACTTTTGCACCAAAATATGGAAATGTTTGGATTATTTTAGGGGGTTTTATCACCAAATCAATTTGGTGAAATTGACACAAATTTGCAAAACATTTTGGTGTTGCCAAATCTGCTTTTTTTGCTCCCCCACCCCCACAAAAAGCTTTGTGCATAACATTTTGCCCGGTTCTAATTATAAGTGAATATCTGTCTGCAACTGGAGTGTGTATGTGCATGTGTGTATGTGCGTGCGTGCTGATTCTGACTCACGTAGGGCACTATTTAACAACAGATTTTAAAGATAGCATAAACAAAACATGACCCTTAAAATTCTTTGGGCACATTCTGTTCTTGTGAAAGCTGAGTCTACAAAGGAGATCCAGATTTTATCAGTGCACAACATGCAAAGAAAAGGAATGGTGATAACATGGCCGAGGATGGAGTAGAGAATTTTTTGAATCATATATACTTTTATAAGACCCAGCTTTCTGAGTAATCGACCAAGCTGGCTTTTGCATCTCACATTGCCACAGAAGCTCATCTCTCTCATACCAATAAGACCTTTGAAGCAGTCGGTTCACCTCCTATTCCAGAATGGTATCGGTTCCCATCTCTGTTATTCTATTGCCCATGTCAGTCTCACTGAGCATGTTTAGCTGTCTATAGTTCTGTAGGTCTATTCCAGTCCAGGTTTTTATGACAGCATTGTTTTATATATAGATTAGAAATGTCAAGGTCTAAACAATGACCCCATGAGATGCCATTGCATATTCCCTAGAGCGTGGCATAATTTCCCTTTGTAAGTACCAGCACTTTATTTCCAGTTGTTTCCCCATGCATCTGGCTTTAGCTTGGGCAGAATCTTGCTGTATATTTGTCTTGCTATAAAGGAATTCATAAAAAGGGTCCATGCAGCTTATCTTGGGATGACAACAGATACAGGGAGAGGAGAGCCCTGAATGCTCTTCTGTTGGGTTACACTCGGCAACGAGAACTGTGTGTTCTGTGAAGCTCTGCCTGGAGAGAGATCTGGGAAAAACAGTGCTCTCAAACTGACATTCAGAAAAAACAACTAGATCCTCCACAGACCTGCTGTACTTTGAACTGCAGGGCGTGGTAGTATCACTGCAGAAGGGATCAGCAGCCAGACACAGCACACCTTCACTGCAGTGGTGTTAGTCCACTTCAGGGCTAAATTCTGGGCTGTGTCCAGAAAGGGTCTGAAAGATTTTAGCTGAGTCTAGAGGGGCCACAAGGGACTGAGGCAGAGTAGCCATCTTTGAGGTGTATCTGGGCAGGCCCTGAGGGAGAGGGCCTGACAGGCTCTGACAGAAAGGGTGTGAGGGAGAGATTTGGCCTGAGTCCAGTGGCCTGACTGGGAAGCCAGTTCCATAGCGACTGCTGATGTAGGAAGCACTGATTCTCTGTTGTGGTCTCCAGGGTATTGCACTAAGCTGCTACAAAACAGCATTTCAGAAATTAAACAAGGGCACCCAGAGAATCGTGGCAGTGGCCCTTGCCTGGATCCTGCCAACAAGAAGTCCCTATGGCCCAGACTGACAGCAGTCTAAAGGACTGGGGGATGAGAATGGGACCCTGACTCAGAACAGCCAGGAACTTCAGGCTTCCACCCAAAGGCTACTGCAGAGGCAGAAGGGGAAAGAATGGTGACAGTCAGACATAGGCTAAGCTAGATCCCTGGGTTATAAATACTGGGTCTCATTGTAACATGAGTCCAGCCATTTTGATTTCTGTTTGTTTAAACAGAACACACTCTAGTTAAAATCTTTTTAACTCAACTCCTGACAACAGCAAACACCAGGAGAAGAGCTCTTTCAAAGAAGGGCTATTGCTGTTAGACCACACAAGCTGACCCTGACCATTTGCATGAAACTCCACTAGACAAACTTCCATGCCTCTAACCAAAGTGATCTCACTCCCTGCTTTAAATAAGAGAGGAAATAAAACCATGAAGAAAAACAATCTGTAGGTAGAGTGTTATAATAAAGAAAAAGTGTGTATGGAAATAAGCTGCTAGCAACTCTGCTTTGCACATGTTACGACTTAGACTAGGGAGGGATAGGTTAGTGGCAAGTCAAATGAGTACGAACTAAGGCTCAGATCCTCAAAGGTATTTTGATTTCACTGGAAGGTAGGAGACCTAAATATCTTTGCGGCTCAGGGCCTAAAATTTTGTGCATAAGAAAAGTTAATCTGATATGGATTTTCTTTCTGAGGTTTGTAGTTAATTTACCAACAACCTTTCTGATGGGTTGGCTATTTGTCTCTGTAATGACAACAGAAATTGTTTTATGGACAGTTTACCATGGAAAACATATTGATTGATGCTTTTTAAATATATTTTTTAAATCCAATTGTTCTTCCCTCCTACCTCTCCCCGCATCTCGAAGGCTTAGCTAGACAACCCACTGCATCCCCTTGTTCATGTGTATGTGGTTAATACAGTAATTTCTTTTAACGAAAACAAATAGAAGAATCCATAAAAAATGTTTAAAAGGAAACTTACTCTGGACAAGCACCGTAGCAAATGAATAGGCCTCACCATATGGATTTTTAACTTCGACACTGTATTCAGCAGAGTCTTCCAAGGAGCATCTGTAAGAAATGGTTTGTTTTTCCTTTTAAGTTTCAGTCTTTGATGCTTCCGCTCGAGGGTTAACTCTGAGCAGTGCATGTCAATAGGGGTTGGTCTTTAAGACCAAAAGTTAAAAGAGAAGTCTTGTTTTTTGCCAAGTCTTTTTTGGAATGCAGGAGTCGGGCATTATTGACACTTAGAAGTCAAATAATAGAATTATAGAATATCAGGGTTGGAAGGGACCTCAGGAGGTCATCCTGCTCAATATATTGTTCTTTTGATATACAAGGAATTATGTACATAAGGTGAGATTCTCAGAATAAGGGCCTATGCATCACATTAATTCCACTGAAGACCTGGCCTTATATATATTACACATATATCTTGCAGCCTTTTTGTTTCTGTAGAAAGGTATCAGTCCATCCAGATTTGTACAGTGCCCTGAGTACACTTAATGCCAAAATGATGAGGTATCCCTAATGTACTGTAGGAAACAAAGTAGAGTAATGAGGATCTGCAATAGATCATAGAGATTTTGCATCTACCTCCATTTATACAGGTTCAAACAAAATAAAATAATATTTAAAGCCCAATGAGCTATTAGAAGTGTTGGGTCAACCTCACAATGGGCAGAGATTTGGTCCAGGTAAGTTCCTAGAGCCCTGGAGCAAGGCAGTGGAGAATCAGACTCCAGATGCATTTCCAGTCCTCCTCCAGCCCTCTTTGTTCTACAGAACTGGCCTGGGAATCTCAGCAGACCAGGCCTTGCTGCTAATGAAGAAGGAGCTAAGCAGAAGGTCTGTACATTACCTATTGATGTCTAATGTGAGCATGCCAAACTTGTTCTGGATCCTGTATTTCCCTGCTGGAGCCAGTCGGGGATCAATACGGACTCCATTTTTATACCTAGTTGAATATAAAATGACACACTGTTCAAGAGGGATGATCTAGTTTAGATGAAAATTAATGGGTATATTTAACAGCTTGTTTTCAAAGTAACACCATCAGCCACATATATTCCATGGGACACAGCAGAACAGGGGAGTGGACAGCTGGTCACAGCTCTCTGATTCTCTGCCCCAGCACAAGTTAGAGCAGTCTCAGGGCTGCTTTACCTTGTTCCACCTGGCTATGGTTGCCTAAGGACCAAAAAAGCTGGAGATTGCCAGAGTGCATCACTCTCCAACCACTCCACCTGCTCGCTGCTTCCTACCTCATTTGTTTCCCCCCGCCCTCGCTCTGGCGGTTGCAGGAAGGGAGGTATAGGAGCTGGCTTTTTTGGTTCTGACTACTGCAGACATCTGGCTCCCTTTGCACTGCTGGAAAGGTGCAAAGGGACCAGAGTAGGGAAGTTAATCTGCCCCCAAAGCCCATCTGAAACTTTGACAGTAGAGGAGATTTTCCCCTAGTAAAGTCATTGAAATTAATGTTTGACTATTTCAGGCATTTTCATTTGAGGACAATCAATTTGACTGTCAAACTGAGCAAGGACCTTGGTGCACAATGTGTGAAATGTTATTCTTGGCCTCCTTGTTGTTTCTGCCCGGCTGTTGTTAACAGTAACTTCTGCAGACAATCCCAAGAGATCTCAACAACATTTTCCATCCTGTGAGTTTGTAACTAAGCAAAGCTCAGTAAACAGAAAAGAGTCACTTCATATTTCTCAAATTTTAGGGGCCAGGGCCGTTTAATCCCAAGGCACGTACGGTATCCTGACTGTTAGTCCAGCCCTGATGGCGAATGTCCAGTGTGTCTGCACCTGTCTAGTGCATTGGAGAAATAGTCTCGTCGGCTCTAAGATGCTGGCCAATGACTAAGATTCATGAGCACAAGCTGGAGATGGGGGGGCTTTAGCACAATGGCCACTCTCCAAAGCTAAGTTCGGTATTGGTACATAGGTGACACTGCTCTGACAGCTGAGATAACTCTGGAGGGAGTGAATCAAAGAGGTCACATTCTGAAAAAGTTTGTATGGAACCGTCTTTAAGAGCAAATGTAAAGCCTGTTCATAAACCTCCCTGAAGCTTGTAACGGGCTAGAGGAATTGAGTCAGTTCCACCAATGTACAATTCTTCTTGTTTAGTTTGCTTATTTGTGTAACTCGAATAGCTCTAGACGTGGATTGTAAGCTCTTTGGGGCAGGGACTTGTTCTGTGCTTGTACGGTGCCCAGCACAGTGGGACCCTGGTCCATGATTGGGGTTCCTAAGTGCTACTACAATACAAATAAATAATAAAATAACATTGCCTCATTTAGGCATCTCTGGAGTGCTCAGTCCTACACTCTGCATTGGATACAAGGGTTTACTACAGTTTATGGGAAGACTATAATGTAAACTAAAAAGGCCATCTCCTCCTTTGAGTAGCAGCCTATTTGTAGAAGTCTCCTGTTCTCTCCCCTCTAGCAAACCTCCCCCCCAGGTCAAAATAAAAGCAAGGATGACGTCCAGACCAGAAGGAAGATTAGAAACAACAGCTCCTAAACTGGAACATACTAGGAGTTTCTTGAAATATTTTGTGTCATCCTTTTCTACAGATGGGTAAATAAATAAATAATCCCTGATCAGAGTCAACAGAAGCATCCCGTCTATACAGCAACAACACCCCTGCTTGGAAGAAACATACCTCTTATCATTGCTTACTCTGGAACAGCTGATTTTCTGCCACCATCACACTGAAATGCTACGTGGACTGTATATATCTGGGCTAAATCAACAACTAATTTGTCCCACCGAGATAAGATATTTGCTAATGGGCATGAGCCACAGAGTTTTGGATCCAGATTCAGTACTCCCCAGAGTTTGAGGGTGTTGGTCTCTGAGGTTTTGGGCTGGTTTAATCTCTGCCAAAGAACCTAGACTTTTGGGACTTAGCCTGACCACTGTCAAACTTGTTAGAGAGAGATATCATAAATTATTTTAAGAGACTGCAGGAGGGCTTCCTCTAAGTATCAAAATCTGTTTGTGCTGGGGGCTCATTTACTTCTGGTCTGAGGCCAAATCGAAAGCTTTAGGGAGTAGTCTTGTTATTATGTAATACGTTCTAGTACACAACTATAAAGGGCCTCAGAGTCTTCCCTAGCTCGGCTCAGAACTTCTCTGTAACACGCTGTGTTTGAACAGGTGTAGGTGGTGCAGCAGCAGCATGGGAGAAAGGGCGAGACCTTTCCTTCTATTCCAGAGGAGGGAGAAGGAAATGTTCTTTCGTTTTCTGGTGAGAGCTTCCACATGGAAATCAGAAAAGGGTATAACCAGGTGGGAAGGAGGATCAGAATCAGGCCCTTTTGAAACAAATGAGCATTCCACAACTGCCTATTTGCAGACACCAGAGTCTGGGGTAACAGGTTTTCCTGCTCCTCTCCAGTGCTCATACATACCTCCTCATACCCAGGCACCTCCAAACTCAGAACGCATACAGAGATACATAGGCAACTGCCCCTGCACATGCACATGCCTGTGTCCTGAGCCTGATATCATTTACACTGGCATTTATCAGGAGTAATTTCACTGAAGTCCCTGGAATTACATATGTAAGCCTCGCTTGCTGAGTGTAGCCCTGTCTCCCTGTAATGGATGAACCATGCTGAGATTCTTATAGCTCAGGCAGTAGACTAGAGGCTCACGCTTTTAGGTCCATAAGTCCTGGGTTCTATCCACACTGCTGACAACACAGTCAGAGGTGCTGGGTTATACACTGGTGAGAGTTCAATATCAAGCATTCATCAACTGCTGAGACTTCATTTCCAGGATTGTGGTCTCTGATAAGAGCTGTGTCAGAAAGGCCACAATGGGTGTAGGCAACAGGCCTGAGCTGACATCCATTGGAGCCAAATGGCAAAGCTCCCATTTGCTTTAGCAGTGCAGAATCTGGACCCATACGGGCCTGATGCTTACTTACACTAAGGCCCCTTACATCAGTTTGGCATCGATAAATAAGAGAGGACTGGCTCTTCTGCCTTTACTTTGAGAATGTGAAACATTGGTTAAAAGAAAAGGAGTACTTGTGGCACCTTAGAGACTACCCAATTTATTTGAGCATAAGCTTTCGTAAGCTACAGCTCACTTCATCGGATGCATACTGTGGAAAATACAGAAGATGTTTTTATACACACAAACCATGAAAAAATGGGTGTTTATCACTACAAAAGGTTTTCTCTCCCCCCACCCTACTCTCGTGCTGGTAATAGCTTATCTAAAGTGATCACTCTCCTTACAATGTGTATGATAATCAAGGTGGGCCATTTCCAGCACAAATCCAGGTTTCCCCCCCCCCCCCCAACCCACTCTCCTGTTGGTAATAGCTTATCTAAAGTGATCCATAAACCAGTCGGAGAACACTTCAATCTCTCTGGTCACGCGATTACAGACATGAAAGTTGCGATATTACAACAGAAAAACTTCAAAACCAGACTCCAGCGAGAGACTGTTGAATTGGAATTCATTTGCAAATTGGATACAATTAACTTAGGCTTGAATAAAGACTGGGAGTGGCTAAGTCATTATGCAAGGTAACCTATTTCCCCTTGTTTTTTCCTACCACACCCCCCTCCCTCCCCTACCCCCGTTCCTCAGACGTTCTTGTTAAACCCTGGATTTGTGCTGGAAATGGCCCATCTTGATTATCATACACATTGTAAGGAGAGTGATCACTTTAGATAAGCTATTACCAACAGGAGAATGGGGTGGGGGGAGAGAAAACCTTTTGTAGTGATAAACACCCATTTTTTCATGGTTTGTGTGTATAAAAACATCTTCTGTATTTTCCACAGTATGCATCCAATGAAGTGAGCTGTAGCTCACGAAAGCTTATGCTCAAATAAATTGGTTAGTCTCTAAGGTACCACAAGTACTCCTTTTCTTTTTGCTTACAGACTAACACGGCTGAAACCAAACATTGGTTAGTCTCGCTTATAGCCCAGGAGAATTCTCTCCCTGGGGTGGGACTAGGGTTGCCAGGTGTCCAGTTTTTGACCGGAACACCCGGTCAAAAAGGGACCCTGGCGGCTCCAGTCAGCACTGCTGACGGGCTGTCAAAAGTCCGGTTGGCAGCGCAGGTAGGCTCCCTACCTGGCTCTGTGTGACTCCCGGGAAGCTGCCGGCATCTCCGTGGCCAATGGGAGCTGAGGGAGTGGTGTCTGCCGGTGGGTCTTTCTGGAGTCTAGTTTACCCAGAGAGGCCATTAGGATCAAATAAAACCTCCACTGAATTGTCAATATATTTCCCCCCCTGTCATTTGTTGAGTGAATCTGGAGCTGGAGGGAGCAGCGAGTTTGATAGCCCTGGCGGGTTTGGTCTTCTGCTTATGCACAGAATCGATACAGCAGCAGGGCAAGTTCTCCATGCCTCATGTCATTGATATGTGAATCAGCCCTGCCTCAGACAGCTCTGTGGGACAAAAACCACAACCGTTCTCTCTCTCCGGGGCCCATTGGATCCTGCGCTTCTCTGCTGAGACTGCCTATCAGAGAGCAGTTTCTACTGACTGTGCAGATGTTTTCAGACCTGGACACCTTGTTCTGTGGGAGCCGCCCATTTCACAGAGCGTCACCAGACAGTAACAACTCCCAGCCAATCGGGGAGGGTATTTGAAGCACTGACCCAGAAGGGAAAGTGTTTTCTGTATTTTCCGAACACCGTGTTCCCCTTCCCCCCACCCTTTTAGAGCTTTCTAACAAGACACAGCTGCTCCGCTCCTGTTTGCCCCTCAAAGTGCATACATGCTTTGTATCCACAAGGTCAGCTCCAGTCATCGCCCCCAACTCACGCACCAGGTGACCTGCGGTGGAGGGGAAGCCAGAATGATACATGTAAGCTTCACCCCCATTCTCTCCCAGACTGCATGAACTCTGAGTGGGATCCAGATCAAGGGGGGCCGGCTTGAAAGCAGCTCGATGTACTCCTTCTCCCGCTGGGCCTTCTCTAGAGCCTAGGGCAAGGATTGAATGGACAAGGACAACAGGATTATGTTCTAACGATGCAGGTTCTTTTGAAGAAGAGGCACGTGTAAATGGCAACAGCCTTCTCCCATTGCAAAACGGCAGGCTGCTCCCACCCAGCAGAGATCTTGGCTCTGAAGTTGATTGGAGTGGTTGTCAAAACAGAGCTGCACACCACTTTCATAGCTTCACGAGGGTGAAAGTTTCCAACCCCAACACTGGTGGCCTTCTGTTAACAAGCTGAGAACAAACTGTCCCAGAAGAGACACTTTCTTGAAGGGGCATGCAACTTCTGAAAGCTTTTCTCCTTGCTGGATTTAGTGACTGTAAAGAAATAAGGGCCCAATCCTCAGCTGGAGTAGCTCAGCGTTACTCTGTTCATTTCAAAGGGCTGTCACTAAGTTACACCAGCTGAGGATCTTACCCTGGCTCTACTGGAGTGACAGCAGGTGGAGAGAAACCTCAAAGCTTGCTTTTTGGGCAGCTACTTAGCCCCTTAATGTTAGAGAACTGTGGGGATCTGTTAACTCCAAAGACAGTGTCACTGGTGGAAATGGCAAGGAAAGACAGGGCTATGTTTTTCACTCCATTACCCACACAGTGATTGCTTTGCTGGAGTGCCTGGTATGGATGTGGTGGCTGTATGAATGGTGCTGGCCTCAGCCAGCTTTATAGTATTTTAACCTGGGTGGAATGAAAAGTAGGTAGTTTCTGGGGTAGATTTTGAAACACTCATCACTTGTAAGAAAATAGCCAGAAATTCCCCCTCTTAGGACCATGAGGTTACCAGCCTGGATCAGACCCATGGTCCATCTAGCCCAGTGTCCTGTCTCGGACAGTGGCCAGCCCTGGCTGCTTCACAGGAAGGTGTAGGAACCCCTTCGCGACAGATGTTGGTAATCTGCCTCTACATTCGGGTTATGTCTACGCTACAAATTACTTCGGTATAACTTACATCACACAGGGGTATGAATAATCTCCACCTCTGAGCGATGTAGTTATATCGACCTAAGTGCTGGTGTAGACAGTGCTATGTCAGAGGGAGAACTTTTCCCACTAATTTAGCTACTGCCTCTCATGGAGGGAGGAGTTATTAAGCCGACAGGAGAGCTCTCTCCTGTCGGCTTAGAGCGTCTTCACCAGAAACATGGCAGCTGCACTGCTGCAAATGCTGTAGTGTGGACATAAGCTAGGTCTCAGCCTGATCTCCAGTAGCTAGAGATCAACTTAAACCCTGAAGCAAGAGGTTTAATATCCCTTCCACATAATGCTTGCTAGCATTAATTGTTATAACTCTGGATATTCTTGCAATCCCTTTGCGACTCTGACCTTCTTGCGAAAGGCCTTCCGATCAGCCTTCACGCGCAGGAGCCTGCAGTTCCTAATGACCGCCTTCTCCAGCTTTTCCATTTCATTCCCAAACCGGACTCTCTTCTGACCCCGCTTCTCCAGCTCTATGATGGTAGCTTCTCTCCTCAGCTTGAATTCCCTGCAACAGCCAATGTTAATAAAACAGCCACAACTGGTGAAGTCCTTTGTGAGTTTTCATTGCACACACGCCGGGCTAAATCTATGCAGGTCTATAAGGAAGGACACTCTGGTACCCACTCAGCAGTGGGCATGGATGGGATATTGCTATCTTAAACACTAGAAGCCAGACAGTGCTGGCATGATGGGTTGTTATACACCGTGGCACTAGGAGGATGAGGGTTAAGAGTCGTGTGTAGTGTCCCATAGAAATTCCCTATTGCGGTCTCTGGAGCTGTGGTTCTCTCTGGCTCCCAGACTAACTAAGACTATGCTGCCTACTCTCCTCTAAGTCCTGGCCTGGAGCAGCCAGCTCTAGGAGCGGCTGCTAACTGCACTGCAGAGTGGGCTCAGGAATAAGGGCACAGCTAGCCTCAAATCCAGTACGTATTTATTCTGCCACCTGCAGCAACAGATTTCCATTAGCAATGAGTGTTTTGTGCTTGAAGACAGCAAGTGACAAGCACCCCGACCTGGAGCAAAGTGGGTCCAAAATGTTCCGACAGAACAGATTTCCTTCGGAAAATGCTGATTCAATGAAATCAAAAGGTTTCATGGGCACATCCTGACGGTGTTGAATTTTCAGCGGACAATTATTGAAACATTTTGTTTTGAGAAGGCTGAAACATTTAACTTAGATGTTATTGTTTGGACTATTCATATTGTGACATATTGTCTGAGCAGAAATGGTAAAGTCCAAACCAAACATTTTTACCCTATAGCAACAAAACATATCAGAATATTTCGTTTTGTGAAAAAATCTGAAATTTTGACCGTTTGTCTCAATTTGGGCTGCAGCACGGGACAGAAATTGTGTTTTTCAACTAGCTGTGCCCTGGGGGTGCTTTGAGCTTGCCTATTGTATGGTACTTTGCCTACTAATGACATGGATTCCCTTCCACTGGCTGGATCTGGCAGCGAATATACTGAAGCTTCACATCTTCAGAACCCTTTGCAAACATCCACGGATTAACCCTCACCACCTCTTGGGTGGCTAGTAACTGTTAACCCTATTGTAGAATGGGGAAGCTGAGGCACAGAACAGCTGAGTAACTTCCCCATGGCTACATAGAAAACAAGTCGAATTAGAAGCCAGGAGTTTCTGGCTTCTGGTCTTGAGTCAAGTAGCCCAAGCAGCTGCTCTGGCTCTATCCTGCAGCCCTTGCTTTTCTGACTTTCTGGTATGTTGCTAGGATTTGTCCCATAGTGCTTCCTTTCCAATGAGAACTTTGGAGATAAAGATCCTTTCTCAAACTTACTTTTACTTGCCAGGATGGAAAAATGAATGGGGTGTATAGAGAAACATGAATACACCAAGAATTTAGGAACCTGAGGCTAGGTCCTGCACCCGGTGGAAGTCACTGAGAGTTTTGCCATTAATCTCACTGAGAGAAGGAATGGGCCGCAGGTCTCTTAAAAATTCACCCAGGCATTATGAAAGCTGTACAATGTGTCTCTTGATCCTATGGGTCCATCTCATAGCACTCTGCACCTCCCAACAAGGATCTCCAAATGCTTTTGCATGCATGCATGCATTGATTAATTAGACCTCACATCTCCCCTGGGAGATAGAGGAGGATTGTTATCATCAGTTTTGGGATGGGAAACAGAGGCAGGGAGAAGTGAAGTGAAATTGTCTGAGGTCATGCAGTCACTTACAGAGCTGGGGATAGAACCAAACAGCATTGGCTCCCGGGCTCTAACTACAAGACACTATACCATATCCACAAATTGCCTTGCCCGGGTAAATCTATGGTAGTAACATTACAAGGTCTATTATTGGTTCAAATTAAGAATTATTGTGAATCTGTGCATCTTCTAGGTACATGTGATCTAAATCTAGCCCACTCTATACAACCACAGTAGCAATATTCATGTCAGACCTACCATGATACTTCTGAGGTCAAGGCGAGGGCAGCTGCTATGGATAATTCTGAAACGGTGAAAGTCTCTTCTTCCTCACTTCAGGTGGCAGATACAGAAAAATAATTCAGATCATGTTGAATAGACTCATAAAGAAAATGATCCCTGGACCTGTACATGTCCAGCAGCAAGGGTCACATTTCCAAAAGTGCCTGACTTAGGAACCTAAGTCCCATTTTAAAAAGTGACTTAGGCTCCTAAATACCTTTGAGGATCTGGGTCTTAGAAGCCTCATTGGAAGTCAATGAGAATTAGGCTCCTAGGCACCTAAGTCACTTTTGGAAATGTTACCTCAGTCTACTTTGCTTGGCCCATTAGACCATCCAACCATAGCCATCTTATGGAAATCACTTTCAGCCATGACTAATCTGGGCTGGATTTACAGCAGTGAATGAAAAGAGAAAGGGCCCCAGGCCCAGCTACTCATAGGCATTTAGGCCCCTAGCTCCCATTCATTTCAGTGGGAGCTGGGTACTGTAATACCTTTGGGAATCTGGGCACCCATTCCACCAAACTCAAAGCACAAGAGAGTGAAGGACCATGCTTTAGAGTGAGTATATTGAGCTATAATTTGAACACTGAAGATCTATTTCAGTAGCCCCTAAAAGAAAGATCAACAAAGGTATTTGCAATTATTCTTCTTATAGTTTCTCCTTGGACATTTAAAACAGAAATCTGGACCTTTACGGCCTTTCCCCTTATTGTAGGCACACAGGCATATTATTGTAGTGTCTCTCACATGCGTGAGGCTGTGCAGACACTAATTTCATATTATAGAGCCACTCCTGAGGGCTGGGCTGCACACACTAGTTTATTATTGTAGAGTTGCCTTTTGGGCTGGTGTCCACATATGCAATGGTTTATAATTATAGGGATGGCTTATGAGATCTGGGACCAACAGACAGACTTGTTATTGTAGGGTTGCTCTTAACATCAGCTATTCTTCCCATAGAACTCCATCTACTTACTGACTTCATCTACCACTCTCCGATGGGTTGGGATGCAATGTTCATAGATTGGCACACACAGCTCTTTAGGACAGGCAGTAAAGAATCAGTTGCTTATTTGAAACCACAGTCCAGGTTAGGCAGCACAGGACGTAGCTGGGTGTGTTGTATGAATAAGTGAACAAGGCATTCTATTTATTTCACTTATTGATAATCCCTTGACTTACCACCAGTCCCTTGACTTGCCTAGGCCTGGCTGATTCACTTGGACCTGACTCACTTCATCATAAACTCTTTGACTCATCACTAGCCCCTTGACTCACCTGGACCTGAACTTTGCCTTTCTTGTGGTAGAGGTCATCTGCAAGCTGCGTTGGCTCTCCTCCTTTTGCTCCTCCTCACTGCGGTGAAACAGAGTCCGAGTTTCCATGCTGAGCACTCACAGAGGGATCTTACCTGCCAGAACAGAGTCAAATACACCTTAAGCCCCCCTTCCAAATGGGCTGTCTCTGACAGTCCAGGATAACCCTTCATTTGCACGTACAAATAAGCACCTATTAATTTCAATGAGACCAATCTCAAATCTTTAAGACAGCAACTTATTTCCGGTTCCTAAGCATCCATTTGCTTGCAAATGAGGGATTCCCATTTTAAAAACTGGGGCCAGCATCTGCCTTAAAAACAAAGCAGTGAAAAAAATATTTCTAAAAGATATTCTCTAACTCAAACAGAAGTGCTGGGCTTGATGCAGAAGTTACTGGGTGAGGTTCTCTGACCTGTGTTATGCAAGAGATCACAACAGCCCTTTCTGGTCTTAACATCTATGAACAATTTTGGTTCCACAGCAGTGAAATCAATTCTTGGTGAAAAATAAAAATCTAAGAGCAGAGGGTCCTTCAAGAGCCTTTAAAAGTAACTGGTGTCAGGAAAAGAACAATAAATAGCTAAAATCCAGTCACTACGTTGATTGTTCACGAAGGCCCGATTAAATTGGGGGGGAGTCTTTCCACAGGCTTCCATGGGTGTGGGATCAAGCTCCAAAATAGCATTCAGACACTACAAGGAGGAGCCTGGTATAAAACCTAGATGAGCCAGATAGGGTAGATGAGGTGGGATAAATTAAACTAAAATAGGTTTGATAGACAATCTTAAAACATGTTAGAAAGTCATCAGAGTTTTGGACTGGAATCCATAGGCACAAAACTGAAATCTTTTTAAATCCAAGGGCACCTTAAAATGTGCTAAAAGAAAAGGAGTACTTGTGGCACCTTAGAGACTAACGAATTTATTTGAGCATAAGCTTTCGTGAGCTACAGCTCACTTCATCGGATGCGTACTGTGGAAACTGCAGAAGACATTATATACACAGAGACCATGAAACAATACCTCCTCCCATCCCACTCTCCTGCTGGTAATAGCTTATCTAAAGTGATCACTCTCCTTACAATGTGTATGATAATCAAGTTGAGCCATTTCCAGCACAAATCCAGGTTTTCTTACCCTCCGCCCCCCCACAAACTCACTCTCCTGTTGGTAATAGCCCATCCAAAGTGACCACTCTCTTTACAATGTGTATGAAAATCAAGGTGGGCCATTTCCAGCACAAATCCAGGTTTTCTCACCCCCCACCCCTCCTCCAAAAACCACACACACAAACTCACTCTCCTGCTGGTAATAGCTTATCCAAAGTGACCACTCTCCTTACAATGTGATTATCATATATGATATCAAATCCTCTCGTCTGTTCTCTTTGCTAGAGGTGGAAATGTGGGGGGTGAAAAATGTGGCTACTGGCTCTGGTCCATTTCCTCCCATCAGCTGCCTAAAAAGCTAAGCTATCCCTGCAGCCCCTCCTCTGGGAATGTGCAGTAAGCTGCTTTTAAGTACTGAATAAATGCCTGGGGATTAAATGGCACCAACTTTTAAAAGGGTATCCCTTCCTAGCCCACCCCACCTACAGCCTTTCCAGAAACCCGCTTCATGAAAGCGAACAAGTCCTCCAGAGTAGCCCTGATGTGACTAATACATGAAAGCTAAATCAGTCTGGGTCACATACAAATTACAGGATTCAATGAATGGGTAGGAAAAGACTTTGGTTATAAAAGATTTGGGGTAGATTTTTCAAAAATGCTTAAGTGGATTTAGGAGCCTAAGTCCTATTTTCCAAAATGACTTCGAACTGTAAACACCTGAATCGGAATGCTTTTCAATGAGGCTTAGGATCCTAAGTGACTTTTGAAAATAAGATTTAGGCACTTCAGAAAATGTTACCCTTGTTAATAATATTCCTTGAAAACCCATGCAGTTAAACCTGTCACTGGCTCATTTCAATGGAAGGAATTTTTCCCTAGCTATTTTGGTTTGGCTTTTAGTTTATTGCATTTCTAATCCTAAAACATTATTCAGCCAGGAAGATACAGTTTTGATACAATTATGTTGCATTAGTCTAATTCTTTTAATAAGCTGTTTAAATGTTAATGTAAGTAACCTGCTTAAAAATACCCCAGATGAAAACTTATTTGTCATAGGGAACTCAAAATATCCCAACATGCAAAGTAAATTATAGAATTATCATGTCACTATTCCATCAGTAGAACACAGCTTGAGAAGAGGCTTCCCTAGACAGCAAAGGAAATATAAGGAAAAGAAAATAAGACCAACCTTATTTTTCAGAAAAATGCTTCTATGCTCTTTAAAATATGATCTGAACTATATTTCAGCTGAAAAATAACTACCAGGCATCAGATATGTGTTTCCATGGTCTACACATAAATATTGTTTCATGTTTGCTTTTATTTTACTTCAGTTTTTTTCCTCGATCGTTTTGAATTAACGTTCAATGCTCTGCAACCTAAGGTCTTCTGTAGAGACATAGAGCTTTGTTCTGTTAAAACATAATGCCAGCTGTATTGCAGCCGACTGCTTTCCAGTCCAAAATGCAATGATCTATTTAGAAAAAACTACCAATGAATGGATTCTTGCCGGAAAAACAGTCTCAGAAGGAAAAGACTGGGCGGGGGGGGGGGGGTGTTAGGAACCCTTTCAGGCAAGAGACACTCAAGAAGCATGAATTATCGCCATGTGCAAGTGCAATGAACGCTTGCAATAGCTGATGTTGTTATAAAAGTCTTATAAGTCTAGTATAAACTGTAGCCTACTTACAGATAAGCCAGATTCACCCAGAGAAGCACCAGAGAGAGTGGCTGTCCTCAAGAAAGATAAAGGACAAAGGACCGTTTCCTTTTCCCTGCTGATGACATTAAGAATGACTGCTCCCAAAAGAATGTGCCCTATGGGTATGTGCCCACCCTGGAGTCTTAAATATAGCATTGTGCCATAGCATTGCAATGACAATGGGGGAAACTATCCATGGTTTTCTTTACAATGTTTAAACAGGTTGCTGCACTGGCAGCTACTTGCAAAACCTTTTCTAGGTCAAGCAGATTAATGCTATTATCAAAACGGTATTGGGGGGGGGAGATGCTGACAGATCTAAGGGCATGGGAGCATAGCGTTACTCATTGCTGATTTACATTGGGCAGAATTTCACAAAGCCTCTAAAATGAATTGAGAACACTTTAATCTCCCCTCCTGGATCTCCCATGTGTTAGTGGACAGCTGCTGAAACTCAGTTACTTTGACATCTCTTTAGTGAATGCCAGTTCCAGCCAATTTGCATGAAAATCTAATTGGATCAGGAGCTGATGGCAGATCTGTGTTTTGATTGGCTTACAGCTGTCTCCATTTGTGGAATATATTACATAGTTCATTTGTCTGATACTTTTACAGTTACTGGAAAATCGAGGCCTGCCTCATCCAAGTGGATCAGTCTTTCCATCCATTGAATGCCAGTCACCATGGTATCTGAGAGTTTTGTGCAGAGCAGCAGAGCCATCTAACAGAAATGATTGATTTTACTTAAAAGTCTGGCCTGAGTTTCAATAAGGACCAACTGCTGCCACCCCTGCGAGGGACTGGTGATGTGTTCTGTGGTCTCAGATCCTGCTACAGAAAAAGAGATGCAGCTCTGAGAGTGGCTGGCTTAGGGGGCTGCAGGAGCAGATTGTCAATCAAGCGCTTCCCAGCTGAATCCAGTTGCATCCGTGTGGCACTGCTCAAAGCAGCCAGAGTTGTGAATTGGCGGAGCGCTGCTATGTACTGCCATGGCATTCACCAGCCGAGCTTGTGCACTGTACATCCAGAGAACGGAGCTACGGGCATGTCTTTTGAGTAGATCCTTTCAAAGTGAGATTTGTTATAGGGGTTTCTTCGGACTCTTAACATGAGCCTAGAGCTTTCTGTATTTCACATTTTGAGGTAAGCTCAGTGAATGCTGGTGCTCTTCAGAGGCCAGGCCAGTGCCAGCCATTCAGATCTTGGCTCAGCTGGAAGTCACGTGTTGACTCTCTTCATTTGCAAAGACACAAACGTGCATGAGCAGCAGAAATGTTCTGATCCCACGGAAGTGAATAGCCCTGCTCCGCACCAAGTTGCAGATGCCTTGCAAGTTCTCTCATATAGTTCTCCCACTGCACCCATCTGAGCTGCCCTGAAGCAACACACTCTTGGCCCCTTCTGAATAAACATGTCCATACTGGGAGGCCAGGATTAAGATCATTAAGCCTATTTTACCGGATCTCCTAGGCCTGCAGAGATGGCAAGTCACAGTGTTTTCCTCTGGGCCATCTCACTCGGCCTGCATCCTCGAAGTTTGGCGCTTTCCAGATGTTGTTTTAGTTAGTCTTTCCCAAGGTGCAGCGGCTTAAATAAAACTGAGTCGAAAATGTCTCCATTTTTCTTCTCTTCACACGGACCCCTTGAAAAGATTAAACAAACAAAGAGCATGTAAGAGAGAAGCACCCAACGCTTCATCTCCTGCTATAGGGACACATTTCAGGTTGCATTGGTGACAATCCATTGTAAACTATGCCCAGGGTGGCTGGCACAGGGAGTGGCTATGTGACAGCTTCCTAGATATAGCTGAGAAACTAAAGATGTAATGCCTTTTTGTAGTGTTACAGATAGCACCTGCCACGCTGGTATCACTAAGACAACTGGCATGACAAGGCTTATCTGTCACTACCATGACATCTGGCTGAGAATAAGTGAGGCCTTTGTTGCGAGGCAACTCCAGCTTTTATTGTCTTCTGAGGCCTAAACCCTCTTATCCCCCAAAGCCAAGGTAAATGCGAAATGATCTCCAGTTAGTGAGGAACAGCTGGCTAGCATGACTTAAAGGCCTTTGGAGCGACGTTGAAACCAGGCTGTTTATCTGGAGCTGGCCTTCAGTGGAATGGAAAAGAGCAGGCTCAAATCATTAGGGCGTTACCACAGCTTTTTCCATGATGGATTTTATAACAACAGCTTCAGTAAAATTAGACAGGTGTAACCACCCCGCCCCTCCCACCCCAGGAGAATGGTTTCAGAGAGAAGACACTTCCCCTTCGGTTCATAAAGTGACTCACCAGACAAGCATGTATCTCCTGCTGGTTTAGTATTTCAGGGCCCAAAGTACATGATCATGTCCTGGGTAAGCTGTGATCAGAGCAGGGGACTGGGAATATCTCTATCAAGAATCCTTTTATAGGGCTGGATCCAGAGTGTCTTTCTGTTTACCTCAATGGGAGTAGATCAGGCCCACGTGCATTACAGTTCAATCTTGTCTCTTCCCTGCCATGAGGGATACAACAGGGAAAGAAAGATGAAACAGTGTTTCAGGGTGCAAGCCTGGGATTTGAGAGACCTGGAGTCCATGCGCAGTTCTGCCACAAGCTTCCTATACCTAGGCAAGTCACTTAGGGCCTGATCCAAACTCAGTGGGAGTTTTCAGTGGGTGATCTCCCACTAGGCACCTATCTGACACTCTAAACACCTAAATAGCTTTAAAAATCTGGCCCTAAATCTCTCTGTGCCTCAGTTCCCCTTGGACAATGGGGCTAATAGCACATCCCTGCCTCAGAGAGTGTGGTGAGGATAAATACCTGCAGCAGATAGCAAAGGGACTGGAAAAGGCTGTTAAATAAAGTGCACAGGCTGAATTTCTCAACGGGTTCTTTTAAAAGCTGTTGCCGAGATGCCCTGCCCTCCCGCATTGTGCTGTCCCTGCTGATCCCGCGTCTTGGGTTTTGTTTCACAACACCAGCCAGCATGACAGCACGGTGGCATTTAATTATTCCCGGAGTAGCATCGCCTAGAATGCTGCTGACATGAGATACCCAGCCTGCAGGCGACGACACTGAAAAAAGAAGCCCACATCACTGGCTTGAGCCGGAGCCGTTGCCAGTGTGGGAGCTGGCTTCACAGAATGTTACTGCTTCCGACTCAGCCTTTTCCTTGGAAACAACATGTTAACAGGCAGCTGGCCTGTTGCAACATCTGCAGCTGTAATTTTCTGGGGGAGAATGTTCTGCTGGCGTCACAGAAGCATGGGATTCATGAGCCAGCGCAAACGGCGTCATTAAGGAAAGAACAGTCCAGATCAACTCAGTGGCACCAAATGGTGTCAGCAAAGGCAGCACAATAGAAATGTCTTCTACAGGCTGATAGCCTGCACCTTTGCCGCACTGCTAGACAAGCTCCTGACGACAGCACTTAGCTCAGGAGCAGTTCTAGAGCCAGATGACCCAGGGGCTGACTCATGGTGGGTGATGTGCCTTCAAGCGAATAGTAGAGAGGGTCAGAAATTTTTCATCTGAATGGTTTTATGACAAAAAATGCTGTTTGCATCCAAATGTTTCCCCAAAATGCATTGATTTAAATTAAATTTCATTTTAAACACCCTCCCTCCCCACAAAATGAGGCATTTCAATAATGCCAGAAGTTCCATTTCAACACCTATGGAATTTTTCACAACAAAAGGACTTCTTCAAATGAAATTCATTGTTTTCTAGATAACATTTAACAAAAAAATTAAAAAGAAAAATCAGAAAATTGGAATGGAATGTTTAGTTTTTATCAAAATGAAATGTTTCGATTGACCTGAAATCAAGTTGTTGGTTTTATTTATTTTTTTAATCTCATTACATGGAAAATTTTGAACTTTTTGTTTTCAGACAACAACAAAAATTCTTGAACTTGCGGAACTTCCCACTAAATGGAAAATCCAGTTCCTACCCACCTCTAGTGACAAACTCCTAAAAAACTTGGCCTTAATGACAGCCTGGCCCATCAGGCACCCCAACACTGTTGTGTCTGCTGTTGCATCTGCCCCCATCTCCCTGGGCTGTGACTGCTATTTTTCTTCCCACCCAAATAGAACTTTTTGGGGTGCAGGGTGGAGTAGGGAGAGAACCTTTGCTGGTGCTGCTAGTAAAAGAAACATTCAATCCATTTCTTGTTCCCTTTGCTGCTCCCCTTTGCATGTAATCACCGCTATCCTATCTCTCCAGTCTCCCCGCCCTAGTCTTCCCTCTGGATGCAGCACAGACCGGTAGGGCAATTCTGGGCTTTTCTCATTTGAATCGTTGACATGCACTATGGACCGTGTAGCATGAACCACTGATGGGGATGTTAGCTTTTTCACCACACAACAACTTCGTTCTGGGGCAAATCTTGGGGACTTTACTCAGGCAAAACTCCCGTGGAATTCAGTGAGATGTGTGCCAGAGTGAGAACTAAGGACAGAACTCTTCCTCAGGATTGTAGGATCTGGCCCTTTAAGACGCTCATCGCCACCACCAGAATTGCAATTTGCCTATTACAACGCCTTGTGCCAACATGTGGCTTCCACGCTACATGTGAGCTCATGCTAGGCAGGACCCCTCCTTTTCCCAGTTCCCTTGTTGCCAGCATAACCACGGCTAAGCCCTAGGGTTAGAGTCAAATTGCAAAACCACACTAAGGCAAATGGAATGTAACCTTTGACCTCATCTCCCTCTGGGCTGAAAAAACATGTCAAACTGCTCCCCGTGTTTTGAATAACTCATCTCCCCACCGCGCTCATTAACTGAACTCTCCCCACACCACCCAGAGAAGGGCTTTGCTTATTCCTACAGAAACATCCCATTTCTCCCTTAAAACTGACAGCATCATGCGCTCAAATGACTTTCCCTCCACACCTGTTCCAAATCACAGGCCGAGCTTGCTCTTCTCCCCTTTCCAAAATAATTACCCACTTGGTTGGTGCTTTAGACAATAAAGTCCACCTGTGTCCTACGCTGCGTGCGTTAGCAGCTGCTCAGTTTACCTCTGGAAAAAAAACAGATCTGGGGCACCAGCTGCAGATTGCCTCATATTGTTACTCTACAGGAATTTCCCCCTCTGTTTAGGTTAGTGCTGGAGAAAAGATGCTGAAGAGAAGTCTCTGGAGACAGATTTTGTTTAGCAACAGAAGAGATACAACAGTATATGCTTTCCTCCCCCTGCCCTGCTAATGTCCCTTACACTCGACCCAGGCCTGGTCTACACAACCGGGTTAGGGCACTGTAAGCTGCCTCCTGTCGACCTTGTTGTGGAAGTCTCTTCACTGTGTAAGTGCCTCTGTAAGCTGATAGTAACACCGCCTCCTCGAGCGGCGCACAGTCACCATCACTGTAAGTAGGTCGACGCAGTGTCAGTGTAGACACTGATGGGTTACTCACATCGCCTGTTGCTGGCTTTCAGGAGCCATCCCACAATACCCCACACGGTCAATGCATTTGACACAAGCGCTCCTGGTGAGGACGCGCACCACCGCCATGAGCCAAGTGCGCGCACACACCTGCGATGTAATAACTGCACTGGTTGCACGCTGAGGTAAGTTTAGTCGACGTAATTTTGTAGTGTAGACATGGCCCCAGGGTGGCTCCTCCCCATGGCATTTAAGGCAAGGAATGTACACCACAGGCCCAGCCCTCCTCCTGCCGTCTCTTCTCCATCCTGCAGCTGGTCTCTGCTGAGCTTCCCTATCCCCACTCAGAGAATAGCATGGGGACTCCATTGGCACTCGGTTCTTGTTCAGTGGGGAAAAAATCTGTTGGCTCCAGGGAATAAAAGAACCAAGTGGAAACTGAGCAAGCACTTAGGGACCATGCTGAACTATTGAAAAAGACAAAGAAGGATAGTTTCGTTGCCCTGTCGGCACTGAAGAGCACAGTGGACAAAGGGGAATTCGGTTTCACTTTATTGCTCATGTCTGAAGCTTATGATCATAAATTCACTTGAGGCTGTAAGGAACCATAGCTGCAAAGCAAAGCAAACATTCCATTCCAGGGAGCAGCCTCTGGCTTTGTAAGGATCGTGAACCCAGAAGCAGAGTGAGTAGCTAGCTGATTCTTTTACAGAGATGGCACTTTGTCATATGCCATTGCGTGCATGGCCCAGTGCAACTCAGGAGAGAATCAGAGTAATCAGAGATAAGAAACTTTTATTATAGGAAATATACATACAGCCTCCCCTCACATAGCCAATGCAGCGTTCTTGCTGCCTCATCCACTTCCCAGCTCAGCCAATCTGAAAACATCCCTTTTCTCCCTTGCCTCTAAATCCTCTTTCCCTCTACTCTTATTTATTGAAGTCTGTAAAGCTTTGGGCAATGTGCTTTGTACGGCAAATACTAGCCAAATTAAGCTTCTCCCGTATATTACTGATCCCTTAAGTATGTCTCCTAGGACTTTGTCCATGCCAGTTTCAAATGATGGGGCTTTCACTCCCCTTTCCCTTGGGAAATGACTCTCTCTCGACCTCACACTCAGGAAGCATTTGATGAGCCGGTACCAGAACTGTAAGAAAGAGGAGTTTGGCTTAAGTAGCAGGTTCCAAAGAAAGGGCCAAATTCTGAAGAGTAGCCTGGAAGCAGGTGTAATGGATCTCTCACCAGGCACATACACATCCTTATGTGCCTGTATACTTCCTGAGAGCATCTTTGTGCTACCTATTACGAGTAAGAACGGGGTTAATTTTTGCACAGATGGCTGTGCATAGAGATGTGACTGGGTGAGAACATCTGGACCACCCCCCTGAATACCAAGTCACACCCCAGCAAAGCCCTCACTGGCCCCTGTCATGGAAGCCCTGAGTAGTAGCCTGTCTGTGAGAGGGTCAGTTTTCACCCTGTCTGCCCAGCACTGGCTGCAGGTGTATTGAAATGCCCCTGTGAAATTGGATCCTGACGGTTGTGGCTATGACCCCACTGCTTGACGTGTTCATCTTGAACCAGCAACAAATCCGAATCACTAGATTGTAATTGCTGCTTATGGGGGTGCGGTGGTGGTGGGGGTGGTGTCAATAGAAATCACTTCCGGCCATTTGGGTTGGAAGAAAAATCTGTCACACTCAGAGATGCTAATAAAAGGGTCAGAGAACGGGACGTCGCGCTTGTAACATTTCCAGAGTGTTGAACGACACCAAACATTTTAAATGACAAATTCTCAGCTCACCTTCCCACCCCACATAGTAGCCTGGGAGTGTCTCTCTTGCCCCACATTGCCTTTAAAGCTTTAGGGTACTTTGTGCTCCCTATTCCATCACTCCCAAGCCTCATTCAACAGCCTTCCTTATAGGGCTCAGGAATAGGAATGTTTATAGATTTTGAGGACACATGGGTGCACTTGGAGAATTTTACCTTTAGCTACCTTGGGAAGTGAATGGGTTAGGACATGGGCCTAAGTAATCAATTTGAATAAATAACCTTGTATGTAGGTACTTCTAATTCAAAAGATCCCAACTCACCGTATAGACAGTGGGCCAGAGTCTGAAGAACTTGACTCAGACCTTATCTCAGGCCAAACTCTTATTGACTCCAATGGGAGTTTAGAGTGAACAAGGGATGTATAAAAATGGAGTAGGGCCACCAGTTGTTGGCCATAAAACATACAGTACCAGCTACCTCTGGAGTGCAGGGAACCAGCTGGCCAGCCTGCCCAGGGCACACTGCTCATCAGTGGGGAGAGAAGAAATTTTTAGTTATGGAAACTGGGGCATATCCCTAATGACTCCCACAAAAAGTTCCAAGGGCCCTTTGAGCCTCCACGCAAAGCAGACAGAACTATGGCTCGTGCTGACGCCACAGATGCAGGTTCACTGCCTGGAACTCCATTTAGTTCCCTGAAGTGCACACAGGGTTGAGCTCGCTCTGCCATGATTTGAACCCCTGGTTGCAGAGAGTTTCCAGCAGAGACTTAGACCACTCAGGCTGCCTCCTTAGCAGTATAGAGCTGTAACTATTGGGTGTAGAAAATAAGCAGCTAGCTTATGTACTGGAGGAAGGAAGGCCTTGCCTTGCTATGAAAATGAATGGTCATAATTCACTTGCTACAGAGAATGAGGGATGAAACCTGGACTCACGCGAAAAATGTTTGCAACGTACAGGGGAAATACAATTGTAACATATTACTGTAACCCGCTCCAGTTTATAAAATTATTAACAGGTTCCCTGGCTCCATTGCCAGAAGTGGAAGTGAACACAACAGGAAAAAGCCACTGAATGATGAAATGATGGAACTGTGATAAAGAACTTGGGTTGGATTGTACGTGAACCAATCCAATTAGCTTTTTTTCCAAATAAATATTTACCTAAAAACATCAATAGAAACATTTAAAACAAGCCAGTGAATTGGCAGCTATTGCCTTCGTTATGATGCTTCATCTCTTTATTAGTCGCCCTTATTCATTCCTCATTTAAGACAGAGATATTAAAAATGGAAAAGACACATCCGTTATTCCTCCTATAAGCCCAGGGGAGGAGGAGGAGTCAGGTATTCAGTGGATATTACAGTTTGTCTTAGCCAAAAGCCAAAGGGAAAAGAGTGTAACTTGAACTAACCCTTTTTTTCTGGTGACATTGCAAACTGACTCTCCTGTCAATCAGCTTTATTCAGAATCTCTGATAGATTCCGGCTGACCAGTGATGCACAACCAACAAATGCGCAATGAGACTCCAGGCCCAGCCTGTAGTCTTCTTGCTTTAAACAAAATCTGCTTAAAAATACTATTACCATCTGGGAAATGACCATTCATGAGATCCTCTCCAAATGAGATTTGTTTCTTGCTGTGATTTCATCCGGAGCTGAACTTCCCCAAAGTTTAGATCTGAGATTTTGGTGAAAAGAAACAGGCGTCAGCTACGAAATCTGGGTCCTGCCCCAAACTGACCCAAATTTTATGGGGGTTGAATCTGGCAGGTGAGCTTAGGCCAACTTTTAGGTGTAATGAATTTGACAACATCCAAGAATCAAAGAGCTAGGTATTATTAAAGTGCAAAGATAACATAGCTTTTCTGGAAGCAGTGCAGTTCGTAAAGGCACTCATGCCTGTGACAATGTAGGGCCAGATTCTAACACTCTTATGCATGTTGATTAGTACCTTACTCAGCGAGTAGTTCCATTTATTTCAGTGAGGACGCGTGCCCAGTAGGGCACTCTTTAATGTGAGTAAAGTTTGGCAGAATCCAGCCCTTAAAAATCATTCAATGCTGTGGTAACACATCAGTGTGTTTTCATCCTGGCCATGCTCTCACTGTACCTTTAAATCCAAGTCTCTGAACAACATAGTCAAAAGCATGTCATTGTCCTGGATGGAGCCAGAGGCATGGGGTACAAAGGTGTTTAGTTCTAGGCAGCCTGGCTCCCTTGCTGCCGATAACACATCTGTTGTTTGAAAGTCCGGAGGCTTCAGTTTGTTTTCAGGATATGACAATGAATCTAATGACATCAACTGGCCTGTGCTGCATTCCCCGGGGAGGTCATCACAGGTACAGACTGACTTTAGTAAGGGGGAGGAGGATGACGGAGAATGCCCATCCTCTGAGACAGAGTTTGTGTCAACTGTCAGCAAGGACAGCAATGGCAGCAACCCTGCCATCTGCCGTCTGTAGTTTCCACCTTCCTGCAGCAGAGACAGTGACTGCTGGGGCATGTGCAGCTTAGCTTCCTCACAGTCTGTCTGGAGCATCAACTGCTGCATTGGCCCCATGGAGAATGCCACTCCTGTCATGTCAGTGTCACTGCTTTCCCATAATCCTCTCTCTACCAGCTTCGGCCTCTGCTCCTTGTAGTTCTCATCACAGTACCTGTCGCCTGGTGTCTTGGTTTTAAGTTTGCCAATGACAAACCTTTTAGGAGAAACATCCTGCAGCATCTGGTCTGACTGAGAATTCCTCCTGTTGATGCATCTTGGGCTTTCGATGCACACTCCATATGTCAAGGCCAGAGGTTTCTTGTTCAGCGTGCATGGTAGATTTTCCTGGGCTATTTGAGGAGTGTATGCAGAAGGAAAACCATTTGCTTGGTTGACTGGCTGAATGATGGGCTGAAATGCCAACACATTGGCCTGTTGTTGATAGGCAGTTATTGGCAAAGGGAATAAAGACGTCTGCTGCAGCATGTTAATCGGCATTAACTGTACATCTGGGGTGTACGGAACAGGTTTGGATAAATCATTAATGGGGCTTATAATATGCTCCACTGTTAGCATGAGGGGCTGGAAGGCTGAAATCCCTCTGAAGTCCTGTCGTGGTAGAAAGACAAACGTTAGTAGCAATGAAGCTGTGAGTTTTCAAAGTTTATTTTATATTATTGCAAAATCCCTTTGGGAAACTCTGCATAGGAGCTTGCAATCCGCCATACTGGATCTGATCCACTGACCCAGCTGATCTGTGTCTTCCAGTGTTCCTTCAAAGGAAGGCAAACACCCCTCCTCATGCACCAGACCAATTGTGCAATTCTGTATATGAGGGAACAAACTCCTTGCCCTCTGCTGTATTTGGCTCACACCCTGCTGCATGGAAATGGATTGCCCTTAGCTTAGCACGCAGAGCTCCCAATACTGTTAATGGCCATTCAAGTGGAGGGATAAACATGTAGGCCAAGGTTTTCAGAAGTGACGAGTGATTTTGGATGCCTCTATTTTTGGGTGTCCAACTTGACGTGCCTTAATGGAGGTCTGATTTTAAGAAAGTGCTGAGCATCCATCTTCTAAAAATCAAGTCCCTCTAAGTTATTGCCAGTTGGGCACCCAAGAATGGAGGCACCCAGAATCACTAGTCACTTTTGAAAACTTAGACTGTAAAGAATAATAAAAGTGTTGCTTTTGGGGTTCACAATTTTGAAACCGTCCAGCAGATCATCACCTCAAAGTCAGCCCTTCTCCAAGAAGAATAAACCCAGCTTCCTTAACTTTCTTAACAAAGTCTTCAGACCTGACATCACCTGTGTTGCCGTACTCTGAAACTCGCCTTAACAATCTTTGCTGAGCTAGAATGGCCAAGCTGCATTGCCAAAGGAGAGCTACACATGCCTCACACAATTACCTCTTCTGTACAGTTATCTGCCAATTCTATTTTTGGTGGGATAAGTCTCATGGCTGGAATATTGGTGTAGAGGGGTGTATGTTGTTGGGGAAGGGAAGGCAGGATAAAAAGGGAGGAGATACATCAAGAATATATGCACTCGTTCTGAGGTCCAGAAGGTCTGGATCAGTTGAAAGTCTCTGGGTAAAGACAAAAGGGGTAAAGTCATGGTAGGTGTCTACTCTAGACCACCAAATCAGGAAGAGGAGGTGGATGAGGCATTTCTAGGACAAATAACAGAACTATCCAAAACACAAGACCTGGTAGTCATGGGGGACTTTAACTACCCAGACATCTGCTGAAAAAGTAATATGGCAAAACACAACATTTCTAAAAAGGTCTTGGACTGTACAGGGGAGAACTTTTCATTTCGGAAAATGGAGGAAGTAACCAGAAGGACAGCTACATTAGACTTGATTCTGACCAAGAGGGAGGAATTGATAGAACATCTGAAGGTGGAAGGCGATGTGGGTGAAAGGAATCATGAAATGATAGATTTCATGACTCTAAGGAGAGGAGAAACAGAGCAGCAGAACAAGGACAATGGGACTTCAAAGCAAACTTTAAACAATATCTAAGGGGAAAAGTAGTTCAGGACAGCTGGCAGTTTCTCAAGGAGATAATATTAAAGGCACAACTACAGGCTATCCTGATGAAAAGGAAAGACAGGAAGAATAGTAAGAGGCCAGTATGGATCCATCAGGAGCTCTTTAATGACCTGAAAATCAAAAAAGGAATCCTACAAAAAGTGGAAACATGGATGAATAGCTAAGGAGGAGTTACAAAAGAAGAGCACAAGCATGTAGGGACAAAATCAGAACGGCTAAGGCACAAAATGAATTACACCCTACCAAGGGACATAAAAGGCAATAAGAAGCGGGTCTTTAAATACATTAGGCACAAGAAAAAGATGAAGGGAAATGTAGGTCCTCTATTTAGCGAGGAAGGAGAGCTAATAACTGATGACATCAAGAAGGCTGAGGTGTTTAATGCCTATTTTGCTTCATGCTTTACTATAAAATTAATGGTGCCCAGATAACTCAACACAATTAATACTAACAAGGCAGAAGGAACACAAGCCAAATTAGGTAAAGAACAGGTTAAAGAATATTTAGATAAGTTGGATGTATTCAAGTCAATAGGATCTAATGAAATTCATCCTTGGATATTTAAGGAACAAGTTGAAACAATCTTAGAACTGCTAGCAATTATCTTTGAGAACTCCCGGAGGATGGGCGAGGTCCCAGAAGAATGGAGAAGGACAAACACAGTACCTCTCTTTAAAAAAGGGAACAAAGAGGACCAGGTGAATTATACATCAGTCAGCCTAACTTCAGTACCTGGAAAGATACTGGAACAAATTATCAATCAATCAATTTGTAAGTACCTGGATGATAATAGTGTTAGAATAGCCAGCATGGATTTGTTAAGAACAAATCATGCCAAACCAGTCTAATTTCCTTCGTTGACAGGGTTACTGGCCTAGTGGATGGGGGAAAGCTGTGATATATCTTGATGTGATATATCTTGATTTTAGTGAGGCTTTTGATACAGTCCCACATGACAGTCTCATAAGCAAATTAGGGAAATGCAGTCTAGATGAAATTACTATACTGTAGGTGCATAACTAGTTGGAAGATGGTACTCAAAGGAGTCATACATGGTGTGCTGTCAAACTGGGACAGCGGAGAGTGTCAATCTGGGTCCAGTATTGTTAAAATATTTTCATCAATAACTTGGATAGTGCAAAGTACCACATTGAGGAAGGTAAAATTAAATGGACAGTTACAAAATGGGGAATGGCTAGGTAGTGGTTCTGCTGAGAAGGATCTGGGGGTTCGAGAGGATCACAAATTCAATCTGACTCAACAATGTGATGCAGTTGCAAAAAGGACTAATATTCTGAGGCGTATTAACAGGAATGTTGTATGGAAGACACTGAAGGTAACTGTCCCATTCTACTCAGGACTGGTGAGACCTCAGCTGGAATACTGTACCCAGTTCTGAGCGCCACACTTTAGGAAAAATTTGGACAAACTGGAGAGAGTCCAGAGGAGAGCAACAAAAATAATAAAAGGTTTGGAAAATCTGACCTATCAGGAAAGGTTAAAAAAAAAAACCTGGGCATATTTAGTCTTGAGAAAAGAAGATAGAGGGAGGACCTGATAACAGTCTTAAAATATGTTAAGGCCTGTTACAGAGAGCACGGTGATCAACTGTTCTCCATGTCCACTGAAGGCAAGACAAGAAGTAATGGGCTTAAATCTGCAGCAAAGGAGATTTAGGTTAGATATGAAGAAAAGCTTTCTAACTCTACAGGTAGTTAAGCTCTGGAATAGGCTTCCAAGTGAGTTTGTGGAATCTCCATCATTGAAGGGTTTTAAGAACAGGTTAGACAAACACCTATCAGGGATGGTCTAGGTTTACTTGGTCCTGCCTCAAGCACTGGGGGTTGGACTTGACTTGTCAAGGTCTCTTCCAGCTCTACATTGCTATAATTCTGTGATCCTATTCAAATGGATTCACATTCTCCCATGCAAATTAAACATTTCCTGTAATGACTTAAGGACACTTACCAAAGACTTTGGCCGTGCTGTGCGTTGTTTGATGTATTTATAGATCGCGTAACATACCACAGCAAACAGTGATCCTGTAGCAAATGTAATTCCCCCAACACAGTATAGGAGCCAGGTGTTATCTGTTCAGTGGGGAAAAAAAATGCAATTTAGCCTCACAGAATAGGATTGGAAATAATGTGCTGGATCATCTAATCCATCCTCCAGCATTCAGTTCTTAGGCCTTAACGGTGCCGTTAAGCACAACAGCTGTTTTCCACCATGCTCCTTATTGCTGCTTGAGATCGTCACTTTTTTCCCCATTCCTAATGGACTGGTGAGAATAAATTGATCCCACTCCTTCTTATAACTCTGAGTGTAATTGCAAACTGACTCTCCTAGGCAGAACATGCCCAGGACCCCATGGTTAGCTGTGTCTGATTGCACAAAGGCCTTGGGGTAGTGGAAACTTCAAATAGAGGAATAACATGCTGCTGGACTGTACTCCCTGATGTAGTGGTTCTCAAACCTTTTCATGGAATGGACCCACCTCTTAACAGAGTGTCACATGGACACCTCCCTTCCCATGGGCAGCAGGTATTGAAGGCCCCACCCACGTTCTGCCCCAAGGCCCTGCCCTCACTCCCCCTGTCTCCCAAAGCCAGCGGGGCCTCAGCTCCAGCTGATGGCCTGGAGCTCAGGGCTCAGGCCAGCAGCCAGGGGCTGGGGCGGCCAGGGGTGGCTTGGGCCAGCCAGCAGCCCTGGGTGGCTTGGGGGTCAGGCCAGCCAGCGTGGCTGGGACAGGACTCCTCTGGCCACAGCGGGGAGAGGAGAGGGAGAAAGGGGAGGAGTGCTCAGAGCTTCAGCGGGCGGAGGGGTGGAGCCTTGGGTGGAAGGGGCAGGGCCAGTGCTAGCTTCACCCACCACCCACGTCCTCTCCTATTTCCAACTACACGGGCCTCTAATTCAGACGTGCAGATTTAGCAGGCTCACCTGGTAACGTACTAATGGAAAACACACGAGGCTGGCTTCTTTTTTCTAAGTGCTTGAGATATATTGTGACATTATATTCAGTGTCTGGGTTCAAGTCAGAAACTTCAAATTCTTTGTTGTTCTCATTCTTTTCCCACTGTTAAAACAAAACAAAACAAAAAAACCCAAAGCAGAGATTTGTATTTTAAAGAGGTTAAATTATTTAATTACTTCAACTCCAATTTAAAAAAAAACAAAAAATTTGCATTTACAAATAAAATCCTCACCTGACTCTTACTAATAACCCCCAAGATTAGCAAAACATCTAATTAGTTTTCCACGATTAGGTTGTTTCCTTTTTGTATTTCACTTCCCTGAGACAATGAAGATAGTACAGCTGGTTGGATAATTTTCACTGCAACATATTTCCATTGCAAAATGATATTTTGACAAAACTGATATTTTCCACAAAATCACATTGATGTTGATAAAAATTTTTTAGGAAAACATTGAGGAAAAACTTTCAAAAGTGTCAAAAGAGCCAGTTTTGACATTTTTGGAACAAAGAGTTTTGATTTTTCATTTTTAAACAACTTCTCATTTTGAAATGTACATATAAAAAGAGAGCTAAAATTGAAACAAAATATTTCAGCTGACCCACAATGAATGTTTCATGAAAAAATTTGAAATTGTTGGTTTTTTGACCCCATTCAGAATGAAAAAAGTTTCAAAATCTTGAAATTTTTCATGGGACAGATTGAAAATCCATTTTCCAACCAACGCTCCCAAATAGGTCACGTTCCCATTTGAGTCTGGTCAGTTTCTAGTCAGTTGTAGGATTGGGCTTCTCTGAATGTCAAAGATACTGAAAATTCTCTTCTTCAGAATTCTTACAGAATTCAGGTTCTTCAGAAATCCCATCTAGTATGAATTCACTTGTATGCCTGCCCTGCCCTGCCCCACATTTTATTCAGACAAAAAAGGCTGGGTTTTACGAAAGCCAACGGTTAGTGGATCTGTGGAGGTGTGTTACCTCTTGGTGCGTCTTTTGGCTGAATAGCGTCATGTGGTAATCGATGGTACCAAATCTGCTGTAGATGTCTTCCACAGTTAGCTGGGAGCCATCCTCATCTCTTAGAGGAGTGTAGGGGGGTTGGATGAAAAACTTTATGGATCTAATGCTAGGAACGTATTTCACCTCCGGCTTTCCAATAGTAGCTAAGAAGATGGAGAGTGGGCAATGTCATTTAACTAGACGAAAGATGCTAAATTACTAGAGCATCTGTTTAGCGAGTATAATTATTGCTTCTGACATTGTACAGTGCCCTTCAGCCCGATATGCCCAACAGCCTAGAGTTATTAAACTTTTATGGAGCTTTATAAAATGTGGCATCAATCATTCCTTATCGCAGGCTGTGGAAGAGTCACTGTGAATGCTAAATTCTCAAATAAACTGAAGGGCAAGTGTCAAAAGAAATCAAACAAGATTGCAGGTGGAGGCAAAGCGTTTGATCAGCTGTGAGTTAAAAGCAACCACCTGTAGCACCTCAGGGTCACATAGCCTTAAAAATCAAACTGTAGAGAATGGGCACAATAATCCCACCTTGAGATGCACCCCAAAGAAAGGTGAATTTCTAATAGTTAAGGATACTACATGGCACTTTGATAGCGTGTTTCATGCAAGGATGTTAAAGAGCTTTGGAAACACTGAGGCCTATACCTAAAACCTAGGTCGACCTAGCTACATCACTCAGGGATGTGAAAAATTCACACCTCTGAGAGATATAGTTTAGCCAACCTAAGCCCCGGTATAGATACACCTAGTTGATGGAAGCACCACTGTAGAATTTAGATATAGGTATACCCTAAGTCTCACAATGCCCCTGTGAAGTAGGCATGGTAAATATTACCCCCATTTTACAGAGAGGGAAAAATTAGGCAGAAAGAAGTTATGGGACTTGTCCAAGGCCACACTGTCAATCAGTGGCAGAGATAATTTGGAGGTGGGATTATGTTACGTATCCATAAAGCTGACAGATTATCACAGCTCCAATCTCACAGCTCACAATATCACAGCTCCAATCTCACAGCTTCCATGACTAGGTCCGTGGCTGCTCACAGGCTCCCATCATACCCCTGTTAGTGTCCCGCTGAGTCTCGCTATCCCTTAATAGAGCCCACAAGTGCACTAACATGGGCAGTTGCTCCTTCAGAGATATCTGGCTTTCCAGGGGAGGTCAGGAGCCCTCCTCCACCTCCAACCCACTCTGAACAAAAAATGTCAGCAGGAGCCCAAAGCCCCCTAGTCGAACTCCTTCCTGTCTGGCATCACAGTCTCTTTCAGAGGGGGAACACCCACAAGCCCCTTCCCATAGTGGGCTTTGTCCTGCAACACTGAAGCCAATGGACATGTCGCAGTAGACATCAATGAGAACAGGACTGAGCCTACAGTATTCAGGTGTGGTGTTAACAGACTCCAGCCATGTCCCTTACTGTCTTCTCTGGGGTAGAATCTCTGTGAAGGGACCCAGTCAGAGGAGCAGCAGTTCTGGATTACAGCCCTCACTCGAGCATAGTAGCGCTCTCTGAAGTTTTCCGTCTCGTGAGTGAGGTTACAGAAGGGCTGCGTGATGTTCTGGCATTCACTTTTCTGAAGCCAGTCTTCGTCCCCGTACCTAGGAGAAGACAAAGTGACTGTTCTCAGTCTGCCCTGTCGGATTGCTAGAATATATTTTACACACTCATAGACACACCCGTACGCGTGCTCCCTAAATATTTGAGATCTGCAATATCAAAGTAATGACTAACACCAATGCCACTATTTTCTGCTTCTCGTATGCTTTTCAGAGCAGGGTCTCAGAGCATTTTGCAAATATGAGTGAATTAAGCCTCAGAATGCTCTTCTGAAGTTTCATTTTACACACCTCCATTTTACAGATGGGGAAACTGAGGCACAAAGCAGGGAAGTGACTTACCCAAAATCAGCAGTCAATCCCAGAATAGAACCCAGGTCTTATAGCTCCCAGACCCAAAGTGATTTCTAGCCCTCTATAAATGACTCAATATACAGATTTGGGACATACAATTACTGGGTCGTTTAAAGATTCTTTTCTTTCAGCCACTGATAAGAGTTTCTTCAGAGAGCGGGTAAATTTTTGTCCTATCTCTTTACGAAAAAGGGGCTTTTTTACATGAACAACAGAATCAGTGTCACAAAGGGGCCAGGAAGTACACACAACTCATATTCACTGCAGCTGACAAAGACCTTGAACAGATTAAAGGTGACATTTGCAGAGCTGGGTGCCTAATGTTAGATACTTATATCCTTTATCTGGACGCTTACAGAGGCCTGATTTCAAGAAGGGCTTTGCACCCCTCTACCGTGCAATGAGTACCTGTGGGAACCCAGCTACTTTCTGTATTTAGGTTCCTAGATATGGATTTGGGTGCATGTCGACACCCAACATGGAACATTTTGACCCTGTTTACTAGAGGAAACTCCAATTCTGAGCTTTGGATCATAAGGCAGGTATATAAGGAGCACATGCCCTCTCTGCCTTTTCTGGAAGGGGTTCAGGAATCCACTGCTGTGTTTGCCGGCTGGTAACCAGGACCCAAGAGGAGAATTTTCTTATACATGGAGCCTTCCACGCAGCAGCCAGTCTCACTATATGTGTGTATCCTGCCCAGGACCCCAGCTAATCTGGGATCCACATGGCCCATAGGCAGGAGCTGTGCCACCACCAGGTGATGGTAATCCAGGCAGCAGAGTGAGCTACTGGGAATGGGCTGTTCTTATCTCTGCTGGAAGAGGCTCCTTGCATAGATTGTTTCTCCTCCTCTCAGGGGAATTGTAAGGAGAAGCTGATCCCAGATGCCAGTGCTTAATTTGTAATGAAAGAAGTGCTGGGGATCAAGCAATTTTTTTACTTACTTAACTGATGCGGCAAGACCAGAGGTGCCAGGGCTATGAACTGCCCAGGCTAGATGTGCCAGGGCTCAGCCCTGCCAAGCCCTGGCACAAATTAAGCACTGTCAGAAGCTCCCTGTAGCTTGGCAGCTAGAGCAGTTACCCATCAGAGCACAGGGGTTGAAGTCAGCCTTTTTCATTAATTAGTATAATTAACACACATCTGGGAGCTGAATGGTTAATGAACTGGCTGCACTCTTTCATCTGCTGCTCCTGGCGCCTGCCTGATTATGGAATCTGTCTGTGTCTTGCTTGGAGAAAGTGTTGCCCGTTGGTAAAAGCATGGGGAGAGTGTGGGTTCCATCACCAACTCTGCCACTGAATCATTGTGTGTAAATTCGCTGTAAAATTTGCCAGCTGAGAACCCATCCAAAACCCAATGAAGCGAATGGAAAGACTTGCTGAGTTCAATGATCAAGCCCTGGGTGATCAGGACCCTACAGCAGACATGTTCAATGGACAGGGGCTCCCAGCTAGTGGCTGGATTCACCCTGGGCCTGATACTGCAGCCTTTATGCTTAGCAGCATTTACCCAGCTATAGTCCCATTGCAGCTCACATGAGTAAGTGTAGGTCAGGAAAAGAACAGGGTTGCATAATTGGGTCCTGCATGTGTCTCATGTACCACCACAGATGCAGCCCGGGACCTCATGGCCTGTAGGACCAGATGATCCACACAGGAGCCTCCTTGTATAAACTGCATTTTCTTTTGGGGCTCTTGACTAACTGCTAATCCAGCGTGATCACTGTTGCTGACACACAGCAGGCTTGGGCAGGGATGGCAGGGCTGGGGTTAGAGAGTGACAGAACTGTGAGCTCTCCTAGAAGAAGACCCCACCGCACTCTGGCCCAGCTGGAGGACTGCAAGAAAATTCTAATGGCCAATTATCTGAAGTCCCCCTGGGCACAGTCTGGGAAATGTTATGTGGCCTGTTTCTAAGCCAGCTCTCAAATGCCCATGACTGTACCAAGAAATAACCCCAACCTCTCCCTCCCCACAGAGCGGAGGCTGGGCTCTGCAGGGCAGAAAATATGTGCTGCTTAGAAATGGCTGGAAAATGAACCAACAATAATAATCATAGAACTGAGTTTGTTTTTCATTTGATTTTGTTTTTGCCAAAAGTTTTCCACCCATCACTGGTTCTGGAACAATCATTTGAAGCTCTTATATAGTCTTGCTCATCTGTTTAGCTCAAATCACTTTACCAAAGGACGGGCAGTATTTCACAGATAGGGAAACTGAGGCACAGAACAGCCTACAGTCCCACAGTAGGTCAGTAGCAGAGCAGGGATTAGAACCCCAACCGCTAGCCCAGGGTCCTTATCCACTGAGCCGGAGAGCTTTCAGTTTCCATTCATTCCTTCTTAACTGACAATCACTCTCCAGCTGAGATTAACTCCGAGACCCTTGAGCTCAGTTCCAAGCAGTGTCATTTCCCTGGCAGTCAAAGAAGCAGCCACTGGCAGCTAAGCCTGCTTTCCTGATCCAGCCCTTTTCTCCCTGAAATCCAGGAACTCGACACCCATTCAAGCAGGGCCCCAAGGAGAAGGCAAAGCCCACATACCGTTTGTACTGGACTTCATACACCGTGCCTGGGGGAGTCTCTGCTTCGCTTTCCCACTTGAAGATGTTCTCAAAGTTTGTAGAACTAAAGGCTGCATGTTTCAGAAGCGGTGACCTCTCTGCGATCGAACAGCCTAGAGGAATGAGGCAGCTAGCATTGAAAGGCACCTTCCAAATCATAACACCAGGGTTTCCAGCTTTGCCACAACACTCAGCCAGCTGCGGGGGTGCTAGCTAGCTCCATGGTAGTGATCAAGGACTACGGAGTATGCCCATTACAGTCACCTGGAGAGGGGCTGAGGACCTGGTGTTTGGATCTGGACTGAGCTTAGGCTGGGGCTGGGGTTGAGGCCAGTATTGCTGGAGCCAGCCTGCGATTCTGCAGTCGTGCACTTAGCACAACCAGCAACATGCGACAGGTCAGATCCTGAGCTGGACCCCCCAAGCATTCAGCACAGCTCGTGGGGCGTA
The DNA here is from genome assembly GCF_965140235.1 of Caretta caretta. Lineage (NCBI taxonomy): Eukaryota > Metazoa > Chordata > Testudines > Cheloniidae > Caretta > Caretta caretta. The sequence goes on from NC_134224.1 coordinate 8,385,920, forward strand.
GTGAGGGGCAACAGTGCCTTTACACCATCTCTGCATGCCTGTAGACCTCGAGCTGTCCAGGCCTCTGGCTGGTTCCCTGAAAGCTACTCCGATTTACACCATCAGTTCGAAGGGTCATTCAGGCAGTCCTGAATCAGCGAGATGTAAAGGGGTGCTGGCCACACTTCCTTTCCCTGGGACATGCCCACGCTGGCCATGGGGAGGGTGGGTGGAGACTAAGCTCTTGGGGCGAGGACCATCTTTCTGCCATGTGTCTGTACAGTGCCTAGCACAATGGGGCCCTGTTCCTTGGTTGGGGGGCCCCTAGATGCTACTGCAATAAATATAATAAGTGCCACTCTAGTGGCTTGATACCACCTGAGGATTCCCCTGCTCTGGGTAACAAAGGCAGCTTGCCAGGTACAATCCATACCTCCTGTCCCTCTCGCTTTCCTCTCTGCCTCTTCCCTGGGCAGTGAAGAGCATTATGCTAAAGTCTGGGGTGTCACTTCCTGGCTGACCTAGCTGAACCCTGGATGAATGAGTGCAATGAATCTCTCCTGCCGAGAGAAGTCTGCCAGCTAGTTGGGTTGGGTTCAGGATGACTGTACAGTGAGCAATACTCAGAGGAATTGTGAAGGGCCTGACAGTGGACTCTGGCCTGGGAGCATCAGGGTGAAGACAACTCCCCAGCTACATGACATCTGGCTTAACCAGGCTCAGCCCAGGAGCTTGGCTCTGGGGAGCAGGGAAATCACTTGACCTTTCTCTATGTGGTCTAAAGAGCTAGCTCTGCCTGGCAATCAGCCCAGCAAGACGCTGATGTGAGCCACTGACCAGCGCTCGGGCTTTGGGCTCCCTTCAGAGCACTTACTAATGTAAATACACAAAGCAAAGTTTTCCCGCGACATATTCGTGCCACCTGCTGGTCTGGAATGCAGCCGAGGGAACTGATCCAGGCTCTTGTGTTTAGCATCTAACCCTCAAAGAGGCTGTGTTTACACAGCATGCCCCAGCAGTCCCTCTGGAGCCAGTGACCTACATTTTCAGAAGTCACTAGGTGCAGCCGAAGCGACAAGGAAACATACTGGTACCATGCGATAAGTAAACGGGCTAGCCAGATTCTGCCCTGATGGACGTCCCTGTTCTGAGTGAGAGCTGTTCAGGGCGGGGCCATGCCTGCCTCTGTCTGTGCATGGCCCAGCACAGCTGTCCTCTGGGCACAAGGGCAGTGCACATGGATAGTAATGTGGGCACTGGTGGGGGCAGAAAGAGGGCAGGATGTGTCCCTAAGTATGCCCGAGGGTGAAATGCCCTCTGTGGGCTCCTGGAACCAGGCCTGAGGGCTGACTCTGCGGCCCCTGTGCTCACATAGCCAGCCTCGGAAAGATGCTGCTCCTGGCACTGCTCAGCATAAAAGGGTTGCTGCTGCCTTTTCTCTTGCCCTACTGTCCCAGAGCGCCCCCTGGGGGTCAGCATGTGGCTCTGAGTCTTCCTCTTCCCACGTGGGAGCGGGAGCGAATGCCATCTGTGTGCTATCTCCACACACACCCAGCCCGCTTGCTCCCCACAGAAGTCCCTTTTGCTCAGATGTGTCCTGGAAGGGGCTCTGCAGGGCTTGGGGGAACAGGAGAGAGGGGGGCAGAGGCCTGGCCATGGTCCGTGGTACCGGAGAACCTGCTGGATTCCTGCACAGACACCGGAGCGAGTTAACCTAATTGGGAGATGCCATAGGTCCCACTGTCCCCTCTGTGGCCGCTACTTAGCATTCCCAGGGGAACCCAGCCACTGGCAGGAGGGGTCCCAACAGAACATGGGGGAGAAAGGGGCTTTGCATGTGGATGGCTCCATCTGCCATGGATTCGGGGGCACACTTCAAACAGATCTCGGGGATCCATGGTGCAGAGAGACCTGAACCCTTCTCCACCCTGACCCCTCTCCTGAGGATCCCACTGTTGAAGGGGGTGACGCGGCTCCTTAGTCATTAAGCTCAGCTCTTCGCCTGGTATATTTGCTGACGGTAACTGGCCTCAGCTATGGGGCTGCCTCCTGCAGAAACCCAGCCAATGATCCGACCCCAATGATCCCTCTACCTCCCTTCCCCCGCCAGTTTCCTATTGCACCTTCCTCCATCCCCAAGGTCTGCTAATTCCGAGAGGGCCTGATCCAAAGCCCATTGAAGTCAATGGGAGCCTTTCAGTGATTTAGAAAGGCTTTGGATCAGGCCTCCTAGTCCTTCCCTTGCTAATCCGTACAGCAGCGCTACAAAAACAGGGTCAGCCAACTAAGATTGGAGCAATGCCGGCAGAGAGCTTAAAAACTAACCCAAGCAGAAGCAAACTCTCTAGGTCAGTGGTTCTCAACCAGGGCCCTGGGGCCCCGTGGGGAGCTGCGAGCGGGTTTCAGAGGGGCTACCAAGCAGGGCCAGTGTTAGGCTTGCTGGGACCCAGGGCAGAAAGACGAAGCCCCATCTCCTAGGACTGAAGCCCAGGACCCTAAGTCCCACCACCCGGGGTTGAATCTGATGCCTGAGCAATGTAGCTTTGCCAGGGCCCCTGTGGTGTGGGGCCTCAGGCAACTGCCCTGCTTGTTACCCCCTAAAACCAGCCCAGGCTTTTATGTGCAGAAAACCAGTTCTTATGGCACAGGTGGGCTGTGGAGTTTTTATAGCATGTTAGTGGAGGCCTCAGAAAGAAAAAGATGAGAACCCCTGCTTTAGGTCTCATTTCAGGGCAGCCACATAACAGCCACCCCTGCTGGGGGAGCCAGCCCCTGCACCAGTAAAACCACTGAAGACTGTGGTTCCCCTGGTCAAAAGGAAATGAAAGCCAGTACTTACCCATCAGGGAACAGACAGCCCAAAAGATCAGAGGCTCCTTCATGAATGACTTTCTGTGAGCTGGGATGGTAAGATGGGGATTTTTCCCAAGCCCAGGTGAGTCACCTCTGAAGGGAAGTAATTTCCTGTCTTCGGGAGCATAAGCCACGCGGCCAGGAAGGAGCTACCAGCCTGCCTTCATTCCCGTCGGAGCACATGAGGCTGTGCACGCACAAGAGGGAATGGGAGTCCACTCACACACTGTGTTGTACAAAGGTGCACAAGGAGTGAAAAGTTCCCTGCTTTTTGAAGGGGAGCCAAGTGCCTGTTTTCTGATAAGGAACTGCCTGCCTGAAAGCCCTTGCTGGTATTTCCCATCTGGGGCTGGCTTTTCTGGTCTGGCAGCTTTGCCTCTGTTACTTTAAAAGGCAAAGCTGGTGTCATGATTACCTAACCTCTACCAACAAGGCAGCTAGTTACATTGGAAACACCCTGTGGCTGCTTCCTTCACTCCAAAACCACCCACCTCACTTGTTAGTGACCTCTATACCTGTTGCTTGCATTAGAATTGGCTGGCTGACGTGCAGCACTGCCCTCTATGGAATGGAATCTGAAGTGATCAACTGTGTATCATAGCCCCTATATCATTGGCTAGCTATGGAGATTTTCCTGTAGCTCAAGCAATAGGGGCCTGGGCTTTTGGAGCCGAGCTGTATCCCTTATTAGAGCTGTGAAGTTCCAAGTGACCACTACAGCCAACCCATGAACAACCATCCTACTGTAGATGTGGCTGCTTGTTACATAACGTTCCCCCCAAAAATCATGGGTTTGGCCCCCTCAAAAAAAAATCATGAGATTTAATCTTTATTCAGGGCTCTTGTTCTTTGCCTTCTTGTCTTTGAGCCTTTTGGGCACCTTCAGGTCACAGTTTCAGGCTTTTCTCTACAACCACAAGGGACAGAGACTTCTTTTTAAAAGGCTGAGCGTCTCACCTAATCCCATGCCTCCAGGAGCTGGGGCTTTAAGAACAAACCAAGTATCACGAGACTTTCAATAGAGCCATGAGAGTTGGCACTGCTGCACACTCTGTTTGGCTTGGAAGAGTTCCCAGGCACAGCGACTGTGTGTGCGTAGCTGTGGAAAAGCCCCCACTCCCTGCAAGCTATCTGCTCCCGGACTCTAAGGTACAGTAACTTCCTAGTTAGCAGATGGATTCCTGCTTGGATATTTCTGGGGTTTGTATTATCAATTGCTCAGTATCTTACTGTTCATAACAGAGTGAAATCCTGGGGCTCAAGTATTGCCTAGGCCTATCCTGGCCTACTACATAAATCTGGGTTTCACCTGAGGCAGAGCAAAACAGCCACCCCCCGACATCTAGCTGCTACCACCACCAGAGCTTTGGCCCAAGCAAATGGCTGATCAATGAGATCACCCTCAAAGCATTCCCTGAATGTGTAACAGAGCTGCGCTATGAACTGGTGGGGGCCAACCTCTCGGCCCCATTCTGGGGTGGGAACTTGGTACTCTTTAAAGCCAATTTAAAAATCCGAAATACTTGGTTTCCCCTTTCATTTCTCCTTGGAGTTTGGTTTAGGTGCAAAGCTTTTCTCCCAAGCACAAACCATCTCAAATGAGCCTGGGGCCCAACTTACAACCACTTTAAATTAATTACAGACACTCATCAAATACAGTAGTAAAGCCCTGTGCACCATAACCTGGTTGTGATGTCCTGAAGGCCAAACATATATTAGGAAAATACCATACCTGATGTCTATGCAGTCCCTGGCCTTGATCCTCTATTATTCTCTAGTTCTCTACCTCAGATTTTTCTCTAGCACCCATCCCAGTAGGATATAAGCCCTGATGAATGCTCCGAGTGCGCCACAAATTCATAGAAAAGCTTGTGTATGTATCCCTCCCACCTCACCTGGGCGAGCTGTAGAAGTCCAACCAGTTAATTAAGCAAAACCCACCTATCAATTAACACTGCTTGTGTCTAATCACACAGCCCCGTCCATCAAGGAGCTCTGTGGATGAAGACTGTAAAACTGCCTTCATATTTTCCTCCCTTCAGAACTCATGTTACTTACAAACCCATGTTGACAGGGGCTTGCTATAACTCATGATGACCTATGTAAGGACTATGGTGTGGGTGCTTGACTTCGTCCTCAAGAGCGTTCCATCACCCAAGGTGCTTTGAGATTATTATTTGAAGGCCTTGCTTGTCTGTCTTAATCTGTAGAGGGACGGAACCTGCCTCTTGGAATTTGTTTTTCTTCAGAGAGAGGGGGACCAAGCTGTAAAGCTCAGATATGGGGTTGGAGTCCAGCCTCTCCAAGTCTGTGGGGGTCTGTGAGCTCCAGTGAGGCAGAACTGGAACGAGTGTCATTCATAACACAAATGTTATGCATCCGATGAAGTGAGCTGTAGCTCACGAAAGCTCATGCTCAAATAAATTGGTTAGTCTCTAAGGTGCCACAAGTCCTCCTTTTCTTTTTGCGAATACAGACTAACACGGCTGCTACTCTGAAACCTGTCATTTATAACACAGCTTTAACATGAAACTCATGCTTGCACCATGGGAGAAAAGGTGAGAAGTCTTGTCATCCGATTTTGCACTTAATAGATTTTAAGGTCAGAGCGATGATTGGATCATCTCATGTGACCTCTGCATTACACAGGCGAGAGCGTTCAACCCAGGGATTCCTGTGAACGAAGAGCACCCAGCTGCATTGCTCTACCTGCTAGACCACATATCTGCTTTCACTGACAGTAAGATCAGCGGTGCTGACTTTATGTGAGACTAAATCCCAAATCACTGAAGTTTTGCTAAAGCTTGCCAGAGTACTGCTGCTGGCTGGGTGTGTACAAACAGCCTGAAGAAGAGCTCCATGTAGCTCAAAAGCTTATCTCTTTCACCCACAGAAGTTGGTCCAATAAGAGATATTACCTCACCCATCTTGCCTCTCTAACATCACAGTGGCAGCCCCAGAGCCCAAACTTTCTAAACCACTGCCCTCCGTGGCAGGTTAGATACATAGCATTTGTTGCCATTTCCCTGGGTGTTTTCACATTAAAGGTTGATTTTTTCCGTTACTCCGTTACCATGAGACTTAGCATCTCTGCAAATCAGGCCGCAAACTCCCCTCAAATAAAGAAATCGGATCCCTGCCACATGCAGCAAATTCTTAGCCTACGTTCTCCTCCCAAATCTGCAGAGGGAAGCAAATCTGCTTCTGTATCTGGGTCTACGATTCTCCATACAAAGGGGGACAAAAGCAATTGTGATGTGGACATATGTCCACCGAGAACGGGACTGAGACCATCAACTCATTTCACACAGACTGACGAACAACTGTCAGATGGTAACAACTTTCAATTGCTACTCAAGTCTCGCCTGAACCAATGGTGTTGGTCCTGCTTTGAGCAGGGGGTTGGACTAGATGACCTCCTAAAATGTCTTCCAACCCTAATCTTCTATGATTCTATGATAATACACTGAAGTCCAGATCTGGTTCTGAACCCTGCAGCTTGCTGCTGTCTCTAGTCATTATCTGATCTGAAACATAGGGAGTGACCCATAATGGTGAAAGGCATTGTTGCCATTATCCATCACGTGATCTCTTCCCCTGCTTCTGGTGCTTGATCTCAATCTCCCCATCCCCTGAAAGCTGTGAACATTAAAGACCCACATTAATACTCCCCTGCCTTTTTCTCCAAGTGTAAACTCTCTAAGGTATGTCTCAGTGTGCATGGAGAGCGCTGAGCAAAGGCAGCTCACTATTTCCCCTTTAACCAGTTTGCCTTTCTTGATCTCCTTTACCGGAATAAAACATACATATCAAGTTCATTTCAGCCAGAAACACCACAAGTAAAACACCATCAGCCCCTAGAGACGGGCACAGATCCCACCTCTGTCTAGCACCCCCTTCTTGGGTAGTTAGGGGTGGTATTGAAGCTTTGACTCTTCGCTCAGAGATGGGTAAGCAGCAAGGGAACTGCAGCCTACAACAGCAAATAGTATTCTTGGAGGAGAGATGTATGATCAGTGCTTAATTTGTAATGAAAGAGGTGCTGAGGCTCAAGCAATTAAGTGCCAGGCCTCTAGCAATTTTTTTACATTCCTAACTAATGCAGCAAGTCCAGTGGTGCCAGGGCTCTGAACTGCCAGGCCGAGAAGTGCCGGGCTCAGCCCTGGCACAAACGAAGCAATGTGCACGATGAATTGCTCAGAATTTCACTCACACCGAGTGATGATGGGAAGGGATTCCATTCTGGCAAATAGCATGGGCTTTCTCCGGTGAGCAGAGGTAGCCCTGTGTTGTGGTGGGGAAATGCAAATACACACACATGCAGAACGCCCCCCAAACATTACACAGCAGCTTTGAGCCACTCTGCTCAGCAGGGTGAATTTCAGCACCGACAGGTGTGTTTTTATATAAATCAAAATAAATAACCAAAACAAACATCTCACATTGCCCACCTCGATTTTTGTTCTCTCTGTTCAAACACGAAGGGCAAGCGCTGCAGGCGGACCGGAAGCTCCCTTTACCCCACGAAAAGCAGATGTGTCCAAATGTCTATGTGGGAGGCAAATGTCCACCCAAGATAGTCCCATCCAGCAAAGGAAGCAACTGCACAATGACAGCTGGGGAAACGGAAGTGTGCTGGCCTAGGTTGAAATCCACACACAATTGGAACATACCATGTTGCCAGTATTTTGCTGGCAGTTTTATACTGCCCTTGGCTTTGTCTTCACTGACACAAAGGTGTGTGTTTTTTACAGTACAATAATTAAGGCTAAGATGTAGTCATGGGTATTTTTAAGTCAGGGGTATTTATAGTAAAAGTCATGGACAGGTCACAGGTCATGAATATTTGTTTATTGCTCATGACATGTCCATGACTTTTACTATAAATACCCCTGACTAAACCTTAGCTGCTCCTGGGGCCCCTGGGCACCATTGCTCTGGGGGAACCTTGGGGGCCAATGACTGGCCTCTGCTTGACAGCGGGGGCTGACTGCACCTGGCCAGCCATTGCTCTGAGGCCCCTGGGGCCAGCTGCTTGGATGGCCCTGGGGTCAGCCGCACTGGCCATTGCAGAAGTCCCGGAAAGTCACTGACTTCATGACTTCCATGAACTCCATGACAGAGGTCATGCAGCCTTAACAATAACTAGCCCAAGAGCCTTATCTCACTGTAAAATTCTAAGTGGAGACAAGACACTTGTAGTGTTACCATGAGGTAGCCCTGCGTGGGGTCTACCTCACTTTGCTTACCTCATGGTAAAACTACAGTGCCTTGTTTTTCCAGCGGGATAGCTAACGTGCATTAGATACCCCGTGACAAAAACCCACCTCTTTCTGTGAGTGAAGGAAGACCTAGCCCTAGGCAGGACAAACAGTAGCAGAAAGCATTTTGCATGGGTGGTAATGCATAAGCAGCATAAATCTTGTTTCTGACAAACACTTGTCATTGTTTTCCTCCTGGATGGAGCTCCCTAGATCCAGACCAACCACAGGACTGCTAACCCCGTCAGTTCCTTGGCATATAATGCACATGCTGATATCCCTGGAATTTAAACTTTGGATAGCTCTCTTGCTGCAAGCTGTCACCTTTCCCCCGTGTCTCTGTTTCAAAAATCTCGCTTACTACTGAGGCCAGGGGTGGTGGGTCTTCTTCTGAGCACACGGTGAGGCTGTCACTGTCGCTTGCAATGCCCTCATCCTCTGCGAGCTTTAAAGTCTGGAAGCAAACAAGCGGCCCATCAAGAGGGAAGCCCTCGGAGTCCTCGCTGACAAGAGGCTTCCCATTCAGCCCCTCCATCAACACAGTCACCTGAAGGAAGGTGTCTCCTTGGCAGACATGCTGCCCATTTCCACTAGTAGCTGGATATCTGGCTTCAATGAGAGAGAAGTCTCCCAAGGAGGAACTCTCAGAAAGGAAGGATTTCTCGCTGTCTTGGAACCCAGAGGTGTCCTCCTCGGCCGAGCCTCTTCTCCAGACAAGCTGAGAGAACTCTAACCCTGCTAGGTTAGACAAAGATCCTCCCTCAAGGTGGGAGCCACCCAGTTCAGAGCCCAAGTGGGACCCTTGGTGACTCGTGCTGGCTGCTTGGCTGTTGGGAGCTCTCTTCGGGAACCGAGGCATTTCAGTGTAGGGTCTGAAACTGCTGCTGTCATCCTCCTCCTCTTCCTCCCAGAGTGAGAGGAGAGAAGCCTTTAGTGATACATTGTTCCTCACTGAAGGACCACTCCTTCTCCCTCCCAAAGCTGGCTTCTCCACGCAGACGAGGGCTTCCTCAAAGAACTCCTTTTCGCTGGTCTCCTTCTCAAGGATCTTCCTAGGAGCTCTGAAATGGGAGAAATCCTAGAGGGAAGGGAAATGAGATTGGCAGGTTAAAGGGAGTTTTGATTTTGATGGATACTTTTTAAAGCAACTGTAGTGGGCATGGGAAGTGGCAGAGAGCCTGGAGAATGGCTCTTATTGTGGGCCTGTACAGCACAATGGGGCCCAGTCCCAATTGACTTCAGTTAGGGTGACCAGACGTTCCATTTTAAAGGGACAGTCCCGTATTTAAGCTCTCCTGCAGGTGTCCAGACTTTTTCTTAAAAACAGGCAAATGGTACTGTATTTTCTGTCTCCCCCACATCAGTACGGTGGGTCCTGCTGCTGGCCAGGTCCCTGCTTGCCAGCCGCCCACCCACCAGTGGTGAAGGGGGCGGGGTGTGTCCAGTGGCGGACGATGGGGTGGGTGCACAAGGCTGGTGGTGGGGCGAAGATGCAGCGTGCGGGGCTGGCCGCTCCCCCTGCTGGTTCATCAGCGCAGCCCCCGCTGTGTGCCAACTCTCGGCCAGCAGGACCCCGCCATCCCGTCCTGTTTCTGGCTGGTGCTGGCTGCGTGCTGCGGTGGCTGGTGAGTGCTGGCAGGCACCAGGTGATGGCCACTTACATGTCGCCTCTGCTGCCCACCCATCATGCTCCCCCTCTAACTGTCCTCTCCCTGCTTTGCCCCTTCGCCCCCCCTGCCCCTCTGGTCCTCCATATCCCCCCCAGCGGGTCGTGTCCTGCTCCCAGCACTGTGTGGAGAACCCTGGTCAGAGTGTTCAGCTCACCCACAGCGCTGGCCCGGGGAAGCCTCTCCGCCCCTCAGCTAAACTCTGAAGTGGCAGGATTGGGGCGGGGAGAAGCAATTTCCAGCCTGTTCACACCCGAACCTGCAGGCTCCACAGCAGCCCTCAGGGCAGAGGCTTAGCACCCTCTTCAGCACCCCACCCCCGGGTCTTGCCCCCAGGGAGCGCGGGGCTGCTCCATCCCCTAGGAATCCTCCCTTCCTGAACCACCCCTCTGGCTGGGTTCACTGAAGCCCCTGCAGTCAGGTTCCCTGGGCCCTGGTGCAAAATGCATTCTTAGGGCTTAACCCCTTCCTGCCTGCGCCATAGCCGAGGTGGCTGGCTTATGTGGGTGCCAAGAAGCAGCCTGGAGGTGATAGCTGCCTTTTGACACTGTGTGGGCAGAAAGGGACAAGCTGCGTCCAGCCACACTGGGGGTGGGGGGTGGAGAGGAGATGAACTCTGCAACAACATGGGCCAGGTCATCCCTTCCCTGGGGGGAGGGATAGCTCAGTGGTTTGAGCATTGGCCTGCTAAACCCAGGGTTGAGAGTTCAATCCTTGAGGGGGCCATTTAGGGATCTGGGGCAAAAATTGGGGATTGGTCCTGCTTTGAGCAGGGGGTTGGACTAGATGACCTCCTGAGGTCCCTTCCAACCCTGATATTCTATGATTCCCCCCTCCTCCCCTGCAGCTGGAAGCAGCTCCTGTCCCTTCCATACCTCTAGTCATTTTTGTTGCCCTTTTCTGAACCAATTCCAATATATCTTTTTTGAGATGGGGTGACCACATCTGCACGCAGTATTCAAGATATGGCCATACCAGGGATTTATATAGCGGCAAGATGATATTTTCTGTCCTATTATCTATCCCTTTCCTAAGCCTTGGGTGCTACCGCTGTTCAAATACACTGAAGTTTGTGTTATCTGATCTCAACTCTGGACTCAATCCTGAGAGGTGCGGAGGAAATCAGGAAGAGTTGCAAGAACATGGCAGCTTCCAGGATTGACCCAATAACGCAGTCGTTCCATACCAAAGCTTGAGGCCTCTTCTCTCTCTTGGCAGCTTGTTTACCCAGACATAGGACGGAGGCAGCGGCAGCGCAAAGGAAAAGCATGACGAGCAATGGGACTGCAATGGTGACGAGGAACTTCCAGTCCATGGCTGCAAGAGAGAAAGCCAAGAAATAGTTCTGTAGCTGTGGACATGTTCTACAAATACTACTAGCTTCTTACAGAGGACTTCCCATCCGTCGATCTCAAATCCCAGTGTCATTCTCCTCATCTGACAACAGCCTAGACAAGGAAGTGATTTGGCCAGCAGGTCAATGACCAAACCAGGAACAGAACTCAGGTCTGCCCACATCCAGACCAGCATCCTGTCTAGAGCTGGTCAAAACCTAATTCATTTTTTTACAGAAAACATTGCTGAAAATGGAAAAAAAACAAACAGCCTAATCTGGGTTCTCCATGGACAATTTATATTTTCAGGGGAAATTCAAATACCAAAAATTCTGGGCTGAAAAACCAAGTTATTTTGGCTAAAATATTTTGGTTTATGGCCAAAGTCTTTCAGTTTTTTGGGCATTTTGGTTTTTGACAAAAATTTCCACAGAAAGGAGTCACTTTTTTTGCAAAACCAGCCTCTTTCCTGGACCACCCAATTCTCCATTAAAAACCAGTTTGGATGGAAACATTTCCTCCCAGGCCTGCCCCTTCCCACCGATCCCCTTGCTCCCTCCCAGCAGGGCCGTACCTTTGGTCTTTAACAGCACGCACACTGGCTTGGAGAACTTGCTGTGTTTTAGTTGGATTGCTTGGAAGGAAGCCCTGGCACTCAGGCAGTAATTGCCGCTGAACACAGAAGTGTTGATTGTTACCTTGTCCTGCTTCATGTTGTCATGGTACTGCTTCTGCTGAGACACAAGGAAAACGGAGGGTTAGAGACAGTTGGGGTTCTCTGTTAAGACCTGGATCCTCTGTTTAGACTCTGGAGGGACCTTTGTGACACGTCTTTCCTCTTCAGTGTGTAGGTGTTAGTCAGGCAAGAACCACGTATGACTCCACAGACGCCTGGTCTGGCACTGGTATTTCTCATTTGACTGTTTCAGTCTTCTAGGCCTTGGCTGCACTAGGGGTGGGGGTAGGGGGTGTTAATTTTGCGCTGAGTGTTTTGCACACTAACTGGTGCGTGTGAGACGGCCTGCTCTGTATACACAACGTCAGCTGTTCTCTGATTCAATACCTATCAGCGTGTCTCACACTTTGGACTTTGTGTGGAGGACGTGGGCAGGTATCCCATAAGGCTTTGCTTCTTTGCAGGACTCTATGTATCCTGGGACTTTTGTCTCTGTACATTGTGGGATATATAGCAGAAGGAACTGGAATCAAACAACTATTCCCAGGATTCCCTGTTCCCAAAAACCCAGATCCAACCCTCTCCCCTCCCCAGAACTTTAGAGACATTTGGACCAAGATCCAAGCTTTGCATCTCCAGTATGTATCTATGCCTAATCCAATGAAACACTGGTCTTCTGACCTTGTCTTCAGTTCCGGCTTCCCAGAAATCCAGGTCATACTTCAGACCGATAAAGGCTTCGTTCACACAGGAGGCCAGGGGGAAGGTGGCACTCACGTTGATTGTAGTTTCCGTCACGCTCACTTTTAGTGTCGGGGGAGCCAGTTCCACTGCAATTGAGTGCCCAGATGTTAGAGCAGCACTCGCATAGATCCCAGTATGCAGCCCAAAGCCAGCCACCCAAACAGGCCACATATAAAGCAACCCTGGACACTAAGTTTTTGTGAAGCTCAGGCTCTTTCTTAGATGGCTACAAAGAGTTCAAAGCCAGTGCTCAGGCCCGCCGACAGCAATTCCAGGCCCCAGGGCACAACAAGCAGTGGGCCCCCATGCATGCACAAGCTGAACCTGTGCGGACGTGGTCCGCCTGACATTTGGGCAGTGCTGCGCCTGTGCTGGCTGGTGCCCAGCAAGCTGCTGGCTGCGCTCTTCCGCACAGCCTGGCTTCCAAATGCCCGCCCAGTTGGGTTGCCAACTGTCTAATCACGCAAACCCAAAAACGCTTGCCCCACCCCCTGCCCCGCCCCTTCCTCTGGGAGGGAATTGGGTGCGGGAAGGGATGCGGGTTCGGACTCTGGGAGGGAGTTTGGGTGTGGGGTGCAGGGTCTAGGCTTGGGTAGGGGGTTGGGGTTCAGGAGGGGTTCAGGGGGTCGGCGCTTACCTCGGGTGGCTCCCGAAAGCAACTGGCACACCCCTCTGACAGTGGCTCCTAGGTGGGGGGCCTAGGGAGTCTCCGCCTGCCGCTGCCCACAGGCACCACCCTCGCAGCTCCCATTGGCTGCAGTTCCCAGCCAATGGGAGCTGTGGAGTCTGCACTTGGGGCGGGGGCAATGCGTGGAGACCCCCTCCCCAAGGGCTGCCGCAGCAGCGCAGAGTGAGGGCAGGCAGGAAGCCTGCCTTAGCCCTGCTGTGCTGCTGCCGGCGGCCCCCGGGCCCTTTTAAATCACCCAGGCCCCTAGGCAGTTGCCCCCGTTACCCCCCCCCCCCCCATCAGTGGGCCTGCCAGTGCTTTAAGCATCTGACTTGGCAGTAGCCCCTTGATCTGCAGAAGCCACGATCTCAGTGAACATGTTGGATAATGAAGGACAAAGAGCTGCCGACCAGAAACTCCCCAACGGGCACTGTCCTTCCTCCAGGGGAGGTTGTTGAGACTCAGCTCTCTGCATAGGGCCTACAGCTGTAGTGTGGGTCTGTTCTATTCAGGTTCTTATGCCGTGTCCAGCACCATGGTATCTGAGCACCTTACGAAATCTTACAAGCGTGGAGGAGAGTAGAGGGAAACTCCAAACTCTTCTAGTCCTGTGGGGGCACCACACAAACATTCTCTCGGGAAAGGCTGTTCAGCCATAGCATAGACTAACAATAACATACCATCAAAATGATATTCCATGACTCCCGACTCCACCCAAGGGGACCTGCGCCCTGCCGACTGGGCTTTGACACGGGCACTGAATTTGTTGTACAGGTCTGGCACACAAGTCAGATTGCAGGTGGTTTGGGAAATATTTCTGCAGTGTTGGACCTTTTCCCAGTGCTTTAAGTGATCCCATCTGAAAGAAGAAACAAAACCAACACAGGGTTGAACATCTAGTGCTTCTTTGGGCTAGCAGGGGTGGCGTTTTGCAGAACTAGCCCCAAACATGGCTGAGGGCTTACGGCAGAGCTCTCCCCATATTTGCCTATTCCCAGGGATTGGCCCTGGCAAAGAGACAGAGCCCAAATTCTAATTATTTAAATGGCCTCACAGATTTACATTCTGCTTTGCAGCTAAACAATGAAAGGAAGGATTGCCCAGTGGTTAGGGTGCAAACCTGGAACTCAGGCAACCATGGATCAAATCCCCTTTTCTGACTCAGACTTCCTGGGTGACCTTGGGAAAATCACACATGCCGTGATACTGATGGTGGCGTGGAGTAGGGTACATGTAGCTACATACTGCAGTGAAAAATGGGGTGCATGGGAAATTCTCTGGCAGCAGGGAAGCTGCTGCAGCCTTTCCCCACTGTTTCCACCGTGCCAGAGCCTTTCCCCGCTGACAGAGGCTTTCCCTGCGGTGGGGAAAGGCTCTGGCAGAGGAGAGGTAACAGGACGCTACACTGCTAAAAATAGCAGTCCAGACATGGGAGGCCCAGCTTGGGCATGTAGGGCTGTGTAGGGTACACACACTAAGGTTCTGGCATGTCTCTACTCTACAGGGCTAAGCAGTGCTTCGCCGTCTACACTGCTGTTTACTCCTGTGCTGCGGGGCGTGCTACCTCTGTACTCCACACACCGCGGTAAGCATAGACACCGACTTAGTGTCCATGCCTCAGTTTCCTCATCTGTAAATCAGGTATAATAACACTGCCCTGCCATGCCTTGCACTGATGTCATGATGAGCAGCACATTAAACACAGTCAGGCACTCAGATATGACATATAAGTACTTAAGGTAGAAGGAATGAGACCCAGCCTCTTCCCTAAAAAGCTTTACAACCCCAGGCCAAGATTTTCAAATGTGACTCGTAATTTTAGGCACCCCTGGTGGGTTTTTGAGTGCCCTACTTGAGCTGCCTTAAAAGGTCCTGAGTTCCAGAGGGATGGTCCTCTGCAACTCCTGAGGATCAGACCCCTTGAAAGTGTCTCACACTGGGGCCCGCAAATCACTTTTGAAACTCTTAGCTTAAGTTCATTGGGCCTAGTCCCTGCCCATGGAGGCCAGTGAAAAGGCTCCCATTGACATCCCTGCAGGATGGATCAGGATCTGCAAGTCCTCCCAATGTGGGCTGCACAAGCGGGCCCTGGGGAAGAGAGGCAAACACAGGCAGGAGGAGAGGCAGCCCAGGGGAGGGAAGGCTGAGGGAGGATCAAAGGAAGGGGAGGTTTGAAGCAGTGGGTTTTAAGGAGAGAGAAGGAAGAGAGAGATTGTGCTTGGTAGACGAAAACAAGGGGCCAGATTCTCCACTCTGCTGCACCAGCTTCCTGCTGGTGAAACGCCATGTCTCCAGTTACATGGTCATCAACGGAAAGACGTCTACTGACTTGGCTCAGGCCCCAAAGAACCAGGCCCATGGGAACTGACACCACCTGGAGAGGAAGGCAAGGCTGAAAGCAAGGGGCCAGCTGAAGGGAGATCAGCAAAAGAGAGACCCTCTAGGGAGAGGTGAAAGAGGAAGGCAGAGCCTGGGGCAGATGAGATTAAGGAACTTGAAACTGCAGTGGTGAGAGGCAGGAAGCTAGACAGAGACCACAGGGGTGTGCTCAGAATGGCAGGGGAGAAAGGGAATTTTAGCAGCCAGCCTGCGTGGGGTGTACTAAGACAGTCCCCGTGACAGCACAGAGAGCAAACACGGCCTGGCTGGCCTGGGCAGCACTGGGGAGCGCTTTTAACCAGGCTCTAAGTTCCCTGCACCCCAGCTCCCCGCAGTGCTCTACATAGGGTTGCCAACTTTTAGTCGCACAAAACCGAACACCCTGGCCCCACCCCCTGCCCCACCCCTTCCCCAAGGCCCCACCCCACCCCTTCTCTGATGCCCCAACCCTGCTCACTCCTTCCACCCTCCCTCTGTTGCTTGCTCTCCCCCGCCCTCACTCACTTGCTCATTTTCAGCTCATTTTCACCCCCTTCCACAGGGATTGGGGTCTGGGAGGGGGTGAGGGCTCTTGCTGGGGGGTGTGGGAAGGGGCTCTGGACTGGGGCTGAGGGGTTTGGAGTGTGGGAGGGTGCTCTGAGCTGAGGCTGGCAGTTGGGGTGCGGGAGGGGATATGGGCTCTGAGCTGGGGGTGCAGGTTCTGGGGTGGGGCCAGAAATCAGGGGTTCAGAGTGTGGGAGGGGGGTCAGGGCTGGGGGGAGGTGAGGGCTCTGGCTGGAGGTGTGGGCTGTAGGCTGGGGCCAGGGATGAGGGGTTTGGGGTGCAGGAGGGGGTTCTGGACTGGGGCCGAGGGGTTCGGAGTGCAGGGGGTGGTTCCAAGCTGGGGCAGGGGGTTGGGGTGCAGGAGGGAGTGGGGGGTGCAGGCTCCAGGAGGACGTTTGGGTGCGGGAGGGGGCTCAGGGCTGGGGCAGACGGTTGGGGTGTGGGAGAGGGTTTGGGCTCCAGGCAGCGCTTAACTCAGGTGGCTTCCAGGAAGCTGGCAGCATGTCTCTTGGCTCCTAGGTGGAGGCACGGCCAGGTGGCTCTGTGCGCTGCCTTGCCTGCAGGCATCACCCCCGCAGCTCCCATTGGCTGCAGTTCCCGGCCAGTGGGATCTGCAGAGCCGGCACTCGCGGCAGGGGCAACACACAGAGCCTCCCTGGCAGCGCCTCCACCTAGGGGCTGCCGAGAGATGTCCCTGCTTCTGGAGAGCTGCGTGGAGCCAGGTAGGGAGCCTACCAGCCCCGTGCCAATGAGACTTTTAATGGCCTGGTTCAGCAGTGCTGACCGGAGCCGCCAGGTTCCCTTTTCGACTGGTGTTCCAGTTGAAAACCAGACCTCTGGCAATCCTAGCCCTACAAGGGACAGCCCTGTACCTGATCAGTTTGTTTGCGGGCCTGGTCCATGCAGCATAAAAAGCTATGAACAGACCCCACTAATAGAACCACCACACCCAGTTCTCCCCACACCCCAACTGCCCTGGGGAACAAGCCCCTTGTGGGACACCCACCTTTGGTATCTCACGGTATACAGCACATCTGGCGGGGACCCCTCCCCGGGGAGCCATGTCAAAACCATGCCGAAATCCTTCGACAGCAGTGTCACGTTGCGAGGGCGGGACAGTGGCACGGTGGGCTGCCCCAGAGCTACAGAGCCTGGAAAGGAAGGAAATAGGAAGGAAAAGCTATTCAAATGCTCCAGCCTTGATTCTGGGGCTGGGACAGGTTTGGGCGCTCATGGGAGAGCAGCATGTGTGAGGACCTACTGCTCTCTGATGCCTTTCTGCAGCACTCCCAATGGGCGTGATTCACCCCGGCCCCAGGGGGCGGGGGGGGGCGGGGTTGGAGCATGTTTTGGTTTTGCCCATTTTCCTGCCCCTCAGGCTTTGTCCTTCAAGCACAAGAACAAGCTCGGTGCACCTGAGTCCAGCCTCAACGAGGTCGTAGGCTGCCCACACTTTTCTCTACCCCTGAAAGCAGCTTGGGGTTCAGATCCGGCTCCGGGGAAAGGACTGGATCAGTTCTTAGTTTACATGCTCTGGTTTGAAGGTGCTACCTTCAGTTCCTACAGCAATTCCTCAGACAACTGTTTCAACTCCAATTTTTAAAAACAGATCACTCCCAAAATTCCAGATTTCTGAGTCCGAAGCAGGCCACGGCCCTGCCAGCCCTACACGCCAGGCACCTGGGGTTTTCAGGACAGAACCAATTTCTAGCCATCCCTGCTCCTTCAGCAAGATGCTTTTTAGGGTAGGTCCACGTCTGAGTTGGGGGTGTGATGCCCAGCTCCTGTAAATGGACCTGCACTAGCTCTGCGTGAGCAAGCGCCTAAAAATAGCAGCATGTCCACAGCAGCACTGGCAACTGCTGGGACTAGCCACCCAGAGAACAATCCTGCCCAACCCCCTGGGCCTGGGCCCCCACAGACACACTGCTAGTTTTAGGCACTAGCGTGAGTATATCTCCATGAACAGGGAATCGCACCTCCCATTTCAAATGTAGGCACACCTGAGAGGAAAACCTTTCATTTGACATTTATCCACCCCAGAGCCTTTCACTCCTGTTTACATGGCCGAGGCCCCATCCACAGCGACTTTGAGTGCTTTGGCAAAGACAAAGCAAAAAGGATACGCTATGCTTGGACTATGCCTTTAACATGAGCAAAGCAGCACAAAGATGTCCATACCATACCTAGAATCTGCTGTAAGGAAGACAGAGCTAACAGGACTCCGATTCTCTGGGTAGACATGCTGAAGTCTCAACTTCCTGCTTGTAATGAGTTTTTTTTGTTATGACCACTTTCATTATCCAGTTTCCTGTAATAAGTAGTGTTGCCCGTCAGCCACCCACAGGAGAACACATGAACCACTCCCTGAGAGAGAGGTAGCCTCACACATCAGCTGCAATCCAAAGGCTGAGCTGTACTTTGAACATACGACACCTGTATGTAAGGGTACGAAGCTCCCAGTTTAACGATTGCTGTAATAAAAGAAAACAACTCTCAACCTTCAATGATAAATACGCTCTAGCCTTCCCTTCCAAAGTGCTTTACAAATACTTCTGCTTCCAAATAGCCTTCTGGTGTGGGGAAGTATTCTTCGATCCATACATAGATTTTAGGGGCAGAAGAGATCATTATGATTACCCAGCCTGTGTGTCTAGTAGCAGGCTAAAGAATTTCATCCAGTCATTCCTGTGTTGAGACTATATCTTGGGGCTGAGCATATTTTTAGAAGATATTATTATGCCCATTTTACAGATGGGGAAACTGAGTCATGGAGATGTGGAAAGTGACCTGCCAACGTCACATTGTTATCAGTGGCAGAGCTGGGACTAGACTCCAGGTCTACACCCAGTCACACCCCTGGGCGCTTTCTCACAGAGACCATAGATTTCTCCTTTGTGTATTGAGAACTGTTATTGCTCCAGGCTGACCCAGTGCATCCCCTTGCCGGTGGGTGTGGTGTTGCAGGTGAGCCCTGACTTGATTTTTCCCTTACCAGCATTTCAACAAGTCCAGACAGACTGATAGATGATTGTGGAGAGTTTCATCAACTAACAAAAAAGGCAATGCAGAACATAAACAAAACTTTCACCCCAGCATCTCCGCTAGTGCAGATGCTCTAAACTGACGAGAGAAATGTTGAAATCTCGAAATCCCCTGCAAAAGGGAATGAGCTTTCTCCACCAAGCTCTGCCCAGAGGCTGGGTCGCTCACTGCCTGCCCGCATTGTGCCATGGAACCTTCACTTGCAGGAGAACCAACAAATGGGAGCAGGGTATGGGTGGCCATTGTTTTGTTCCTGTCATTGCCCTGGGGGCATCCCCTCATCCCCCTTCCCCGAGCACATTCCCGGCCACTCTCAGGAGATGCTCAAGTCCTGGGCACCAACAACTCTTTAGGATGCCTCAGATCTCAGTGAGGGATCTACTGTGCCTGTTAATGAGGATGGAGAGTGGGTGCTGGTTCTGCAAGGCTCCCCTGTGGTGGTGAACAGGACAGCCGGGGAGAGACAGGCACACAGGAGGTGTGAGCAGTGCACAGAGAGACAGCGAATGCACATGTGTGTGTTAGGGCTGCCTGCACACATGTGCCTGGAAAGAAAGGCTGACACATAGGGTTGTTAGTAGCTAGGTGATCTTTATCCCTAGTCCCCAGTCACCTGACTTGGTTCAGGGTTATAACCGGTTAATACCCCCATCCATGGCAGAGGTCAGACAGTGTCCACTGATTACAGTGCTCAAAGAGGGTGACTCACCATGGTGAAGGTAGAGGAAGTTTCCAGACCTGGAATGGGGTTGCACAGGAAGGCGAGTAGCAATTTCTGACTCTTTCCCCCACTCTGCAGCGGAGTGGGAAACAGCATCTATAGCAAATACCTCACTTCAGGTCTTCCTAAGAGCCCTGGAGGAAGGTCAATATAAAAGAGAACATGCAATTTTTAGCAAGAGTTAGGAGACTCCGACCTCCACGCCTGTGTGTCCCTGTAGAACATCAGGGGTTAAATCCTGGCCTCTTGGAAGTTAATGGCAAAACTCTCTTTGACTTCAACAGGGTCAAGGTTTCAGCCCTAGGGTGACCAGACAGCAAGTGTGAAAAATCGGGATGGGGGTGGGGGGTTAATAGGAGCCTATATAAGAAAAAGACCCAAAAATCGGGACTGTCCCTATAAAATTGGGATATCTGGTCACCCTATTCAGCCCCCCAAAACTAACTAAATCACAGAAAAGAAACAGGTTTCAGAGTAACAGCCGTGTTAGTCTGTATTCGCAAAAAGAAAAGGAGTACTTGTGGCACCTTAGAGACTAACCAATTTATTTGAGCACGAAAGCTCATGCTCAGATAAATTGGTTAGTCTCTAAGGTGCCACAAGTACTCCTTTTCTTTTTGAGAAAAGAAACAAGCTAACATGGCAGGTCAGTACCACCAGGTGGTGCTGCCTAGCAAGCAAAAACCCATGGTTTCAGAGTAACAGCCGTGTTAGTCTGTATTCGCAAAAAGAAAAGGAGTACTTGTGGCACCTTAGAGACTAACCAATTTATTTGAGCATAAGCTCACGAAAGCTTATGCTCAAATAAATTGGTTAGTCTCTAAGGTGCCACAAGTACTCCTTTTCTTTTTTCAAAAACCCGTGGGATACTTAGCACATGGAATATAGGAGGATACAGGCATTAATCTGGGATGGAATTGAGACTCACTTAGGAACTTGAAATGTACTTTATTAAAACTCCCTCCACCTCCAGTGCCCTTTTCTGTATTGGCTTGCACCCAGATTTTCAAAGGTGTTCACTAACTTTGGGCATCCAACATGAGACCCTTACAGCCGAACTCTACTCTCACACCAGCATACCCAGACTTCAGTGGGGCTGTGTGGGCTCCAGATCAGGGCATTGCGTGAGCCACAATCTTAAACAGTGTGTAAAATCCAGGTTGTCCTGCAGTATCGTACAGCATGTAGGGCACTGGCCTGGAAGTCGGGAGAGCTAGGTGCTTTTCCCAGCTCTGTCCTTGATCTATCTGTGTCTCTTTCCCCTGTGTTCTGTCTGTCTAGATTGTAAGCTCTTTGGGGCAGGGATTGACTCTCCCTCTGTTTATAGCACCTACCACAATGGGGCACTGGTCTCAGCTGGTGCGTTTAGGCACTACCATAATCACAATAATAGTGAAACTTAGAGAGTCCCAGCTATCTTCTGACTTTGCAACCAGTGATTCAGCCCTTACTGAGTCAGGGCTTGACTACCCCTTTCCCCATGAGCAGCCCTCCTGAAAGCCATGGGATTAGCCCTGTCAGGAAGGTGCAATGCAGTGAAAGTAAGTGGGGGGCAGCATCAGGCCTTCAGTTACTACTCAGGCAAACTCGCGTTGGTTCCAGTGGGCCCCCTGCTTGAGTGATACTAAGTGACAACCGGGGGCTTTGGCCCAGTCGGTGCAGAAGTCATCTTCACAGCCAAGCCTGGAGTGATCCCAATCCCCTGCCAGCTGGAGGCCCTTGCTGACAGACAGAGGGGATTTCTGGTATGAGCGTCGCCATGGGGACCAGAGCCATTTTCATGCTCCCAGGTCATGGAATAAAGAAAAAGCGCAGGTGATCTCTGAGCCGGGATTTGGGTGCAGGGAAAAGCGAGGAAGAATAAGAACTCTCCAACCTACAAACACATACAAAGGAGGCACTTCCCTGTGGGATTAGGGATGAGCTGATGGGTCTGAGTCTGACATTCCAGCTTGGACGCTTTGCTTCTCAAAGCTACCTTAACTGCTAATTACCTGGAAACAAATGCCAGGTCAAGCATCCAGCACTAGAGGTAGCTAAGCTGAAAGGAAGCTGAGATGAGCTGGCTGGGGCAGTCAGAGCCTGCCACTATGACCACACCTGCCTCTATCTGTAGGGGATCAAGAGCAACTGAGAGCACCTGTGAATGATGGATGGTAGCACCCCCTATGCACTGGGGCACGGTGGGGACAGCACCGGTTTAATGAACTCTTCCTGTTTGGACAACAGAAAATTGTGATTTTCACAAGCAAGACTAATAAATAATACTAATAAAGGCTGATGGTGGTCTCTGCTAGAATCATTCCAGCTGCTAATGTCTTTTTATTTTTATTGCTCATTTAGAGATAGCTGACATTTTTCATTAGGAACACATTTTTTGATGCAAAATGGCCTTTTTGTGTCAAGAAATTTTTTGCAGTTGATTTGGGGTTTTTTCTCCCCTAAATTTTCCAGGTTTTTTTCAGTGAAACATGGACAAAATTTTGTGTTTTGACGACCAAAAAGTTTTCCGTTTTCTGTCAAAGCACTGGAAAACTTCAGTGGAAAACATTTTTTAAAGGTTTTTTTTTTTGTTTGCTTGTTTCAAAATTTCATGGAATCCCTGCCCTGCCCCTTATCTCCCATTTTCCTATTGGCTCTCGTTACCTGGGGTAGGATAACGTCAGGCTGGACTGACGAATATCTCAGGCAGGGAGTGTCGAGTGACCAAGCTGTCTCACATACACCAGAAATTGAAAATCTTAGGGCTTGTCTACACTTGAAATGCTCCAGCGGTGTCATGTGTCTGCATAGATGCAACCCATGCTGACGGGAGGGGTTCGCCCACCAGCGTAGGTAACCCTAGGGCCGGATTAACCTTTTGTGGGCCACCGTGTAGTTATTATGGCCCCCTTCCAAGCATGGGCTAGGTGCGACGGCACCATTGGCACATTGTAAACCTGGTACTGGGTAATCTGCCTCCCCAAGAGGTGGTGACTATGTTGACAGAAGAATTCTTCCATTGACCTAGCACTGTCTACACCGGGCATTAGTTTGTCAGGGGTGTGGATTTTTCACACTCCTCAGAGACCCAGCTATGCTGTTGTAAATTTCCAGTGTTGCCAAGCCTTTAGTCAAATGCAGTTAGACTTCCTGGTAGCTCTCACTGGATGTTTTGACAATGTTCTTAAAGGGACGCTGTACGGTAAAGATCGTGTTTAAAAACATATCTTACCTCTAGCCCTAAAAGCTTAGGTTAATGATTGACTCCAAAGCCCTTTGGTTATTCAAATGGAAAGCCATTTAAACATCCCAGTGGCTCTTTGCCATGTGGGCTGTTTGTTTCGTTTTGCAATTTACCAAAGGGCCCAATCCAGCAGAACATCTTTACCGAGTAATCACCCCAGCTGAGATATAGAGGCCCCATTGCACTAGGGGCTGTACATACACGGAGTAAGAGACAATCCCTGCCCCCTGTATCTTTACCCCCAGTGTTTCCTCCTGTGTATTCTTTCTAAAGTGCACTTCTTTCTCTCCATCCTTCAGGCTGCTGCACTCCTCTGCTTTCAGGGTCCCCCAGCTCTTGCACTGCTCTCGGTCAGTCTGTCCAAACTGCAGTAGCTGACCTCCTCCTCTCTAATCAGCTGACCTCCCTTCATGGGTGCCCAGTTTCTCCAGCATTCAAAAATCATGAGTCAGCCCCCTTTCCCCCCCCCAACATCAGGGGATTGGTGTAAAGGTCGTTGGTTCTTTTTTGTTGCCTGCTGGGTTCTGAGCCCTTTGGGTCAGACCTAGGTCACATTTTCAGGCTTTTCTCCAAACCTGTGAGAGCTAGAAACTTGGAAAGCTGCAATTCCCATCTGACTCCTGCAGCTGGGGCTTTAAGAAAGCCACCAAATATCATGAGACTTGGGATCAAATCATGAGAGTTGGGCAACACTGTGTCCCTCTGGCGGCTTCTCTGCAACTCCACATCCTGTGTGGCCTCGTCCTCGACTTCCAGGCTCCACACAGACTGTGCCACTGACATCTTCTCTCCTGCTAGTCCCTGCTCACACTCCACTGTGCTTCCCTTCGGGGCCCCTCTATCCTTCTCCAGCACTTAGTGCTTTCTCCCTTGCTGGGAACGACTGCCTGGATCACAGATGCTGTGCAGCCTCTCTCTCTCCTCCTTCAGATGCTTCCTCAGAGCCAGCCCCACCCATGCAGTCCGCTAACTAGCATAACGTGCGTGGTGAGCAACCCCCTGACCTGACAGTGTGAAGTCCTCCCCAACCTCTTGTCATCTCTCCTGTGCCCTAGCTCCTCTAACCTAGATTGTAAGATCCTCGGGGCAGGGACGGGTCCCACTGATTTCTCTGTTAAGCACAACACATATTTATGGGCATCTCCTTTTCTCTTCACCCCGGAGCATCTAGGCAAAGGGAACCAGGCTCAGTGTGAGTGGGATTCTCATCACTCCCAAGGTCTTATCACAATGCAATTTTGGTCCAATGGGTCTGACCTAAGGCACTTCATGACCCCCCCTTGCTGTAGTATCTAAGAGCCTCACAGTGTATTTATGCCCAGTGAGGGAGGGCAGTGCTACTGTCCTCACTATACATAAGGGAAACTGAGGCACAGAGCAGCTAAGGGACTTGCCCAAGGTCACACAGGAAGACTGTGGCAGAGCAGGGAATTGAACCCAGCTCTCCCAAATCCTCAGCTAGTGCCCTAACCACCTCTCTAAGCCTGCAGACCCTGAAGTGTCTTAGCTGGAGCTGGTTGAAAAACTGGGATGGGACATGGGAGTTCCATTTGACATTTTTCCTTCAAAAATATTCATGAGAAAATTAGAAATGTAATGAAAACAAATCAGTCTGGTTTTGGTTTGAATAGAAGATATGCATTTTGATTTTCAAAAACCAACATTCAATGAAAAAGGCCATTCAAAATGGTTTTGTTTCAAAATTTCCCAAAGACAAATTTCACTAAAACAACATTTTTCACATGGAAGCTCATAATTTTTCAAGGCCACGCTGGTTTCTGGCCAGCAGCTCTGATCTCACTTCCTTTGGCACCTTCCGAGCCTCTCCCCATTTGTGTGATGCTGGACGGAAGGGTGCCCTGGAGTTGGGCTGGGAAGATCCCTTTCTGATTCCAACCATGTTTGGCTCCATTTCCGCTTCCACAGCAGCCTCTTTCCTTCCTACTTACCGGTTAATACAGTACAGTCACCTTCTGTGGGACAAGTCACATGATAAAGGGAGCAGCCATGGGCACACATACTATACGGCCCTTCCACACTAAGGTCCAGGAATAGCAGCCCATTTCATAAGCAGTGATCGCCCTAGGGAGCATCTGTTTCTGTTACTTTGACCTCTTGGGGAAGACACGTACTCGAAGAGAAGCAGATCAATCAAAGTGACAAGCACTGGCCGAATCCTCTGAGGTGCTGTAACAGCTTCACGGAGAGCCCCGAGCCTGATCCTGGCACTCTGTGATATGGCAGCTGGACTTGTCCTTGGTTCCCAGGCTGGAGAAGCTTGAACTTTCCCACCCTATCACTGGGAAGTCCTGGAGTGGTTCTCTTCAAAGATCTTGCAGTGGAGTGTTTAGCCTGTAGCCTGTGGGACTGGGTCTTTTGTGATTCAGTATATTCGCTCTCTGTCTAGGTTCTTATATTGCCCCAGCAGTGTGGAATTTGAGTGCTCTGGCTTCCGCTGTCTCCGGTATTTTGGTTCCTATTCACTCTGGAATGTCTTTCAAAGGATTCAGGAAGGCAAAGGAGAAGACCTGAGGAGGGACATGATAACAGTCTTCGAATATGTCAAAGGTTGTCATAGAGAGGATGAACCAATTTATTTGAGCATAAGCTTTCGTGAGCTACAGCTCACTTCATCGGACTAACACGGCTGTTACTCTGAAACCTGACATAGAGAGGATGGTGATCACTTGTTCTCTGTGTCCACCAAGGAGAGGATGAGAAGTAATGGGCTTAATTTGCAACAAGGGCGGTTAGAAAAACCATTGTATCTGTAAGGACAGTTAAGCACTGGACGAGGTTACCTGGAGATTCCATAACCTCCCTGTCGTCTGAGGTTTTAAGAACAGGTTGGACAAACACCTGTCAGAGATGGTCTAGAGATACTTAATCCTGCTGGACTAGATGACTTCTTGAAGTCCCTTTACTTTGCTATGGTTCTCTGATCACCTCTCATCCCACACAAAGGCCAAATGGCTGCATTCCATGCTAGCAGAAGTTTCAGGCTCTTTGCAGGGCATTGCATGGACCAACCCCAGCCCTAGTGGGACTCCTGCATGCACAGATCCGCTTAGGTGCCACTTTAACCTCTCTCCTGGATGACAGTGTTGGTGAGACACGTTACCGTAAGGGGAAAGGACCACTCCAGTGCAAACCAATGAGCTGTCCATGGCAGCTGAGGATTGCCTGCATGGGCACCCACTGCTGTTTGATCTGGGAGATGGAAATAGGCAGAGATTTTTACCTGACTTCCTCACCTCAGCAAAGAGAACCTGCCACTCCTGGGAAGTGCAAGATGCAGTCACCAGAATGCAATCAGTCACTGAGAAGCCACACCTCACCCAAGACAAATCTGGCTCAGCTGGCCAAGACTGTATATTTTACAACACTGCTGTAAGCCCATGACTAGAGAAAAGCAATGCCCTAAACAGCCCAACACTGGCACACGTTTGTCAGCTCTTGGAAGGGCTGATTACACGTTGCCGGGCCTGTGTTTTTCCACCAGTGAGGTAGCAAGTGAGAGTCAACACCAGAAACAGAAGTAGCATTTCCTATCTTTGTGTTCTTTTCTTTCCCCTTTTGTGTTTGTCTTGTTTTATCTTCTTAGGAACCAGGATTGGACCTTAACAATGAGAGCAAAAACCACCACCAGCCCATCTCAACTAACTTCTCTTTTCCCCCAAAAGGCCAAAATTACCATCTTTAATACCATCTAAGAGACAGTCAGACAAGGGTTTTTTCCCTTCTAAAAATCTCTCCAGCAAAACGGAAAGGGAACAAATATTGTAACTAAAATGAAAGCCTTACTTCACATGATATATTTCAAAAGCTTTAACTGTTTTCCCTTCTTGGCTGTATCTTTAATAAAAGGTTCAAAGGATTTTTAATGGTGTGTTTGCTGAGGTCCTAAGCAGGCTGAGGTCTCTGTATTCCAACCCCTGAACCTTGTTTAAAACTGTTTAATGTTAGACCGTTTCATGGTGATGTTATCTGTGGCAGCTCTTTGGGCCCATAGATTCCATCTAAATGAACACACAGTGGACTGCACTGAGAAAAGACCAATCCCTTTGCTTGGCAGAGGGTTCAAAAGAACTTTTAAGATCTTGCTCCAAATCGGAAATGCGTTGGGTGCTGGCTGTGTTCAGCTCAACAGCAGTAAGGTGGAGATAACACTACAGCTGTGGGGGAGGGAAGCCGAGTATCTCATGTCCCTTACATTGAAACAACATCACCGGAAGGGGAGTGAGCTGCACAAGTGGACACGAGTCAAAGCCGGGGTAGTGGGAGAGAGCACCGCCTAGAGGCAGCAGTACTTTCAAGAGCCCACATGAAGGCAGCGTGGTTCTACCGGATCCTCTTGCGAGCATCAGTGGCCATTTTTACTCCCTGTTTGGGCAAGAGGGGCGTCTGAGTGCTGGCAATGTTTTGCATTGTAGAGGTTGGCTGGCAAGGCAATAGGTGCTACCGAAGTTAATTAGCTCGCTAACTAATTCAATACCTCTCACTTCTATTGTTGCTGACTTGCAAGCCAGGGAAGGGAAGAAGGAACACGCAAAGGTAAAGGTAAATTCAGGCTTACTCACCAGTGAAATAAGTGATTAGCCGTTTGATGACCAGCGTGGAATGCCTTCGGTGGGTTCCGAAGTTTGTAGCAAAGAAGTGTCCCCGTCACAGACAGCACTAGCATAGCCAGTGCAGACGGCAGCAGAGTTCAACATTTCCACCCCAGTGGTCACTGCTGTGAGGACAGATGCATTGTGGACTAGTTTCTGAAGGAATGGATGGACATCCGCATCCACACAGGCACGGGGCTGGTGGAGGGCTTACATCATGCAGGGAACTGCTTTAACTTAACTGACAAAAGTTCAGGAGTTTGCTGCCAGGCTTCCAAAATCGTGTGTGGGGCGTACAAGGCTGTGCTGACAGAAGGCAAGCTTTGCTGCTAAAGCTTGGTAGTCTAGACCAGCCCTGAGCCTCTTCTTGGGAGTGGGTTATGGAGACTGGCCACCCCACCCCCCAGCTTGCCAGGGGGTCCTGCCTGCTGAGGGACAGGACATTCGTGTGGGGGAAGCCTGGGCAAACAGATGCCACCACTCTTCAGGGCTGTCACCCCAGCACCTCTCTAAGGTTCATCCTTTCTTTAAACAAGACAACAGCAAAGGAGAACATTCACCAGGGGCCAAGTCGGTCAGTGGTGTCAGGTACAACTCCATTCGCGTCAGCAGCTTCTCCTCCTGACACACCAGGGTACATCTGGCCCCAGGTGATTTGCAGTTGGTGAATGGAGAGTAGACATGGTAAGCTGAGGTTCAACCAGGGCAGTAATTATTTGGCACTAGGGTCTGATAACTCAGGAGAGCCCAGCTCCCATCTAGGCACCAGCGCAAGTGGCCAGGTGTTCCAAGTTGATCACCACATTGGGTGCATTTTGAGTGCTGAGCGCCTTTGAAATTCTGGCCTGTCACTGCCGGGCCAGTCTTCTAGCAACAACCTGGGCATAGCTGACCCTGGCAGGGGCTACCCAAATGGCTGCACTTCTGGACTGGTGGAGCAGCAGAGCTAAGCTACTACTTGACCTAGCAGTGGCCCACTCATCTCCAGGTCTGGCCAACCCCACGGCTCTAACCATTAGGCCCAACCCCCCCCCCCCCCCCCCATGTCCCAGGCGTGATCCTGACATCACCTCAATTGTGGGCGCTGAGCACTTGGAAACGCACCATGCTAACAGCCCCCAAGTTACAAAGCGGGTAGCTGGGCCCTTGCAGTGAACGTGCCGTGTCTCTGGCATTCACTTACTCCCTTGGTCCAACAGAGCCTGTGTGCTGACTTTCCGAGGATAGTGCAAGTCACACCTGGGGCTCGGCAGAGGCTGGGGAGTGAGGGGGACGTTGGGTTGGGTGGCATTATCATGGAGATCAGTCCATGGGCTCCAATGGAGCGACACAGATTTACATCGACTGAGGAGCTCGCCCTTAGCCTTAGCAGCGGGATGTTCCCAGAACGCTGGGTAGAATGTGCTTCCCACCACCACACCCATTCTGCAGCTGACAGGAATTAATGTAGAGGCCCCCAGTCTCCTGTCTGAACAGCTCCCACCCTCCCCATCGCCGGGAGGAAAGTCTCCAAGGAGGCAGGAGTCCTCTCTGGCCCCTTTGCCATCAGGAGAGGATGAGCTCATCTGAATGACAGGAGAATCAGTGAAAGAGAGGCATGGGAAAAGTTGGAAATGGGAGCCTCCAGTGATGTATATGCACTGGGGGAAATGTCCCCCAGCCATGCAGAAGCCCTTCCCACCACTGCTGAGACTTTGAAGCCAGGCAGCTAATGGGTGTTTACTGTTATGGGAAGAGATCGAAGCAGATAAGGTCTCCATGAGCACTTAGGACAGACTTTAATACCCGGCTTTTACAGCACCTTCCAGACTTCAGTTGAGTCATCCCACTGCAACCCACCCCTCCCCATGGAGAACCTATGGGTCCAGACTTCCCTGGGACAAGGGTGTCTGCCCACCCTACTGCACATCTGGGCGGGGGCAGCAAGGATGCTGGTGCAAGGAGGAGTCACATTGTGGCCTCACAACCTCATGCCCCAAAGGTTGGGGCTGGACACCTTGGCGGGAGGTCTGACATCGGAGGGAGCCCTTGATGCATCTCCAAAGAGGCAGGGGCAGAGGCAGCGAGTTATATGGGCCCATGGTGCCCAGGCACCAGAAAATTCAAGGCCCGCAGGGCCCGGCGCCATCGATGTCCGGGGCCAGGTCTCTCCCCCAGCCTCACCTACTGCCCCTGCGCGCCCCACTCAGAGCATCCCCCAGCCCTGCCTGCCACCCCCGAGCGTCCCTGCCTGCTCTGGACCGCGGGCGGCTGCCCCCTACAGCTCTGCCCTGCGCTCCCTTGCCGGCCACTGCCGGCTACAAGGGATTGGTGCTGGGGGCAGGCTGCGGCAGCTGCTGGGGGAGCTATCCTGGCTGGACCTCCTGAGCAGCAGCCTGGGGGGGGCTTGGGTGAGTGTTGAGCAGGGGAGGGGCTCCCCTCTCCCCTGGAGCTCACTGTGTCAGCAAGGAGAGGGCCTCGGGGAGTCCTCCTCTCTACCAACCTACCTGCTGCACCCCAAACTCCTCATCCCCAGCAAGTTGAGATTTCTCCTTTCATATCCCTGCTGCAGGGGTTCATTCCTCTAGAAAGTCAGACCAGAGCGAGATGCATTTTAGTGGTGGGTGAAATGATCCCTGTGCACCCCTTAGCTACCTCGCTGGGGCATCATGAGACTTAGCAATAAAGTGCTTGGAGACCCTCCTATGAAAGGCACCAGAGGAGTGCCACGGACTGGTATACCATAGCATGGAACTCAATTAATTTCTGAGTCATGCTTCCCCTTCTCAGCAGGGGTCACTCCATAGCAGGTGCACGTACTGGAGACAGACAGACACTTCACAGATGTTTAACACACTTCAGCCAGGTTGGTAATTCCAGCTGATCAAAGCCCATTACAGCATCTCGTGTGGTACAGCAGTATGCACATGGGGTTTCCTTCCAGCTCCATCTGAGAAGCTGAGAGAGAACGTCTTGATATCATATGCAGTCACTGGTGACAGATGGACAGGTAGCGGAGCATTGTCAGGCAGGGAGAGGGCAAACTGCCTGCCTTTTTGGCTCCTTCGTTAGTTATTTAGCTCAGGATGTTGGCTTCACTTTCTCAGATGTTTTTCAACAGCTTTGTACTTAAGCTTCAAATTTAAAGTGTCAGTGATTTGAAATGGGACGATCTAACCCCCACCCCGAAATCTAACTGAAATCTTTTCTGAAGACTCACTGCTGTGACAAACCCCCACCCAGGTAAAGGGCCAGGAACTTTCCAGGCTCTCGCCTTCATCAATGTTAACTCTCATTAGTGCTAATGGGAGTGATATGCAGGCATCCAGAAGAGAAGAGGCCTTCTAGGCAGGAACTTTGGTGCTGCTAGGAATTTGTACAGCCATTCACCTTAAAAATTAATTTATTTCTTACCAAGAGTTTTCTTTGCTAGGACAGAACAGGCAGCTTCCAAAAAAACAACCACCAGGTGAGACAGGCTCAATATAGCTCTTCATTACTTTGGTGGTCCATTATCAATGCCTGTCATCATTTCCCCAGCCAAGGCATGGAAATGATAAATCTCAAGCAAAGGAAGCCACTGAGACCCATAAGGACTGGGAGATTTACCTTAATATCACAGGATAAGAGAAAGACAGTGTTGCCTAGTAGATAGGACATCAGACTGCAAGTTAGAAGAACTGGATTCTGTTCTTGTTCTCTGCCACTGGACTACTGTATCACTTTGAGGAAGTCACTTCACCTCTCTACATCTCAGTTTCCCCTCCCATCATTTGTCTGCATTGTCTGTTAAAATTATAAGTTATCAGAGACAGTCTATTATGTTTCTCATACATCATATAGCATAATAGGGTCCTGATTTCTGTTTCTCTATGTACTAATGTAATGCAAACAATTAATAGTAATAAAAACACATCACCTTGCCATGCTAAACTCCAGCTATCAGAGTCTCAGCTGTTCTTAGCACAACTCCCCAGGAAGATGAGTACTTACACTCCCCTTCCTGGTTATTACCATTCTCTTTTATTTGGTTGGTTTGCTCTTTTATATATGCCTTTCCCACCCTGCTCACCTGATTGCTGACCCTTTAAATCTGGGAGAGAACACCAACTGCAGCCCTTAGGGGGCCCTTTTCATTCTGATTTCTGTAGGCCCTTCTCTGCTTCCTGGTAAGTGTGTCAGTTCCCTGTATGTTTTCTGTCTGTCCTCACAGTCCTACTTCCAGCCTGAGCGTGTAGCATTCACGTAGCAAATCTGGTTCCTGGAGGGGGAGGATTCAACCAGCTTATAGGATCCACTTTAATGTCTAGCCAGACATATCACTGAAAGCCCCACCCATGGAGGGCTTGGCTCTGTGTGGGTGAACTACGCACCCCTCTCCTTTGAGATCTGCCAGGTCCATGCATTGCCTTGTTGAGGGTATCCTTCATGTACAGCTTTGGAGTTTTTGTAATAATAGACAGCAATTTACAAATATTGGCTCCCCCTCCGACTGCTTCTGTGAGATGGGGCAGCAGCATTACCACCATTTTATAGATGGGAAAACTGTGGCAAAGAGTGGAAGTGACTTCCCTGAGGCCACCCAGTGAGTCAGCAGCAGACCCAGGCGTAGAACCCAGGAGTCCTGATTCCCAACTTTTTTTCCCTGATCATTAGATGGACTTTGCACAATACTGAAGAACATCTTGGTTGTAGCTGTCAGTATGCAAAGCCTATAATACAGGAGATAGAGACAGATGATATATATGCAATCTATTGCTAACCCCAGCGAGCAAAAATCAAGAGACTGGCTTAAAAATTGTGAGATTTAAAAAAATATTATCTTCTGGATTCTTTCTCTTTGCCTTCTGCTTTCCCACCTTTAGGGGGCACCTTGGTCCTGTTTTCAAGCTTTTCTCTGAAACCAGGAGGGCTAGAAACTTCCTTTTTTGAAATGACACAGAAATTAGGAGCTCCTTAATAACTGCCTCTACTGCACGTGGTTAAAGTGCATGATGAGCAGCTCAGAATACTGTTTCAAAGAGAGAGAGAGCATGGTCTAGTGGGTAGCACACGAAGCTGAGAGTCAGATCTGTGATCTGTCCCTGGCTCTGCTACTGACTGCTTGTGTGTGTAGGGCAAGTCCCTTCCTGGCTCTGTGCCTCAGTTTCCCCATCTGTCCAGTGGTGTTCCATTGTTCTCTTAGCGGGGCACAGTGAATTAATGGTTGTAAAGCATGTTACAACCCTTGGGTGAAAGCTTCTAGAGGGAGGCAAATCTTCATTTTTCCATGCTCCCTACGCATGCTGCCATTGACAACAATGGAACCACAATGAATGGAGCTGAGCCGGGACCCAGTGCTGGGGGATGGGGGAAGGACGGGAGAGTTTAGCCCTGTGTTTGTGCCTAAGGGGTGGTTTGTTTTGGCATAAACACAACAGTGGGTCAACAGAGTAGGGAACGCTGCAGCACTTGCTCCTTACGTTACTCTGCACTAAGCTTTGGTGGATTGGGGGCAGAACTGGAGTTGAGTTACACTGAGGCTCTGAAAGGAGCTGATGCTGAGCTCAGTTCCAGCAGTGTGAATCCGGAGTGACTCCACTGGGGTGCTCTGGATTCATGTGAGATCTGGCCCATAGCCTCCAGCTTTTCTGGAGAAGAGCAAGGAGGGGTCTTCTCTGGTGCTATTAGAGGCTTAGTGCAAAGCTAATTTCACAATAATAAAGCGTCGGTTCGTGTCTGTTAGGAAAGGGGCTGGTTTCTCCTCGCTGTAGCTACATTGAAGTCTGCGGCGCTACGGCAGAGAGGAGTCTGGTGCAAGCAGGTTTGACAAAGCAGAGAGAGTCCTTATATCTTTCAGGCTGGGAGTGGCCTAAGCCCTGTCCAATTCCTCAGAGAGGGCAAGGGTTGTCCAGGAGGACACATAATTCAGGAAGGACCTCAGTGCATCAACTGATCCAGGGCGCCTGCTCAGTGTCTGAAATGGCAGACCAAGCCGCTGTGGAGGGGTCGGCACTCAATGCCTCAAACTGCACCAGTGCCCCTGGGGGCAGGGGGTGCGGTCAGAGCAGGGGGACGAGGTGTGACCTCCCAGAAAGAGAATTTATGATGTTTTCTTTAACCCAGATTAACTGTGCTGGCTTGGGGGCTGCAGATCCCTGTTCTATGGATAAGGACTTCAGTCTCATCAAGCCGGCACTGTTTGTTTTTGGTAATTATTATTGCAATCGCAGCTAGAGGACACAATGAATTATTATTATTTGTATTACTGTAGTAGCACAGGGAGCGCCAGTCGCATGCCAGGCCTCCGCTGCGCTAGGCACTGTACTAACATTGAACGAAAAGATGGCCGCCACCGCAAAGAGCTTGCAGTCTAGCTAGACAAGACGTACACAGACTAGGAGAAAGGAAGTATCATTCCCATTTTCTGCAAAGTAAGTTGTTTGCCATGGTCACACAGGAAACCTGCGGCAGAGCCAGGAATCAGTCCAGATCTCATGAGGCCACCATCCAGGGCCTCTTCCCAAATGGTGCCATGGGTAGGGCAGAGACAGCCTCCACTCTGGTACGCTCATGTGTGACAGTTTTGCCTTATGTGATCCAAGAAAAATACCATGTATCGGCCGAATGAAATGAAATCTAGTGCATCAGCTGCCCAACTGGGTAGACAGCTGCAGTCCTGAGAACGTCTTCAGCTCCTCTGCACCTACTGGAAGCAAAGAGTGAGGTAACTTCATTTCTAAGCCCTGATTTTCAAGAGGCTGGCGAATTTCTACCCTTTCCCAAGGGGAACTGAGAAGGAAAATTCACAAGTCATTTTTTGTGATGACTTGTGCAGACAAAACTGAAATTGGATCTCAGCCCCAAATCCCGTATGGAGCAAATACAGAACTGTGGCAGGCAGGTTAAACCCACTAGCATGCCTTCGTATTCTGCAGCCTGTAAGTGGTGTGTGACGTGGGAGTCACTGCTAAAATCCAAGCGGCCTAGGAGAGAAACAGTGCTTCAATGCAGGAGGGAGTAACCATGTCCTTTGCTGAGAGATCGTGTCAGGGAAAACGCTTTGGAGACCCAATTCCTGGCCCAGCCCTGAGTGGGTTTCTGTGGAATGCACTGAACCCATAAAGGCGGATTCTCTTCTTCCGCCACCTTGGGCAGTGGCTTACCCCAGTGCAAAATGAATGTAATCATTACCCTTCTGACTTTGGTCTGGTCTACGCTGCAGACTTGTGTCAAAAAACCCACCCCCGTGAGCGACATACTTATACTGACCTATGCGCCCCCCGCCCCGGCGTATAGACAGTGCTGTGTTGGCAGGAGAGCTTCTCCCCCGGCATAGCGACCACCTCTTGGGGAGATGGACTAACTAAGCCAACGGGAGCTCTCTGTTCAGCTTAGAGCATCTTCATTAAAGCACTTAAAGTTGTGCAGATGTGCCTGTGCAGCGTTTTAAGTGTAGACTTGTCCTTAGCTTGATACATCCACTTGGCACTGGTGTAAAAATGACGGGGCAAGCTCCAGGCAATGGAGAATCAGGCCCCTAGTGGTTAGTGGCCATAGCAATGTGCTTCAGTGCCATGAAATTCCTGAGTTCAATCCCCACTCTGTCGCCAAGGAAGTCACATCACCCTTCTGTGCCTCAGTTTCCCCCTGGGTACAGCTGGTTGAAATGTTGCATTTGAAGAATATCTTTCAATGAAAACTGGCCTTTTGTGTTCAAAATGGAAATTATCATGGGAAATGTCCTTTTTTTTTTAAATTTTCCCATTTTCTCAATGAAAAAACAAAAAACTGTTTTCAGTCTGTTTTTTTCTTCTTTTTCTTTTTCCATTTTTTGCCACTGGCAAAGGATGGGGGAAGAAAATTCCTCTAAACGAATGGTTTTAGTCTTGTAAAACTTTTCATAGATTTTTTTAAGTGAAAAATTTACAAAATTTTTGCACACAAAAAAATTACCATTTTCCAAACCATCACCCGGGGATTTAATAATGATGATGATAATTAATGAATCATAGTTGCTATAGCCCTTTTCATCAGGACATCTCAAAGTACTTTACAAAGGAGGTCAGTATATTGGGGAAAACGAGGCACGGATAAGTGATGTGACTTGCCCAGGGTCACTCAGCATGCCAGTGGCAGAGCCAGAAATAGTACCCATGTCTCCTGACTCCCAGTCCAGAATTGTCTGTTGTGTGCTGCTGATGTGCTTGGCTCTGTACAAGACACAGAAACACAGACCTTCTACCAAGAAGTCTGTGCAGTGCTTTGAACTCGTACGGTGTTGTGTGCATTACGTATTATTTGTACCTGCTTCCTATAGTTACTGCAAAACACAGCTGGGGATTACACAATGACTAGCTGAATCAACAAACAGCCATGATGATGCAGCTTTCAGAAGCCAATTACCTGCTCCTAATTAATCCCCAGTTCGTTAAGCAGAAAGGAGGCCACACTAGCATTTTGAGGAAGCATGGGCATGCTTAATGATACAATAGTTAAATTTCTGCTCCTGTTTGTTGCAACGGCTCTGAACAGATAAACAGACCTGCCTACGAGCTCCACCCGGGCTCTGCGATGAATGCATGGTAGGGAGAATGCTTTCTCCATTGCATTTTCTCACCCAGGGTGAAATTCACTTCACCTGCGTAAATCCAGTTACTCTGCCTTTCCATAGGCATGGAAGGGAGAATGGAAGATCGCAGCTCTCAAGCTTGGGGAGTGGAGATGCGTGGTACACCCTGCCAAGCTGTTGCTATGTCTGCAGTCTACGGCCTGCCAAGCTGCTGCTACCGAGCATGGCCTGCAGTAGGGGCTGTAGCCCCCCAGTCCCATGTAAACAGGGGTCAGGGTCATTGCATCCTGCATAGTTATGGATCCTTTTGCCCGTCTCCAGCCCACACCAACATTCCCCTGTGGAATCTGTTGCCCATCATCAGAGGTGTACCTGCCAGTGTCTCTGCTCCCCTTCTTGGTGCTAGCTTGAAGCCAGGGGGAATTTTGCCTGTGGAAGGAGGGAAGGACAGGGCCTTCAGCTGTGCTAGGTTCCTTCAGCGCTTTTGTGGATGCTGACAACCAGCAAATCTCTGGTGCTCAAATGCTCGGTGAAAGACTCTTTACAAACATGTGGACGGAAAGAGACCAGGCTCTATTTGGTGCTGCAACGGTCTACCCCAGAGAACAATGGTGTAGTGCAGGGGTGGGCAAACTACAGCCCGCCGGCTGTTTTAATCTGGTCCTCGAGCTCCCGCTAGGGAGTGGGGTCTGGGCTTGCCCCGCTCTGGTGCTGCAGCTGGGGAGCAGGGTCGGGGGCTGCTTCACGTGGCTCCCAGAAGCAGTGGCATGGCCCCTCTCCAGCTCATACGTGTAGGGGCAACCAGGGGACTCGGATCTGCATGCTGCCCCAGCCCCAAGCACCGCCCCCACAGTTCCCATTGCTCAGGGACCGTGGCCAATGGGAGCTACAGGGGCAGTGCTTGCAGGCAGGGCAGCGTGCAGAGCTGCCTGGCCACATCTCCGCATAGGAGCCGGAGAAAGGACATTTTGCTGCTTCTGGGAGCCGCTTGAGGTAAGCGCTACCTGGAGACTGCACCCCGAGCCTCCCCCCATGCCACAACTCCCTGCCCCAGCCCTGATCCCCCTCCTGCCCTCCAAACCCCTCGATCCCAGCCCGGAGCACCCTCCTACACCCTAAACTCCTCATTCCCAGCCCCACTGCAGAGCCTTCACCCCCCCCACCACCACACACTACCCCCAATTTTATGAGTATTCATGGCCTGCCATACAATTTCTATTCCCAGATGAAAGTTTGCCCACCTGGTATAGTGAGTGCACCTTCTCATGCCAGCGACCCCGTTCCACCTAGCCCTGCAGAGTCATCAAGGCAAAGAGAGTGTGAGCCAGAGTCCATTCCTTCCGGTAAAAACAACGAGGAGTCCTTGTGGCACCTTAGAGACTAACAAATTTATTTGGGCATAAGCTTTTGTGGGCTAGAACCCACTTCATCATCTGCGGCGTGCGTATGCCTCGGCAGCTATGTGGTTGCACAGGTGTCCCCGAGGGGAGAATATGAAAGCCAAAGAGGTTGCAGAGATGTCACTGAGGAGGCCACCATGGGGGCAGTGCATCTGGGGAGGCTCCCAAAGCCTTTTTTACAGTGATGACGCACAAGCAGGAGAAAGTCTCATCTGTCTTTAAGGTTCCAACATATGTTTGCAGGGCTGGCAGCTAAAAAAAATAAAAATAAAAAATAATCTTTCCCCCCCATGTAAAGCGAGTACATTTGATACAGAAATCGTGGCGTCAATACCCATGGAACCCCCTGTGATGGCAGCCTTTTCACAGAGTCACTTCTCCAGGGAGGAGCGGTGCTTTTGCCACGTGCCTCAGATGCAGCATTGTGCTGTGAAAGGGGAGCTCGGCAGAGCAAGCGAGGCAGGACTGGGTGTGAAAATTGCCATAGGTTTGTAGTGGCTCTTTAATGTGAAGGAGGCTTTAGCCTGTAAATGGTGCCTGTCCCTGTGATCTTTACATATAACAGAGGAGGCACGTGGGGAGCAGTTCCTATCACTACTACTCAGGATAGTTAGTAGCACAACTCTTAACAGTGGCTCAGCGCCATATAAATCTCTTCCAAGCTCTGTGTAAACAAGGAGTAATTAATAGCATCTTTCTCGCTGCCCGGGTTGAAAAGCCTTGCAAGCTGTAAACAGGTGAACTAGCTGAGAGGATCACAGAGACCTTTCATGAAGCGCAAAACTGCACATTTTGGCTTTTCAACAGTCTTCCTTTTGCTGATGTAATTTGGCAAGGCTTTGTTGTCTCCTGAAGAGGAGGTCTTTCCCAGGGCTGGCTCTTGTGGTCGCTGAGGCATAAAGCGCATGCTTTGCTGAATCAGGGCCTAGGATAGAAGGGGATGTTGCAAATCTAGCAAAGAATATTGGGTCAAATTGCCAAAACTGCTTAAAAGCCATAGGAGTCCAAGACCCATTTGCATAGGTACTTGGGAGCTTAAATCTTATTGAACATTAATGGTATTTTAGGTTCCTAAACCCCCAAGTCAGTTTTGAAAATAGGCCTCATGCGCCTACGTTTCTTGGGAGCTTTTAAAAATTTTACCGTGCACCAGAATTTTCAGCCATTGCTCTGTGTCTAGTTAAAACATTATGGATGTATGCTTACATAAAATTTAGATAAAACACTGACTGTCTTAACAGGTCAGATTCACAGTAGGCATACAGGGGAGACAGCTTTACTACGTGAGATGGGGAAACTGAGGCATGTGGGGAAACTGAGGCACAGAGAGGCAAAGTGGCTTGACCAAAGTCATGCAGTAAGTCGGTGGCAGAGGTAGGCTTTAAACCCGGCAGTCCTGACTCTCATTCGAGTGCCCTGTTCATATTAAGCTACATTGCCCTTCTAATTAGATTCCTCCTGTTAGTCACACCACCTATACCTTGGCGCACTAGCTCAGTCCTAAAGTATCTGTGAGCAAAATATGTATCTCCCAGCCTTTGGCTATTATGATTAGGAATCAGCATCAAGGCATCCGCTCATGAAAACAGCATAGAGAAAATTTCTTTCTGACATCATCTCTGTTCCACACTAAATTGGCCTTGTTGCACAATAAGCATTTTCGCTTGAGTTGAGGGTGAGGTGATGGATAAAAACAACCTACGGCTTAAATCCCCTTTCAGACCACCACGGCCCAACCCTCTGGTTTTCTCTGATGCATTACGGCTGACAGCAGTAATTTTTAATGACGGATAACAGAATTCACCTTAGGCAAAAGACGACAATAATGGAAATTTCCTGTGGGAAAGAACTTTAAAAAAAAATGCTTTAACCTTTTTTTGGTTTCTGTTTTAGGGCCTGATCCTTGGGAAGCTTCATAGGTTTTAAGGCCAGAACGTCACCTAGTTCTGATGACCTTGCTGAAATCCTT
The DNA here is from genome assembly GCF_965140235.1 of Caretta caretta. NCBI lineage: Eukaryota > Metazoa > Chordata > Testudines > Cheloniidae > Caretta > Caretta caretta. The sequence goes on from NC_134224.1 coordinate 8,425,524, forward strand.
CAGTTCCCATTCATTTTACTGGGATTTAAGAATTAAGATCAGCACCTTATAGGAAAAAAGAAAAGGAGTACTTGTGGCACCTTAGAGACTAACCAATTTATTTGAGCATAAGCTTTCGTGAGCTACAGCTCACTTCATCGGATGCATACTGTGGAAAATATGGAAGATGTTTTTATACACACAAACCATGAAAAAATGGGTGTTTATCACTACAAAAGGTTTTCTCTCCCCCCACCCCACTCTCCTGCTGGTAATAGCTTATGTAAAGTGATCACTCTCCTTACAATGTGTATGATAATCAAGGTGTCAGCATCTGCAGAATCAGCCTTTGAAGCCTGAACAACTGGGCACCCCTTTAGCTGGGTCTGTTGGATCTGCATGGGAGGAAAACCAGGTACATTTGTTGCAATCCCTTGCAAGACCGCGCCTCTCTACGAAACACAGTCTTTGCCTAGCGACTGATACTGTGAGTTAAGCTGGGGTTGCACAACTGCAGACTCTGATCTCAACTGGGAAGATAGCATCTGTTCTGAGTTGTAGCCAAGTTTTCCCATATCTCAGTGATGGGGGGGCAAAGGAGGGGCAGGGGGAACAAGATTTACACACCTGTATAAATATTTGAGCCCGATCCCGCGATTCTAACTCAGTCTTGACTGGGGCAAAACTCCCATTGAATTAAATATGGACGTTTACCTGTCCTTGCCCTGTGGATCTGACAATCTAAATGTGAAGTGACACAGGAATGGCAGGTTTCAGAGTAGCAGCCGTGTTAGTCTGTATCCGCAAAAAGAAAAGGAGGACTTGTGGCACCTTAGAGACTAACAAATTTATCTGAGCATAAGCTTTCCTGAGCTACAGCTCACTTCATCAGAGGTGCCACAAGTCCTCCTTTTCTTTTTACAGGAATGGCAGTAAACAAAAGGGAGGGCAGGGAAGGAGGAGGGTTACATCAGCAGGAGAGCAAGAGGTTTGTTTGTTGCTCTGCACACGCACTTTGTTGGCTCATCTTCCAAAATCTTCTTTAAAGAAACCCAGTGAAGTTTGCTAAGCCACAACAATGTACCCACATAGATCATCTGCAGCTCTTGAGCGCTTCACAGCAAGGAAATAACTGGTTAAGGATATCTTCACTGACCACATCTTACACTCACTGAGCGAAATCCTGGCACCATTGAAGACCGTGGGAATTTTGCGATTGGTTTCAATGGGTCTGTCTACACTGTCCAGAAAAACCTGTGGCACCAAGTCTCAGAGCCTGAATCACTCTACACTGCTATTTTTAGCCCTGCAGTCCAAGTTTGTGAGCCTGAGTCAATTCACCTGGCCCCTGAGACGTGGTGCTGTGGGCTTTTCTTTGCTGTGTAGACATACCTAACGAGGCTAGGATTTTCACCCATTTTTTTCGACAATATTAAAAGTGCATATTTTAATGCAACACTGTAACCTTAACTCTGACCCATGCATTACTGGTTTTCTTACCAATTATTTTTGTACTCTTGATTTCAGTATCTATATGTATATTCTTCTTTTAAGAGCTACTGCTAAATGGAGGAAAAATGATGAATCACTACATTTACCAGCTCACACTTAAATATTTTGGTGCAGTTTTGATAACTGTTGTCTCTTGAAAATAATATCACTTCTGTAGTTTAATAGGAAAACATATATAATGTTATTGGTTTATGGCAAGCTTCTGGATGGCTTGTAGACTTGCATTTGAGGCTTGTGGGTATTGGTATAGTAATAACAATATTTATTATTAATATTATTTGTTCTGTGGTAGAACATAGGAGCCCCAGGCATATGGCTCAAGACCCCATGGTGCGAGGCGTTGTACAAACACAGAACAAAAAAATGACTCCTGCACCAAAGAGCTAACATTTAAGGCTTGGTCTACGCTAGGAAATTAGGTCAGTATATCTATGTCACTTGGGTGTGAAAAATCCACATCCCTGAGCGACACAGTGAAATTAACCAACCCCCGGTGTAGACAGTCCTAGGTCAATGGGCAAATGCTCCCGTCAATCTCGCTACTGCCTCTCAGGGAGGTAGATTACCTATGTCGACAGGAGAACCACTCCCGTCAGCATAGGTAATATCTTCACTGAAACGTGCTGCAGCGTTTTAAGTGTAGACAAGCCCTAAGTAATGTGTGTCAGTAAGGCTGTGGATGGAGCACTAAACTAGAGACCTAAGTTCTATTCCTGGCTCTGCTGCAGGCCTGCTGGGTGACCTTGGGCAAGTCATGATGCCGCCCCATCCCTCAGTTTCCCCATCTGTAGTATGGTGTTAATGAATCTGACCTCCTCTGTAAAGTGTTTTGAGATCTATCGATGAAAAGTGTTAGATAAAATCTAGCGAGGTATTCTAATTTTTATGTTTTATATTATATGTATTTTATATTCCCCATGTAGAAGGGTTTTGCATTTATATTTTGACATTACAAATAAAAGAATAGGGTTATTTTTTTCCTGTAAGGGACTATAAGGTGGTTGTGTTGTGATGAAATAGTTATTACTTGATAAGAATAATGTGTTTGTGATGTGAACAGTGTAAGGTTAATTATGTAGTTAGTAATTCATTTCCTTGCTTAGACGCATTTGCGATTTGTAAGTGATAGGACAGATACTGACATTGCTGTCAGTATGCAACTGTGAAACAGATCCTCTGCTAGTGTAATTTGCCTTAGCTCCATTTAAGTCAGTGGAGCTATGCTGATTTATATTAGCTGAGAACCTCATCCATGATGTATTTTTAATAAGGTTTTTAAATCTTTTCATCATATAACAACATAAAAATGGCCATACTGGGTCAGACCAAAGGTCCATCCAGCCCAGTATCCTGTCTACCAACAGTGGCCAATGCCAGGTGCCCCAGAGGGAGTGAACCTAACAGGTAATGATCTAGTGATCTCTCTCCTGCCATCCATCTCCACCCTCTGACAAACAGAGGCTAGGGACACCATTCCTTACCCATCCTGGCTAATAGCCATTAATGGACTTAACCTCCATGAATTTATCTAGTTCTCTTTTAAACCCTGTTATAGTCCTAGCCTTCACAACCTCCTCAGGCAGGGAGTTCCACAGGTTGACTGTGCGCTGTGTGAAGAAGAACTTCCTTTTATTTGTTTTAAACCTGCTGCCCATTAATTTCATTTGGTGGCCCCTAGTTCTTATGGGAACAAGTAAATAACTTTTCCTTATTCACTTTCTCCACACCACTCATGATTTTATAGACCTCTATCATATCCCCCCTTTCCAAGCTGAAAAGTCCTAGCCTCATATGGGACCCGTTCCAAACCCCTAATCATTTTAGTTGCCCTTTTCTGAACCTTTTCTAATGCCAGTATATCTTTTTTGAGATGAGGGGACCACATCTGTATGCAGTATTCAAGATGTGGTTGTACCATGGATTTATATAAGGGCAATAAGATATTCTCCGTCTTATTCTCTATCCCTTTTTTAATGATTCCTAACATCCTGTTTGCTTTTTTGACTGCTGCTGCACACTGCGTGGACGTCTTCAGAGAACTATCCACGATGACGCCAAGATCTTTCTCCTGATTAGTTGTAGCTAAATTAGCCCCTATCATATGGTATGTATTATAGTTGGGGTTATTTTTTCCCATGTGCATTACTTACATTTATTCACATTAAATTTCATTTGCCATTTTGTTGCCCAATCACTTAGTTTTGTGAGATCTTTTTGAAGTTCTTCACAGTCTGCTTTGGTCTTAACTATCTTGAGCAGTTTAGTATCATCTGTAAACTTTGCCAACTCGCTGTTTACCCCTTTCTCCAGATCATTTATGAATAGGATTGGTCCTAGGACAGACCTTTGGGGAACACCACTAGTTACCCCTCTCCATTCTGAAAATTTACCATTTATTCCTACCCTTTGTTCCCTGACTTTTAACCAGTTCTCAATCCATGAAAGGATCTTCCCTCTTATCCCATGACAACTTAATTTACATAAGAGCCTTTGGTGAGGGACCTTGTCAAAGGCTTTCTGGAAATCTATATTATGGAATTTTCTAATTTGCTAGGTTATTTCAGTATCATATATGTTTTATTTTGTGCAGATAAATGAAGACATAGTTTCAACATTTTTTAATAAATGGGAAGGACAGAGCTGGGTCACTGGATTGTTAACATAAACGAGGCATGTAAATCTCAAAATGTCCGTGAAATGTTCTGCAGTAGTTGTCATTGACACTTACTCCAAAAATGTGAAATCATAACCTTTTTAACATTGTCAATTACAAGGGGCATAAAAATGAGCCTTAGAATGATATTTGGTCTATTCCCCATTCTTAATGTAACATTTTTCCATACTCAGAGCAGTTACATAGTCTCCATTTGTCTGAGAACCTAGTTCTTGGTGTGTTTTTAATAAGGTTTGTTTCAATGGAATTTGCTAAATGGCTGGGGTTTTTTTCAGTTTAGTTTAGATTAAATTTACATTAAGAGAGAGAACAAAAGCTACATGCCAAGAAAGAGCATGGGGTGTGCTCTTCTGAAACAGGCTGCAGCTGGATTGAACACAATGGCTGCTCCCTCCAGCGGCTGCCAGGCTCCTAGGACTCTCAGCTTGCAGTAGGCAAAACACAAACAATAGCAGATATGCAGCTGCATATGTCATACATGGGGTCTCATGCGATGGTATTTATCTGATCCCCTTTACCATCGTATCTGAGCATCTCATCAGTTTTAATGTATTAACCTTATTCTTCAACACCCCTTTGAAGTAGCATTTCCCTATTATCCCCACTGTACAGATGGGGAACTGAGTCACGCAGAGACTGAGGCTGTGTCTACACTTAAAACACCGCAGTAACACAGCTGCAGTGCTTCTGTGTAGACCCTTACTACAGTGATAGGAGGGGTTCTCCCATTGGTGTGGTAAATCCACCTCCCTGAGAGGTGGTATCATAGGCACGAACTCCTTGGGTGCTCCGGGGATGGAGCACCCCTGGGGAAAAAATGGTGGGTGCAGAGCACCCACCGGCAGTCCCCCATCAGCTCCCTTGCCTACTGGTGGGCCCTGCTGAGCAGCGCCTCGCCCTCCCTCCCCACACCACGAACAGCTGTTTCGCATCGTGCAGGAGGAGCAAGGACATGGCGCGCTGGGGGCAGGAACTGGGTGGGAAGAGGTGCGGCCTTGGGCAGAGCTGGGGGGGGGGGTCAAGCACCCCCCAGCACTTTGAAAAGTCAGTGTCTGTGGGTGGTGTCTCGACCAATGGAAGAACAGCGCTGTCTACATGGGGCCTTAAGTCCACTTAACTACATCACTCACCCAAGACCCCTTGTAGTGATGTCGCTAAGTTGATCTATTTTTGTACACTACAGCACCATAGTGCAGACACTTGCTACAGGAATGGGGAGGGGGTTTTGCTGACTCTGTAGTTAACCCACTCCCCAAGAGGCAGGTCAATGGAAGAATTCTGCCATAGACCTAGTGGTGTCTCTACCAGGGCTTAGGTTGGTTTGACTATATCTTGCAGGAGGGTATTTGTTGATTTTTCACAGCCCTGAGCAACTAGGTTGACCTTAGTCTTAGGTGTAGACGAGGCCTACGTGACTTGCCCCAGGAAATCGGTTATGGGGCAGGGGCTTGAACCTGCATTTCCGGAGTCCCAAGCTGGTAGCCTAACCACTGGACCATACCTCGGGAGGTGGTGGAATCTCCTTCCTTAGCAGTGTTTAAGGTCAGGCTTGACAAAGGCCTGGCTGGGATGGTTTAGCTGGGGGTCGGTCCTGCTTTGAGCAGGGGGTTGCGCTAGATGACCCCCTGAGGTCCCTTCCAACCTGATATTCTAGGGTTCTCTCTGCTACCTGTGGCGCACCAGCGCTCCCAAGGAAGTCGCTGGAAGGTACTTTGAAGTTTGCCCCTTGCAAGGATCAGGGACTAGCCCAGTGCCTTTGCTTGGCGAATTTACCATGATTGCAATGGCATCCTCTGGGTGTGTTAGAGATAGCTGGTTATTATAGCCCGGCCCTGATTTAAAGCCAAACAAAATCCAGGTTGAGCCATAAATATGAAGGATGCCGGAGACGTCTTTTGTGTCTGTTTCTCCTGTTCTTGCTCTTTGGGCTGTTTTCCTGGTGGAGGAGGGGTTTCCAACTGACTCTCAAATGACAGTTTAATGTGTTTATCTGATGTAATCCGTTCCTGTCTGCAAGCCCTCCTCACAGCGACAAAGCAGGAGAACCCCCCCACCTCCTAATCCGCTAAGAGTAAAGGCCGAGACCGTCTGAACTAGCCCGACAGGAATGGTGACCGACAGCAGAGGCGGGGGGTGGGGGTGGGAAAGGGGGGCAGCCTGCGGGAAGTCTGCCAAGCTTTGCTCCTATAAAGGCACTAATCCCTTTGTATCTGAGCCCTGTCTGAGCTGTTGAAAGTGTTACAGGAGAGGAGATCCTTTCATGCCCATTTGCTAGCACCTGAGTCCTGCCATCTGAATTTTTAAGCTAGTTGTTGCAGGGGTGCTGGTGGGGAGATTACACCTGGGCCTATAACCAGCTAGCTTGGAAGCTCAGGTTAGATCCCAGCAGGGCTGGCTCAGCCCTTCTTCCTTCCAAGGTACGGAAAGTGACTTCCCTGCAGGTATACTGTGTGTGTTGGGGGTCTTCTGAGACCTTATAAAAGTGAGGTTCTGTCTGGACACACTCATTCTCATGAGGCAGAAGGGGAAACTGAGGCAGAGTGAGGCCAAGTGACTTGCCCAAGGTCACCCAGTGAGTCAGTAGCAGAGCTGAGTGTTCTGACACTCAGTCCCGCTGCCTTGACTTATAGACCCCACTTCCTCCCAGAGCTGGGAATAGAAGCCGGGAGTCCTGATTCTCAATCCTCTGCTCTAACTTCTAAACTCCATTCATTCTCCTAGTACTTTCTTCCATCTGCTACTCAGAGCAGCACAGTGGTGGTGCAGGTTAACTGTAGCGATGCTGCCATTGCAAAACAATAATGCACCAAATGTTACTGGGCCTGGGGAAAGAAAGAAATAAGAGAAGGCTTCGCCCTTCTGTGGCACCTTTACACCCAAGGAGCTCAACTTATCTCCAGAATGTTACTGAATTCAGCCTCGTGTCACCCTGGGTCAGTGTTATGATCCCCATTAAAGCACATCGCTGCTCGTGTTAACATGACAGCACCATCTTCTCATTGTGCAATCAACTTGTGTCACCTGCCTCAATTTTCCCATCTGTAAAATGGGGATAACGACATTGACCTCCTTGGCAAAGTGCTTTGAAGTCTATGGATGAAAAGAGCTGGGAATTATTATTATTATTATTTATTACTATTACTACAAATCCCCACCTCAAAAAGATTAGCAGCAAATGAAAACAAATGGTTATACTCCACAGCCTCAGCGACTGGGCTGGGTGAAGTCGTTTGTGAGTCACCCTGTTTCTTTCAAATCATTAAACTCTCTTTGGTTGCATCTGCCCAGCTAGGCAATAAGGGGATGTCCTGAGGGTTCCCCACACTTGGATACTGATGATTGCTGACTAACGAAAGCCTGGGATAAGTGTGATGTATTTGCTCTTCCTTGAACTTATTTCTAGTCCATCCAGTTAGTTTTAAGAGCAGCTGCTCATTCACCAGCAGGTAGGACTGAAGTCTAGGATTTTTTAAAGAGCCCGAAGGGAGCTAGGGATTCAGTGGGATTTGTACTAATAATAATCCCAAACTCTTATCTAGCACTTTTTGGCCACAGATTTCAAAGCACTTTACAAAGGGAGGTCAGTATCATTCCCATTTTATAGATGGGGAAACAGAGGACCAGAGCGATGATATGACTTGCCCAAGATCACCCAGCAAACCAGCATCAGAGTCACGAATTGCCTGAGTTCCAGTCTAGTGATCTGTCGGCTAGGCCGGGTACCTGACTCTGCTAGTCTCCTTTGAAAGCCCCCGATGACATTTCCAGACTCTTTGTGACAGCAGCATCACTAAGATGATGAAAGAACGCGGAAGCCACCGAGAATTTTGCACCGTGACCTTTTTTTGCCCGGTTCCAGCAAACTTCAAAGATTTGCCCAATGCCTTAGTGGTTTCCGCCAGGCTTCTGCTTGGATAGCTGGTTGGAGATGGGTCAAAGCCAAACTCAAATCCCCAGCTACCGTTCCCTGCACTTAGGTGGGGTTTGGAATCTAAAGCCAGGTCCAGAGCTGACCCCTGCCTCTGTATTAAATGTCCTTGAACACTGATCCAATTCAGGGTCAAAATTCTGTGGCTTAGCCTCTTGTTGCTTCTGACCTGAGCTTCTCATTTATCTCAGATTCTTGGAAGACTTCACTGCAGATCCCTTAGAGAAACACAGGACCCGCTTTTCCTCTCATGCCCCTTCTACACCCCCCACTGCAACTACACTGACTCCAATTGAGTTATTCCTGGATTTACCCACCAGATCAGGCTGATGACTCATCTGGTCCAATATCTTTCTTCCATCAGTAGCCAATACTTGGCATTGCTGGGGAAGGTGAAACCCCTTCAGCATGCACACAGCCTCTTGAGCAACACTGTGCACGGGAGAAAAATTCCTTCCTTGTTCCCGGGGGCCCATCCGCTCATGCCCTGAAGCAAGAGCTTTCATTACCCCTATTTTCTCAGTGTATATAGCTGCAAATGTTGTTTGTGGTCATAAAAATTTCCAGCCCGTTTTAAAACCCCGCCATGTTTGCCTTTGTGACACTCCTGCGGCTGTGAATTCCCCAGCTTGGTTATGTGCTGGGCATGCAGGTGTTTCCTTCTACGAGTGGTGCATGCATTGCCCTTTAATTTCACTTCGGGCCCCCCTGTTCTCATCAGGCCTGGCTCTGCAAGGCGCAGAGACCTCCTCTGCTCCCGCTGACTCACTGGGAATCAGGATCAAGCTTGCATTTTAGGGGTGGCCTTAGAGTTTGCAGGGGTTCTAAGCAGAAGAGGGGGCCCCATGCTGCCAGGAAAAGGGAGAAAGGGGATTGAATCAGCCCATTGCCATTCCCACATTGAAAAGGGTGGGTGTGTCTAGTACTGAATTGCTTCCCCCCACACGAGACACATTGCCAGAGAGGGAGACAGCTGGGGTGGAATAAAGAGCCTCCCCTGAAGAGTGCAGCCCAAAACAGCCGGTTGCTTGGCTTGTGTCCAAGGCCGTCCCAGGAAAAGAGAACAGCTCCTCCGTTTTCACCATGCCCTTCATAACCCTGCTGACCTTCCTCAAGTCCACCCCGACTTCTGAACTCTTGCCACGTGCTGGGGAAATCTCGCTGGCTCTCTGACCATCTTTGTAGTATTTGAGCCTCAATCCCACTCCAGTGTGGCCAGCCCCAAGTGATCCAAAATCAGGAGTCAGGCCCCCAAAACTCACGAGATTGGCTTAAAAGCCACGAGATTCTCAAGTTTTTTCCCTCCAATCACAAGAGCTAGAAACTTCCATCCTCCTCCCATCCATATCCTTGGAAAAAACAAAAACAAAAATACAGGGTTCTCTATTTTATTTTATTTTTATTTTATTTTATGCCTTTCTGGTTCCTGAGTCTTTTGGGTGCACTTGGGTCATGTTTTCACGTTTTCCCTGCAGCCACAAGGGCTAAAAACTCCCCCCACCCACACACCTCCCACACAAATATGCCACACTCCAGCAAGTACCAGGAGGTGGCTGCTCTCTCAGGAAGATGGGAATTGCCATCCATCTAGGCAAGTATTGTGCCTGCTGTTCCTAGATGCTAAACAAGGAGATGCAAGATACCCCATTGTGGGAGCTTTTTTGGAGTAACCTGCCCCTAAGGGGAGGTGATATTGTGAGATGTAATGAAACATGAAGGTATCTAGTGATTTGACTCCCAGCTGCCTCCTGGCCTCCCTGCATTTGTGTGGCTGGAGGTAGGAACTGAAGTTGAGAAGCGGAGCTGGCTACATTGGTCCCTGATTATTGCTGCCTCCGGGACTGTGACAAAGAAGCAACTCCCAAGGACGAGAGATCCCACTGTAACAGCGACGCAGGACACTGAGTCTGCAAGACAGCGGCGGTGCGGGGAAAAGAGGTTCAGCATTTAAGGCAAGGAGAATTGAAAGATGCTTGTGTTTACTGGAGTGGAGGGTAACTTTAGCTACCTTGAGAATCCTGCAACAATGTCATTGTTCTGAGAGCAGCTGTCGAATGAGAGCCAACAGGGCTCAGACTGATGATGCTAGGAAAGCCATTGTGTCTGCCGGCATGTCTGTTAGAAACAGGTCTATGGACTCATTCATGGTTTGGTTTATTTAATGATTTCTTTCTCCTGGCACTACCAGCGATGGACTGGCAGATTGCTGGCTCTGTAGAGTGGAGAATGAGGAAGGCTAGGTTAGTAAATGAGGATCTACTCATAAACCCCTGGCCCTGCAGGGAAAGCAGGGACCAGGTCGGAGGAAAAGGAACCTGGAGGGAACTCCGTGAAATCAGCCATTCCAGTTCTGAGGAATGCTCTCTCCGTAGGACAGGGGTTTATGGCCTTTCAAAGCGGGCAGGGCATGTGGCCTGCTAACTCACTGAGCCCAGAGACCCATGGCTGTCTCTCTGGGATCACAGGGGATGTGGGCCCCTCTGTGATTAGGGGCAGGCACAGAGCAGAGATTAATGCTGCTCCAAACACCATCAACTGCTGCGGAAGGAAACTGCTCCCCAGCTTTCCTTGTCCCAGCATACGGGGAGAGATAGGCCCTGAAGCCTGGTCAGCAGCCAAGGGGCTGTCGTGTACCCCCTCCCCCTTTGTATTTCTCTGCTTTGCTCCCTCTTTCCCTCCCCGTGGCCTAGTCCTACAGCCTGGGGGCAGCAGGCCATGCATGTCTCACTCTTGGCTATAAGGGATTAGATGGTTAACTGGGCTGGTTCTTGCTCCCAAGCACAGGGTTACACTGATGGTCAGATAGCAGGTCAAGAAGTCGTTTTGCCCCAGGCCCTGTTGGTAGGGGTATAGGGAGGGCTTGGCCTAGAGCACAGCGGCTGGGCTAATCTATCGGGCAGGCGTATCCTGCAGCTCCGATACCCTGCAGTGGCAGGGAGCTTGCCCCACATGCAGCTTGTGTTAGGGTGGGCGTCGGCTCTGCCCCTCACGGTGGGCTGGAACCTGGGGAAGATCGGGGCAGAGATGAAGCGACACCAGAAAGTCGGATGGAACCAGAACTGAACTTTGTTTCTGATTCCATGAAAAATTGAGCGATGTGAAAAATAAATGTCTGAGTGTATTGATTTTCAGGGATGGCCCTTGGCTTCGCAGGGTCTGGCTGCAGCTGAAACCTGAACCATCAGGGCCAGGTACTCAGAGGGTGTAAATCAGATGTAGAATCCGGCCCCCACCGGAAGCTCAAATAAAAATATCCTTCTGCTATCTTATTAATTTCATGGAGCTCCACAGATGGGACAGGGGCCCTTTTATGCCATTCGGGGAGCAAACTCAGAACCTGTAAGCAATCCATCCCAGTCTGTCCCAAGACTCTCCGTTCAGATGCTGTGTCCTGGTAACTGTCATTCGCAACCCTCATTTACATGATCAGATGGGGAAAGGAGGAAGTTTAATAACAAAGAGTGAGCTAGCTGCCCTACATACAATCTCTGAGATCAACAGCATTTAGACCCTGAAGTGCTGGAGCATTTAATCTAAAGAGCGATGGAGATGCTGTTTTCAATAAAGGTTGATGTTTATTACCCCCTCTTAGTCCATTCTTACCCCATGGGAGCTTTAGATTAAGGGGGAGAGTTTTCAAAGGCACAAAGGTTTTCTGTGCCACCAGCCTTTCCTTGTCTTCTTCAGTGTGTCCCAAATCCCTTTTTCGCAGCTCTGCCGGGGATCCCCCTTTTTCTTATTCACGTCTATTCTTCTTTCAAATGTCTCTTCACCTTGCAAGCGCTCTCCAGAATTCCAGCCCCACCAACATTTCCTGCCACTTGCAATGTTTGCATCCATTCTAGGATTGGGCCAACTTGCAGGAATGCTCCTGGAACCCGTGAATTTTCAGAAGGTCTGGTTTTAACCCATAGGTTTCAGATGCTGTGATTTACATCAGAAGGCACCTAAGTGCTGGGAAACCCTCTGAAAGAGCCACACCTCGGCTTGGAGTAGGTCAGTTCTTTCAAAACCTGCTTCAAAGTTCTTCCTCTTGTGCTATATTAATTGTTTTAATAAACAGCATGGGAACTACAGACTCCCGCCCCTTCGGTTTCTTGGAACAAACCCAGATTTCATTCTAAAGTTTTCTGGCTTTTAGTCCCCAGTCAGCTAAGCAGTATCCACATTCCCAATAACCCATAACGAATTGTCAGTTTTCTGTTTTCCTTGCCCAACTGTGGGACAAAAATCACTTGTCCTCCATTTATATATTTTCCTTGAGTTTAGCAATGGGGTTCTGGCAAGAAATAAGAGATCTGATTGTTTTCCAAAGAAGATTGCAATGGATGCATCTTCAAAAAAGCATTCACCACCACTGTGCCTGGAAACCCTGCAGTTATACATACAAATTGGCTGGTAGGTATACAGTTACTAGATTTGTGTGCACAGACATACATTTGCATGAGCAAATAAGGGTTCTTAAATATGCAATCTGTGGACTTTTTTTTTTTAAACCTTGCATTGAAAATGGTGGGTCTAATTCTTCTGCCACTTTCACCTCCTGTAAATTAAGATTCACTCCCACAAAGTCAGTGGAGTTACACCAATTTAAAACTGGTTTGAGCAAGAAGAGAATCAGGTTTGCTGGCAGTGTAGTGGTTGCCACTAGAAAAAATCAATATGTAGCATGCTGTGATAATTGACTCTACATTCTAAGTATAGGAAGTACCTGAGTAAAGTCAACAGCAGCATGGTAGGTATATGATCAATTAATTTATCTTTGATGGCCACTATTGTACATGTGTGTTGGGCTGACGGAGTGAATTCCAGGCTGAGCTTGGAGTACTGATGCTTCCTTGCCAGTAGCTCCAGAGAGGAAATTAATTATTCTTGTTAAATCAACCTAGGTAATTTGTATCTTCTGCATAGATACCCTAATTCCATTGGTGTGGTCAGAGTGAACTGCAAAACAGTGATCCGGAAGTTCAGACACCCTGGTGCTGTCATTAATGGTTGCAAAATTGCCCCAAATGTTTACTCACCTGCCCGATAGCATGTTCGTAGTCCATAGTTCGTGTTTCACCTGATTAATTTGCAAAGGGAAGGGAGAAGGTGTATAATTAAATCACAGCCATCCTGTCTTTTAGATCAGGTTCTCATGAAATGGACCCACGCACCAGATCCTCAAGCTGGTGTCAATGGGCTTAGCTCCACTGAAGTCAATGGGGGCAGATCCCCAGCTAGTGTAAATCTGCATTGCTCCATTGACTACCCAGATTTGAACTAGCTGAGGATGCGGCCTCGGAAATGTTAACGTTTGTTCCTTCTTTGAGTCTGCACCGCTTTGTGCTGTCATTAATCGTAGAGAGTGGATGGGATGAGGCTTGGACATAAAAAGGGAGAGATGCTGTTGTGAAACACGGAGGCCCAGCACTTTGATCACATTGCCGAGGAGTGAGACTGTAAGTGGCTTTTCCTTTACAGATCTCTGCCTCTTTCGGAAGCAGGATCAATGAGGTATTTCATTTATCAACTACTTGGGGTCATTTGTTGTCCTCCAATTAATATGCATGAAATTCACTCCCAGTGCAAGGCCTTCCACAGTAATTAACCTCCAAGGTGAGGCTGGGCAGGAAGGAAGCAGAAAATGCTTCCAGGGACCCATGACTATGTGGATGCAGTGGCCCAAATACCCCATGTCAGGAGAAGGGAGGAACAGCCAGCAGCTATACTCCAGTGTAACTGAGGCCTGGTCTTCACTAGAAAATTAGGTCAGTTTAACTGTGTCACTCAGGAGTGTGAAAAATCCACACCCCTGAGTGGTGTTGTTAAGCAGACCTCAGTCCCCATGCAGAAAGGAAGAATTCTTCCACCAACCTAGTTACCATCTCTCAGGGAGGTGGATTACCTACGCCAACGGGAGAACCCCTCTTGGCAGAAGTGTCTACGCTGAAGCACTGCATCATAAGAACGGCCAGACTGGGTCAGACCAAAGGTCCATATAGCCCAGTATCCTGTCTGACAGTGGCCTATGCCCGGTGCCCCAGAGGGAATGAACAGAACAGGTAATCATCAAGTGATCCATCCTCTGTCACCCATCCCCAGCTTCTGCTGCTGTAGCATTTTAAGTGTAGACAAGCCCTGAGCTGAAGTCAATGGTATTGCTCCAGATCTGAGGGCAGAATCCAGCCTCTTGTGTTTCCTACTAGGGCTGATGGAAAATTTTCCATCACCTCTTTTTTGGGGAGGGGGTTGACAAAATGTAAATATTTGCAGGACGTGTCTGCTTTACTTGGACAATTTTGATTTTTATTTTTTTTGGGGGGGGTCGGAAAAGCAATAAAAAAAACCCAGAAAGTTTTAAAAGTTTTCGACAGTTTGGGGGTCAAAAAATGTTCAGGGTTTGGCTTTTTTGATGAAATCTCAAAAAATCTCCTTCTCCCCTCCCATTTTCCAGCGAGCTCCTGCTGTGACTGTCGAGCGCTGCAGTATGATTTACTTAAGGGGCTGGTCCTGCCAGAATAGCCCCTTTCACGGTTCTGTATTGATGCTCCAGGTCCCAGCCAGAAGATGGCAAATACTGGAGGGGTGCGTGTCTGAGAGTGGGTGAGAGAGTGGTGATTTGGGTGGAAGTAAGACTTTCCCCACCCCTTGGGAAAGCTCAGTGTTGAGTTTTGGGTGGAGGGTTCCGGGTTCTGTCTGAATCAGTTCTTCCATCCCTCGGCACTCAGCGAAGTGAGCTGAGCAAAGAAAAGGGAAGTGACTAACCAGCTGCAATGAATGTGGTGCCCCTGGCCAAGAGCAAGATACATAGTTGGGGTATGATGTGTCAGCAACAGATCCAGCTCCTCGTTCCCAGGCTGAATAGACTCTCTCCATGCTCCTGCTTGTGGCTCTGTTCTCTGTGTCACTACTGAATGCCGGTGCTGATTCAGATAAACAGGCCAGCCTGGCGTAGGTGGTTTTTGAATACATAATAATGGGATGTGGCGATGCAGATACCAGATCATAAGGTAGATGAATCCTAGCCTCAGCTCCCTGTGGTTAAGGTAGTGGACGAGTTTGAGTGGTGGCTGTGTTAGTCTGTATCCGCAAAAACAACGAGGAGGACTCAGACTCAGGAGAGCGAGGTTTGCTTCCTAGCCCTGCCACAGAGTCACTGTGTCAACCGCGGCAAATTAATCACCTTCTCCAAGCTTTGTTTCTCCATCTGTAAAATGGGGACAATGGTGCTGCTTAGACGGCAAGCTCTTCCAATGGGTATATTCAACACCAAGCACAGCGGGGCACTGATCTCTGTTGCCCTCTCAAAGTGCTACTGTGACAAGCAGAGAGATGCTGTTGAGTGCAATAGCCTGCTTTGCTCAGCCAGTATTAACAGTAAGCTCCTTTCCTGTGCTCCCAGAATGCACTGGTGTCTGAAGGTGATATTATGCAATATGACATCACAGCCTTGCCACGCCACTGCCACAGTATCATACCATCCATCCCAATCAACCCACCCTGCTGGGCTCCATGTCTTGCTTCAACAGCCTGCTTTCGGGTGCCGTAGGCTACAGCGCACCAGGATCAAGGCAGGCTTGGATTTTCCCCCAAACCAGACCCTGCCAAGAAAAGAGATCAGACTGGTGTCTATATTATGCCTATGGGAGCTTCCACTTGCTCACAGGTTTCTACATGCCCAGAGCAAACCACACACAATCCTTTTCAATGGCAATTAAAGGACGGATCCTGTTTCAAGGGCAGAACAAAGACATTGCAGAGAGAGCCACCTAGATCGTGCAACCATTATACCAGTGAATACGCTGGATTGATAGATCCTGCGGTGCCATTCAGCTCCAGTTCACCTCTAATTCTGACCATTGGGCCGAAACCCGGTGGGAATAATGAGCGAAATCTCCGGCCATTGCAGGGGATTTGTGAGCAGCACCTGTTCAAGGAATAATCAGCCCAGCAGGGGGATGTTTGCTGTCAGCTGCACTTGGAGTATTTACATTTTTGACCTCTGTCTAAGTGTGATAATAGTGCACTTTGTCCATGTCGGACAAAACCTCTGCGGGTTCCATGATTGGCCTGTCCCTACTCCTGCCTGCTTCTATTATGATTTCATCCAAAGACCTCCCGTAAGGGTTAAATGACCTCACATTAGTGCTAATTTGGGGCTAACTTTCCTATTCAGCATGGAACAAAGCATTCAGTGTTTATGCAAGTCTCATAAAGCAACAAGGACCACACACAACCTAACCAGGCTCAACCTGGACATCTGCAAAACTCCTCCCAGCTCTTTCCATTGTCCTCAAAGGGGTCCCTCCTGGGGGCGGGGCTGGGGGAATATTGTCTTTATGCTTTTGTTTCCTGCTTCGTGATGGGATTGGGGGGGATTTATTTTTACTATTTTTTAATCTTAGAAATAGCTGGTATATCATGTTTGATCATCCCTGTTTTAGTGTCGTTCTCCTGGGAGAACCAGTGACCCCAAGTGTGAGAAGTGAAGGAAATGTTGGCTCTTTAACAGAGATCATTACCCTGCCGGTTTGTTGGGTGTTTGAGTTAAATATGTGTTAACAGACAGTCTTTCCAAAAAGCTCCCTTCCATTCTCAATTATCCAGGCTTCATTTATTTGATACTTGTGATATCATTATCCTACCAGGGGTCCAGTCACCCATATATTTTTCTAAGGAAAACAGGGCAGATAAGAAATTTGTATGTTAAAAAATTCAAGCAGAAGTTTTCTTAAACTCCCAAACTTTTCAGGCCTTCACTCATTTGAACAAAGAATGGGGAAGTGGGGCAGGAACCCACTTCTTTTTCCTTTGCCGGTCACCTTTAAGGTAGCTATGTAGTGATTCCCCTGCGTAGCATCCAACGCTCTCAAGCCATGTGTGTCGTTCTGAGGGACAGTTCCTCCTTGGAGACCCAGATTTCTCTCTGGCCCACACTGCTGTTCTTTCCCTTTCACCGTGGTAAATGATTGACATCAGATGTGCAAAATGATAAGAACAGGGTTATACACAACACTGATGCTACCGCAGCCAGTCTCACATCATTCCCAGCTCCCGGAACGAATAGTTCTGGGCAACCCTCAGTTTGGTTCTTTTCCCTGTTTGGGCTGGGGTGAGTTGAGGGATGTGCCAGAGAATACAGACCCCGTCTCCTCACCAAATTAAGAACCTGCAGACTCCTTTTGGTCACCCAGTTAGAGCCTTACTTGAGAGAGGAAGGATGATCCAGTGTTTAGCTGTCCAGCCCAGGACTTAGCTCACCTGGATTCAGTTCCTGTCTCTGTTGCAGGCTCCCCATGTGACCTTGGGAATATCACTTCGTCGCTCTGTGCCTCAGTTCCCATCTGAACGTTGTGGAAAATAGAACTTCCCTACTTCACCAGGGCATCGTGAGGAGCTCAGATACTAGAGATAGAGAGCCACCCGCTCCTCTAAACTGCTCATGGGGATTCTCCATTCCCCGTCTCTGCCACTGGAAGAACTGAAGTCTTAAAGTGGCCATGGATGTTTATTTACAATCCTAAACAGATTAGAAGCTTCCCTGCTGTTTGTGACCTCTCCTGCTGCTGGGTTCACCTCAGCCAAATCACTTCTCACTCTGGAAGGAAATATTACTCACTCTCTTCTGATGCTTTAACTGGCACCAAGCCAAGTTTGACTGGTTGCCAATGGGTCCTGAGTAAGGAAGGGAAGGCTCAGGAATATGGGGATTCCCTGATTCCAGGGATTGTAATTGAGAAATACTATCCTGCTGCCACCTAGCCAGAGGGACTAGACACCCCAGAAACCTTCCCACTGGGGAAAGAAATCAGACAATAAGCCAAGCCCAGGAGGTGAAACCGCAGTCATGGGGCCAGTCTTGCTTATTACACATCTGGGATCCTCAGCCTCAGAGAGAGTCATCAGCTGAATTATTAGCTTCTGAGCATCTGTGTTGTTATTAAAAGCATCGTGCTCAGAACTGCACCGGGGCCATCCTGCTTTGCACTAATTAGTACATCCGCCTTTGTGGAGTATTTTGGGTGGCTAATTTGATAGCTTGACCTCAGGGAGTAATCGACGAGGGTTGGCTTTATTAGCCACGGGTGCTGTATTGGGTGTCCTGTAGCAGAGCGTGCTAGGTGAGATCAGGAAAAGGAAAAACTGCTGACCGTACAGTGGTGGGCGCGGGAGAGATGCCTGTGTGATTTCATGCTTGGGCCTGCGTGGGAAGCATTCCAGTGCCTGCATGCCCACTCCTGCTGACTGCCCAGTCTGAGTGGCTGGGCACTGCAAAAGGGAACCTCTTGGTGTGGGAGGAGATGGGATTACCCTAGCCCCAAGGCCACAGAGGAATCTTCCCCTGTGAAGGCCATAGAACTATTCTGCAGCTCACTTCAGTCTCCCATCTGGAGGCAACCTCTTTGGCCTCTGTACTCCCCCTTCATTGTGCAGTCAGGCCAGTGGGTCTATGCAGAGACAAAGTTGCCAGCTCTGGCCCAAATCTACCCATGGCAGGGGTTCCCAAAATTGTTTCCTATGACCCAAATGGGTGGCAGGTAGAGCCCACCCTCTGTGCATACAGGAAAGGGGTCAGAATTGGCCCCAACCTGTGTTACCTTCTCCCAGCGGTTGCCATCCTGGGCCTAATGTGACCCCCTTGTGGGATTATCTAGGGGCAGGGGAGTGTCTGCTCACAGTTAATCCCATCTGCATCAGTCAGAGTGAAATGGCAGTGCAGTCCCTAAGGCAAGAAACCCCCTCTGTATAACCTGCCCTTTAGCTGAGCGAGTGAAAGAACCTGAGATAGACAGTGAGATAGGAGAGGTGGGAGCCTGGTGTTCCATTAGCCTCTGTCTTTTATTCAGACCAACGCTGTGCAAAATAAATTAAACTCACCGTGACTAGCCTTTCTATCAGCATCTGACATCTTTTGTTTCAACCCGCAGCCTTCCATCTCCACTGATCCCTGGGGCTGCTACTCCCAGGGGTTACAGCTGGGCAAAACTTTTCACCCTACACTTTTGGGGTGGGGGTGGGGGGTTAAAAATATTGATTTGGCAACACCAACAAGTTTCCCAACTATGTATTGATTTTGTGGAATTATTTTGTTGAGAAAAAATAACTTTTAAAAAAACTCTCAAAAAATCAAAACGGCCAGTCATGACATTTTCGAAACATTTCATTTTTTTGGGTCTGAAACAACTTTTTGTTTCAAAATGTCTTAATTTTGTTTAAAAAATTGAGCACTTTTCAATGTTTTTTTAAATGTTGAAATGAAACATTTTGATTTGGTTAAAACTAAACCTTTTGTTTGATTGGAAACTATATTTTTTCTTTTGGATTTGCTGAAAATTTTTTTTTTTTTTTTAAATTTTGGTCCAAGAATTTTTTTTCAACTTTTTGAAATTGCCAGTGAACCAAAAACTCCATTTTTTACCCAGCTTCTACCCCTCTTGTGCCTAATCTGATCCAAGATGCTGTATCTATCTATTTCATGCCGAAATAACTTCAGGGTAGGGGACTTTCTCTTCCTGCCTGTACGGTAGCAGGCTCTCCTAAGACACTGTATAAATAATGGTTATAAGTCTTGAGCTCAAAGGAAAAAATCATCTCGCTGTCAGGGTTTATATCTTCTTCAGGGTTGTGTGAAACTGGGTTCCTTTTTATTAGGGCTATCGATTAATCACAGTTAACTCACGCAATTAACTAAAAAAAACCTTAATCATGATTAATCGCACTGTTAAACAATAGAATACCAATTGAAATGTGTTAAATACAGTATTTTGGATGTTTTTCTACATTTTCAAATATTGATTTCTATTACAACACAAAGTGTACAGTGCTCACTTTAGATTATATTTTTGATTACAAATATTTGCAAATATTTACAAATATTTGTAAAAATGATAAAAGAAATTGTATTTTTCAATTCACCTCATAAAAGTACTGTCGTGCAATCTCTTTATCATGAAAGTGTAACTTACAAATGTAGATTTTTTTTGTTACATAACTGCACTCAAAAATAAAACAACGTAAAACTTTAGAGCCTACAAGTCCACTCAGTCCTACTTCTTGTTCAGCTAATTGCTAAGACAAACAAGTTTGTTTACATTTACGGGAGATACTGCTGCCTGCTTCTTATTTCCAATGTCACCCGAAAGTGAAAATAGGTTTTCGCATGGCACTTTTGTAGCTGGTGTTGCAAGGTATTTACATGCCAGATATGCTAAACATTCGTATGCCCCTTCATGCTTCGGCCACCATTCCAGAGGACATGCTTCCTTGCTGCTGATGCTCATTTTAAAAAATAATGTGTTAATTAAATTTGTGACTGAACTCCTTGGGGGAGAATTATATGTCTCCTGTTCTGTTTTACCTGCATTTTGCCATATATTTCATGTTATAGCAGTCTCAGATGATGACCCAGCACATGTTCGTTTTAAGAACACTTTCGCAGCAGATTTGACAAAATGCAAAGAAGGTACCAATGTGAGATTTCTAAAAATAGCTACAGCACTTGACCCAATGTTTAAGAATCTGAAGTGCCTTCCAAAATCTGAAAGGGACGAGGTGTGGAGCATGCTTTCATAGGTCTTAAAAGAGCAACACTCAGATGCGGAAACTACAGAACCTGAACCACCAAAAAAGAAAATCAACCTTCTGCTGGTGGCATCTGACTCAGATGATGAAAATGAGCATATGTCGGTCCTCACTGCTTTGGATTGTTGTTGAGCAGAACCCATCATCAGCATGGACACATGTCCTCTGGAATGGTGGTTGAAGCATGAAGGGACATATGAATCTTTAGCACATCTGGCACATAAATATCTTGCGACGCTGGCTACAACAGTGCCATGCGAACGCCTGTTCTGACTTTCAAGTGACATTGTAAACAAGAAGCGGACAGCATTATCTCCTGCAAATTGTAACCAAACTTGTTTGTCTGAACAATTGGCTGAACAAGAAGTTGGACTGAGTGGAGTTGTAGGCTCTAAAGTTTTACATTGTTTTATTTTTGAATGCAGTTACCTTTTTGTACATCAAGCTACGTTTGTAAGTTCAACTTTCATGATAAAGAGATTGCACAACAGTACTTGTATGAAGTGAATTAAAAAATACTATTCTTTTGTTTTTTTACAATGCAAATATTTGTAATCAAACATAAAGTGAGCACCGTACACTTCGTATTCTGTGTTGTAACTGAAATCAATGTATTTGAAAATGTAGAAAACTTTAAAGTAAATGGTATTCTATTATTGTTTAACAGCATGATTAATCGTGATTAATTTTTTTAATCACTTGGCAGCCCTACTTTTTATATTTTTGAAGCCTTGTCTGTAGTCGGATTTTAGCTACCAGGGCACGTTCAGCCCCCTTGAATAGACATGATTTACACTGATGCAGTGCTCTTTGTGTTGGTGCACTTTGACTTCATTTCAAACCAAGGTGAAACCACACTGCTGCTATGTCACATGTACATTAGTGGTTTGCGTTGGTGGCTAACAACTCACTGTAAAAAAGGTCTTATAAAACTTCCCTGGTATTATTTGCATCACAGTCGTGGTTCGAGGCCCAGCTGAGGTCAGAGTCCCATTGTTCTGGCAGCTGTATTAATATGCACTGAGAGAGAGAGTCTGTGCCCCAAAGAGCTTACAACTGAAATAGACAAGATGGACAAAGAATGCGGGGGAAACTGAGGCACAGAGCAGGGAATTGACTAGACTCCTGCTCTCCTCTCTCCCAGCTGAGTGCCTTATGCACCTGACCGTACTATAGGAATGGATACTGCTATACTCATAGATGAACAGCATTCCTCTTCATATACAGCAGCTCAGTTTGTAGACTAATTTCATTTGCCTTTTTCCAGGGGAACATGCACCACTCACCATCACTGACTGACTCATAGGTGCTACATAACGTTTGTGGGAAAGCATCGGCGTGTCGGTCAAGAGGACAGGAAGCTTCTCATGAGAAGAAAAACAAAGCCCACAGCAGGTCTTGATGTAAAACAACATGTTTGTACGCCTAAAAGGAACAGCTTGTTTTGTAATCAAGCACATGTGCTGTATCAGGCACTTTCCACAGGGAGGGAAAATCCCCACACCCCTAGGGGCCAGCAGGTAGCAATTGCTAACTGCCACCTGAGATGTTTTTAGTGCATCTCGCTACCTAAACGTTGCAAAACACTCTAGGCTTTTCATTCCGTGGGATAACAGGTACCTTCCATTGAACCTTCTATAGCTTCCTCTCCAGCCACCTGTGCTGAGAAGTGAAAGTTCAAGCCCTACAGAGGCTGTTCACCAACAAGGCTTGTCTGTCGGGATCGCTTTGTTTGTGAGGAAGGCTCGTGAATTGTACATGCTTAATTGAGAAAAGGGAGAATTTAGAAGAGGTCTCATGTAGAACAGTAAGGCCCAGATCCACAATGATATTTGGGCACCTGACCTAAAGCTATGGGAGTTAGGACTTTTGCTTAGGTTCCATAAATTAGGAGATGATGCATTGATGTGACTTGTAGTAAAGGGACAGGTTTAAGATGAAGAGTTTTTTTTCATCCCGGAGGGATTGTGAAGTAGATAGTCAAAAGGCGTAACAGGAGTAAGGGAGACTGAATGAGTTTAAAGCATGGATGGGCATTTACATGGCATCAAATATAGACAGATGCCTGCTGGGAAGCAAGGCGAAGTTTCTCAATGGTAGAGGGTGGAGTAAATGGACCTCTGGTTCTCTCTGTCTATCCAAAATATTAGAACCACTCAGAACTTGGAGCATGGCAGACTTACAGTATCCCTCAGAGCTACTCTGCACCTGCCAGCAACCCTGACCTGGAGAGACGAGGAGGGAGTTCGGTCTCCATGGCCCATTGAGTTCTTGGCATCTCTCCTAGCACTACGAACAAGGAGCTCAGTCCATGCCAGGTGTGGTGGTCATTTTCTGTGAAGAATTAATTGTGGTACCTGGGCCTTGATTATATTGTAAGTTCTGGGCAGAAGCTGTGTCATCTTCTCATCAGAGAGCTAGTGGAAACTTGGGATTTCCATTTAAACGGAAAATTTGGACCTTTTGAAATTTGTTTTTGTTACAATTTGGAATGAAAACAGGTATTTTTGAAATTTCCCACAAAATAGAAATTCTGAGGAAAAAACCTGTGGTTTTGGAAAATGTTCATGTTAGAATTTTGAACTTTCGTGTGGAATTTTTGCGTGTGTGCTTTTTATATTTTTATTTATTTTTACATAAAGTAATAATTGAAATAGTCCATCAAATGATGGTAACTGTGATTAGATGTTGATGGATGTTTTGGCTGCCTGTGTATGTTCCTTCTGTGTGCCACCCCAGCCCTGTGTGGACAGCTGGCATGGCAGACCTTGAGCGATCCACCACAAGATCTGTTAAGGGATGAAGACATCCAGCCAGGTTTATTGTTGACAAAGCACGGTACTAGTATCCACCAGACTCTACCGGACCACTAATACATGTATGCCCGTAACAATGGACCGGCTCAGTGAACGGCGGGACTTTCCGTTCCTCCCTAGGCCAGACAAAGATACTCCCTCTGAGATACATCTTTGTACCCCGATACAAACAAGTTAGTACTGCCCCCTGACATTGCTAGTTATCACCCATCATCTTGTACATGTTGGTTCGATCAGAACATCTCTATTACGTACTGTCATCCTGACCTTATCTTTTAGGAGGGGTCACATTTTGATGGGATACTAGAAGCTGTGAAGCTCTGTAACCCATTTTCCAAGCCCTGAGCCGTCTTTTTGGATGGGAATGATGGGTATAATACCTTTACTGTTGCAAAATTCCGCTTTGGGCTTGCTGCAGAATCAGAGACATGGTGGAAGCTGCATATTCTCTCTTTCCTTTGATGACCATGCGTTAGCATGACAATAATGGGATGGTGGGGGAGGGAGCCTTGCTGAGAATTTGCATGTTTCAGAGAGATTGTCAAAGGGAAATCCCTACCTCCTGGAACTAGCTGCAAACCAGACCTCTGTGCCTGCAGCTTCTCCCAAACTGGATGTTTTCATGTATTTCCAGTTGAGTTCAGTCTCATTCAGTTAGACCATAGCGTCCATGAGTTGTGGGGCCTTTTGGCAAGATTCACAGATTTCCCTTCGGAAATGAGATTCTGTTCCCACAATTCTGTTCCCACCTCCTGTTGCTCTTCCTGCTCATTCCCAGCCCCTCTGTATTTTTCATTTCATTTCAATCCTTCATCAGCTAGAGAAGGATCCAAACCAAGACCTGGATCTAAAGGCTGGAGGTGTTTGCAAGGGGCTCCTAACTTTACATTGAGCTGAATCAGGATCCCAGTTCCAGCGTCCTCTTCCCCCTCTAAAAACATCTGGATCTGAAAGGTGTCAAGCATCTTGCCATGCCAGGGGTTCTGCCAGCAGAGCTGGCTGCTTTGTTCAGAGAACAGGACTTCATATGCCTCCTCTGGCCATGTCTTTTCATAGTGCATATAAAAGACTGGTTCTAGCACTGCAGACAGATGGTCGCGTAGCATGAACCCGGTACAGCAGAAAGTCAGAGTGAGAGAGACTTTGATTCACATCCTATGCCAGATTTTCCCTGGAAAGGATTGCATGAGGATTAAGGTGTTTTCTCTAATAGAACTGCTCTTTCAATGCCGCTCTGAGAAATCACACACACACACACACACACACACACACACACGATGCCCCCAAATGCTTGCATTTAGACAGGCAGTCTCATCTAGTGGCAGGACCACTGGACTTCAGCTGCTTCTGAGTTCTAATCTTGGCCTGTTCCCTTCTCTCTATTTATAACTACATCACAGGATTGATGTGAACATTAATGACGGACGTCAGTATTGTCAACCCCAAGCATTCGAAAATCGCAAGATTGGCTTAAAAGTTGTGAGATTGTTTTTTGTTGAAATTTGGGGTATTTTTTGCTTCTTGATTTCTGAGCCTTTAGGGAGTCATGTTTTCCAGCTTTTCTCTGCAACCATGAGGGCTAGAAATGTACTTTTTTTTTTAAAAAAAGAAAGCTGAGATTCTTACATAATCCCATGACTGCAGGAGTTGGGGCTTAAAAAAAAAAACAGCCAAAAGTCAGAAACGTTACCCGCACTAAATATCACAAGACACGTGGTAAAACCATGAAATGTTAAGTGTTTATGCTAAATGGCATCAACACCTTGCTGGTCTAAGGTTTGGTCTACACTACCAACGTACGTTGGTATTACTACATCTCTCACCCTGCAGTGACATAGTTACACTGACCTGACCCCGGTGTAGACAGTGCTGTGTTGATGGAAGAGCTTCTCCTATTGATGTAGCTACTGCCTTTCAGGGAGAAAGAGTACTTACGTTGACTTACTATCTACGCTTACGGAGAGTAAGTGTCTTCACGAAGTGCCACAATGCTGCTGTAGCACAGCAAATGTAGACAAGCCCTAAATTCATCTCTCAGCTAGCTAAGGAAACCCTGTTGCCACATAAGGACGTCATGTGGGGTTCTCTCACCAGGTTTGTAAGAGTCGGGCAGTGTCAGCTGGCTGTGGAAGAGCTTGCAGAAGGTGGGCACCATGTGGAGTGGCCTACGCATGTGTTCTGTAGCCCACGTCTAATATTCCTGTTTTGACTTGCTAATCAGAAATGGGCCTGAGCCCCATCCCAGCTCTGAAAAGTCCCCCAGAGTTCAGATCCAGCTCAGAACTTTGTAGCTGGCAGCATCTCTGGAACTGGCTGAAGTGAACACCCTCACGCTCTTGAAAGTTGGGACTGGACCCCAAACTTTGCCGCTGAGGCCCATCTTAACTGCTGATAGAAGTAATTTGAGGCTGAGCAGGGGTAGGACAGCTAAGCCTGTATCTCTGCAGCTGAAGGGCCAGATTAGTGATGAATGGCGAGCCAGTCCAAAGGCTCTGCGCATGTGGGGCCAAATTCATCCCTGGTGCAACTCTCCGTTGAATTCAAAGTTGTTACAGAAGGGACGAATCAGGCCTTTTGAAACTCCGGTTGGGATGGGATAGTGGTGAAGACCTTCAGGATCAACGACTGATTTTTACATTTGGATAGGGCCTTTCTTTTTTAAACAAAAGCTTTTCCAGGCACAAGCGCAAGCTACCACAAAATAACAGGCCCAGCTATTCCCTGAGCCCCTTGTTCCATCACAGCTACTGGCAGCAGCCTGGTGTGGGTCAGTAACTACTGGGAGAAAATTTGTCACCTCCACTTCGATTTGCAGGAGCAAAATTGTCTCTCTGCTTAGACCTGCAAACACAGGACATCCAGCTGATGGGAGAGAAAGGAGGGGTACCGTGTGGGGGGTTGTGACCACTACTGTCTTGGCTGACACACCAGGGATTGAACTGGGGACCTCCCAAGCTGAATGCATGAGCTGCTGCAGTTTGAGCTAAAGGTACACAACCCTAGCCACTGGGACGGTAACCAGCTCGTCCTCTGTGGATCAGGCAAGCAAGGGACCAGTAAAACACACACACCAGCCTGTTACATGGGCACAAGATAACATCCCTGCTAGGAGACTAACTGAAATTCATTTGGGGCTTTGAGACCAATTTCCAGACACAGCGATGAGCAAAGTCAACTTTGGCTCCAATCTACTTGCCTCCACGTACACGTCATGAAACCTCACTGGAGGTTTGGGCCTTGTGGCCTAGGCTGACCTCCCAGACTGAAGCCTAGAGCTTCTCCACCAGGCCTCAAGCCAATTCGCTCCTCCCCAGCCTGGGACCTGGGCTCCGCTGGGTGGGTTTGCTTTAGTTGAGGTCTGCCTTCTGGCTGAGGGGAACTGGGTAAATGGTTGGCATGACTGTCGGCTCTTAAATGGTCTAGATGGCATGGGACAGAGGCTAAGAATCGGATGGTCATGGAGAGACTGAGCGCAGTGGTCCCTCCAGGTCCGGAGGTACAAGGGACTTTGCCCATGCTGTTGTGGATAAATAGGCCTTCAGAGCTGTCCACCGGACACCTTTCCCCAGCACTAAGGTTGCTTTATAACTAACTGATAATGATTGAGGCTGATGTCTTAAACTAAAGCTGACAATTCTGGGGGAGAACAAGTGGGGGGTCACGTTTGTTTGTTTATTTAAGCTGAAAGTGGCTGCCCCCGAGACGGTTGGGTCAGTTGTTTACAACCCAAATCTGTTACCAGGTAAAAACTGGTAGAACTAGCTGAAAGCAACAGGAATTTTCCTACAGCCCCCCAGGCTACAACAGATAATAACAAACAGGGCCCCGTCTCTATTAAAAAGTCACTCAAGGAGAGGGTCACTTGTTTGTTGATGCTAGGGTCTGGCAGACCCAGCTTACCTCCTGGGTATCCTGCTGTTAGGAATGTCTGAGTAACTGAAAAACAACCAGTGGCAAAGGGTCATGTGGAAAGAGAGAAGGAAGGGGGAGAGAAGGAAGGAAATTTGAAAATCAGAGGGCCAAATGCTGAGCTCCTCATGATGATGTATTTGTATGTTTGTAGTGTGTGCAATTATTTGTGCTGCAGGAGCGTAACCCCTTGGTGAGTGTGTGTTACAGGTCCCACCGACTGGCCTCTACCCCCTAGGATATTACAATAGTGCTTAGCCACCCAGTCCTGGAGCAGGGCCCCATTGTGTTAGGCCCTGTACAATCACAGAACCAAAAGACAGTTGTTTTCTCCTTACAATCTATGATAGTCCATGCTCAGATTTCACTTGTCTTTCTTCATGCAAAGTTCCTGAACGTACCAGTGGGAGTTTTACCCACACTGGGACATCTGATTTGTACCCAAAGATTTCTGGTGCTGTGGCTTATAACAAAAGCCATTTTCGTGCTGGGAAAGCAGCTGAAGCAGCCAGCCCTCAGCTTGGCGTAGGACAACTGGCTCCAACCTAGTTCAGGCTGCTTCCTCGTACACTTTATTAATTGTTGGAATGTTTTAATAACCTTTGGTTGAGTGCAGCTGAAAATGGGTCCCAGAGCTATTAGAATGGATAATTGACAGCTTTCAGTAGGAAATGCCTGATGTCCAACAGACGGAAAGATAATACAGTGCCCCCCCTCCCCCAGCTCATTCAAGAAGAATCTCCCCCGATCCATCGGAGATTAATTGGAGAGGTGACATGCGCAGTATGCCCCCACCCAGGTAGAACAGTATGAAGCCATTTAAAAATAATCCCAATCAATTTAGCAAGAGGAGAGGGCTAGGTTGGGAGAAGGGCATTTATGACAGTGTCCAAAGTTGGGTTGGTCTTCAGAAGCCTTATTAGAAAGAGAATACTCGCATATTAATGCATCTGATGCAATTGTTTTAAATTAATTTCTCTGACAAACTTGGGGCGATACAAGGGGCCATGCGCAGAAATCCAGTATTACAGTGTCACTTGGGGGGACAATCTGTGTAGACAAGAAGTGGGCGGGGAAACAGAAGCACAGAGAGAGAGAGATAAAACCCAGGCCTCCTCACTCTGTGGCCTGTCTCCTGGGCCAGGCTGCCTCTTAGGTAGCTTTCCAATTACGTCCTATGGAAGCAGACACCAGAAGCCCGGTTCCGATCTCCGTCACACCACTGCCCCAGCGTATCACCGCTGACTTCAGCGGAGCCGTTCCTCGCTTCCAGCGGCGAGGGGCGAGACCAGAATCCAACCCCAGAGGGTTCCGGTGGACTGAGCGGCACAAACCCAAGTGCCAACCCCCTTATCTTAGAGAGGACGCAACTGCGAGCAAAATCTCACCCTCTAACTTCAGAGCTCTTGGAAATCTGGGCATGGAAAGTTCTGCAGTTTATCTTGACTGTGCTTCAAGCTTTATTTTTAGAGTATCATAAAGGGCTTTTGTTCCAAGGTGTATTTAGTAGGGGAGTGGAAGGGGAAGTGGGAGGGCTGTGTGCATAGGGAATGTGTCTCTTGGTCTTTCTCTTCTAACCCACCCTGCTGCCTGATACTCCTGGAGGGTGGAGTGGGAATGAAAAAAAGAGAGAAAATAATAATTAAAAATACTGAAATCATAGTCTAGGCGCCCAGGCCTGGAGGCCTCTGGTTGCCTTAAAACATACATTAGCACAAATAGGGCAGGGTGCCCAAAATCACGAAAAAGGTGGGGCAGGGGTGGTCTCACCGTTGTCAGCAGCTAGCGTGTGTCTTGGAATAGCACAGTGCTGACTGCACTCCCCTTCTATAGATAGTGCTGCCTAGTGTCTCGTGCTCTGGACTGGGCTTCAGAAGAGCTTGGTTCTAGTCCTAGCTTTGCTGGTGGGTGACCGTGGGCAAGTCATGTCACCTTTCAGTTTCTCTACCTGTAAAATGGAGCTAATGATACTGACCTGCTTTGTAAGGCACTTTGAGATCTACTAATCCAAAGTTTTATCTAAGAGCTAGGTGGTCTTATTACATATAAACTCTTCCTCTTTTCTAATATATAGACTAATTGTGGGGATCAAGCAGTTAGAAAAGGGGGCAGTGCTTAAAATCAGGAGTTCTGGGTTCTATTCCCAGCTCTGCCACTTACTTGCTGTGTAAACATAACCACACCGTGCCTCAGTTTCCCCATCTGTCCAAGGGGATAATAATGCTTCCCTGTCTCAGTGTGGGTTGTGAGCATTGGTTGAGTGTTTGTGAAGCATATTGACATAAACTCTGGATTAAAGGCATGAAAGGCACAGACAGTAATAATATATTATGAGGAACATCTGCTATGTGAAGGAAGAAGAGTCAAACACACTGAGCCACATTTTCAACAGGCACCTACAAAGGCACCGGCAGCATCGGTTGTTCAGCTTTCACCACGGGCATGAACTGGCATTTGCACATGAAGATGGGGGTAGCTGGGCACCCCGAGCTCCCAAATCTACCAGCACAAAGGGGTTGGGTTTTTCTGTGAACTCAACCTAGATGCGAATTCTGTGTAGGCTAGGAGAGCCCCCCCAGTGCTGCTTGTAGAGATGCAGATTTAATTGCACAAGCAGTTGTACCTGCCAGAGCTTGAGCTGTGGCCACGCACATTGTGTGTATGTGCGTATATCTGGGTACATGTGTAGGTCTGCATGCCTGCATGTATGTATGCCTATGCATGTGATGTGTGTATGAGAAGAGTGCACCTGCATACATACATGTGGATGAAGTGATGCATGTTCTGTAGCTGGCAAGGTCTCCTCTCTGTAGCCCCCTGCCCTAGGCTACTGGCTGGAAAAAGTCAGGGTCTCTTTTAATGACAAAAAAGTTACGGGAAAAGCGATCTCTAAAGGCCAACGGTAATAATAATGGATAAAGAAGCCGCCACTTTGAGATCCCAGGCTTTGGGCTCATTGGAGAATTATGTTGCGACGATCACAGCTCTGCTCCGTTTCACGAGGGGTCTTGATTGTCTTTCAGCAGCATCACTGCTAGCGACCACCAGCGTGAGCCAGGACCTCAGTGAGTCTGTTGAACAGCCCCAGCAGTGGTACTGGCTACCTCAGCTGTGAACAGTGACAGCCCGAGAGAACTGGAGTAGAGACAACAAGAAGTTCCCAGTGCATGTTCTGCACACCAGCATCTCGAGCAATGCTCCAAGCCTGACTCCAAGATCGGTAAGTCAGGTGAACTTGGTGGCCTGGAACCACACCGGTGTTTATACCATTGCCACCTCCTGCAGAGACAGGCTTGACCTTGTCATGGCTGATGTCTCATGGCTTCATGCCACCCTGGCAATAAAACAATGGAGGGGAGCAAGCAACCCAGGATCTGGCATCCATGTGCAGGTATAACCTACGTAGAGCCCATTCTCCTGCTGACCGAGTGTCACCACTCCACATTCCCAGCTTCCTCCGCACTTTCTCTCTCTCTCTCTCTGTACCTGGCCAGTCTTTTGGCACAAAGCTCTGGCCAGAGGCTGCCATCTGCAGCCAGATCTCCAGCCAATTCCCTCAGCAGCGTCTGCTCTCTCTCACTGCCAATGCTGCTTCTCCAGCTCCAGCACCTAATGGGTCCTTCTCTCTAGCAAGCCAGAAAGACCTCGACAAATCCTCTGACCAGTCAGTACTGCTCTTGGGGCTTCCTGTGACCTGAGAAACACCCCCCCACACCGCACCCCGGTCTGGTTTGGCATGTAAATTGCACCATTACTGGCTTTAAGTGGGTCTGGATGAAGGAAAACGGCCCAGGACCTCAGCACTGATCATTGCACAATATTATTTCTGTATTTGGAGTCCCAATCAGAAAACATTTGATTGGACAATGCCACCAGTCCAGGTTGACTGCTGCTGTCCATGGGTTTTTCTTTTCCCCTCTCCTCTTTTGATCTCCTCGCATTCTCCCCAGTGGTGCTGGACACCAATCCTGGGCCCGATTCAAGGCCGTGATAAAATGGGGATTACTCTTTGGACATTGCACCCCTTCCCTGGGCGGGGCAGGTTACCAAATTATGTTCAGGAGCCAGACATTTCAGCACCTACTCATCTCACTAAGGAGCATCATGTTGGTTGAATGGTGGGTCATCCTCTGTTATGGTGGTTCCCAAGCACTGGCCCACAAACTTATCTCTTACAGCTGGTGCTCTAGGCTCCCCCATCTTTCATTCACTAGGCTGTCCCCCTTTCATTCACATTCAACGTCCGTGGCAGGTAGGAGCTTTTACAATGGAATGGAAGACAACAGATAATGGCTAGTTCAGGCCTGGATCCTGAAAGTCCCTGCACAGCCTCGGCTGCTGAACTCCAGGACAAGTGTGAGCAGAGGCTAGTAGGGTCAGAACAGGCATTGTCCTCTGCACCTAATGGGAGTCTTGAGCCCCTTCTAACCCCCTCCCCACACATACACAACCAATCTTGCTCCCTTGTTTTATTCACCTGCTGATGCGGGCCGAGAAACAGGCAGGATGGAGTGAGAAAGGGAGACCTGAAACGTTTTTTCCTTCTTTCTTTTTCTTTTTCAGGCTTGCACCAACATGTCTCCTGGAATCCTCGCCTGCCTTCCATGCCCAGCCAACATGAGTCAGGCACCGAGCCCATCCTTTGCCTGCTCCTTGCAACACGGATGACAGAAACTATCCAGCGAGAATGGGAACGCTCGAATCCTCAATGAGTTTTCTTTTATTGCATAAACCTTTTCGCTGTTTACAGCCAAGTTGCTACAGAGCTATTGCCTAGGAAGCCCTTTCAGATTGCGGTAAAGCGGCATTATGCCTGGGCTACCCTTTGCCTTCCTGTGTGCGTGGGAGTAATGCGGTCATTATTGGTTCAGAAAACAGGACAGCAGTGCAAGAACAGTATGTGGAAAGGTTATTGCAAAACTCTTGTTCCCTAGCGTGCCCAGCAAAGTCAATGGAAGGATCCCCTGATCTGGTGCGTTCTGAAGTTGGAGGCAATGTGCTGCAGGGGGGTGTTGACACCTAGTAAAGTAACATTTCTAAAAGAGGTTCATTGAAGAGGAAAAAAACACCAGACACCTTATGGGAAGGACGACTAGAGGAGGCGAGGAAAGGGGAGCCAAGGGTTAATGTGTAAGTACAATGATCGTCTCGTTCAAAAATTGACAGGAAAATATGAAGCTTAATTTAGTCCGTGAGTGTGTGTGTGTATCTGAGTGCTTCCAAACAGATACAGCAAAAAGCAAATCAGTCCCTGCCTTCATGAGAAAGACAGATGCTCTGGGTTGGCGTTGCAGCGTATGAAATGCATTCCCGATACTGAACGTGAGCGTGAAACTAATTATCACATCAATGAATAAATGAATCCACTCCTACTTTTGTCATACTTTTCCTCTGGAGGGTTTTTCCTCCTTCCTTCTCCCCTCCTCTTTAGAAACTCTTTAGATTCCTCATCTCAGCCAGGCTCCACATTCCTATCTGGTTCAGCACATAAAGAGTTAACAGCTGCACCTGTTTAAGGTGTACCTGTCCCATGGCACCTGTCTCATCAGCCAATCAGTGGCTGAACTCTGGGGAACCTACCTGTCAGCAAAATACCTGTACACAAAAACCTCAACATAAATCAAACACTTCACTTCACAGGCCATGTCTGTAGTTAGCAGGTACTAGAGGAGAGAAGTCCTTAGAATTTGCTGTCTGCAAAGATTTGGAAACCTGGGGAAACATGTCTAATGAACTTGAGTAAGTAGATCATTTTTTATTTTATTTAACTAATCCCCTAAGTATTTCATCTGAGGCAGGATTTAAGTACTTCTGGTCTGAATGAATTAGACTCCACAGGTTTAATCTTCCTGTCTAGCTAGTTACAAATGAAGCTAAAAAAGTGAAACAAGGCTTTTTCTCAGTCTTTCTATTCTACAGTAACCCAGTGCTGCTCTTGTTACGAGTCAGTGATTACTGCTATTAAAAAAAAAGCAATTTAAAATTATATTAAATTTTCCCCCAGACTGAAATTTGACATACAAGGATTCACCTCAGAAATTCCTCTCCTCTTGCCCTGAAACAACAACCAAAAAAAAAAAAAAAAAAAATCCAACATATGGTACAATTGATGGAGTTTTTTCAATTAGAAGGTACCTCAGATAAATCAGTAATCAGTTCTGGAAAATTTCTGGGTTCTTCTAACTAAATAGATTTTATCAAGGCCTTAGAAATGGATGTGAACCCATTTATTTTGATTTTTTTGCGGGGGAAAAGTATTCAGACAAGTATATTGTAATGCAGTTTTTCATGGACAAGTAGCTGTTCCTCCAAAACTTGGGAACTCTTAAATGTTTGGGATTCAAAATACTTTGTACCTTTCATATGCATTTTGGGTAGCACACGGACCAACACCCAAGGGACCATCACACTGTAGGCAAAGGATGAGTTTTATAATTAATGAGCCCATTGGTATGAAATTATATGGTAGAGATAGGACTGATATAGGGGAATGGGATAAGTAGGAGACCACATCCTGCTTCCCTTAATCAAATGGATAATCCAACTGAAGTCAAAGAGGAGATATAGATATACACACGTTTGTGTATGTGCTCATGTGTGTGTATCTAGAATGTAATGTATATAGAGAGGGTATATACGGAGCTTTGGGAATGTGCATTTTAAAAATGTGTATAATTTTACACATACACAGATTGTCCTGCCTCCCACAGGTATTGGGAATTAATTTGTTAATAATTGTAAAGGACAGTGCAGATGTGAAGTGTTAATTATTATTATATGTGCACACACACATACACTGCTACAGGCCTGAGTAAAGAATAGAAATGTCTTAATTTTTCCCCTTTTGAACTCTTTGGGTAATTTAAAGTTGTTTTGATTTTTATTTAGCTAGGAGTCCGGTCATATGGCTTATTCCCTAAATACTATATTTTGTGTGTGTGTGTGTGTGATACACCCACACAGAATTAGATTTATTAGATTTTTCTACTGATTATGGAGCAGTGGGATTATGTTACCTAGTGAATTACATGGTTGCTTGACCCCTCTCTTGCTAACGGGACTGTTCTCCCCGCACCCCCATGTCCTTCAGATGAAACAAAGGGAATTGGTGAGAGCTGCATCTCCTTTGTGATTGATAAAAATGCGGAGGTTGCTATCTGGTCTCCATCTCTTGTTTGTTGCTTTTCTAGTTGCCTCCAGATCAGGTAAAAGGCCCCCGGCCACTAACTGAATCCATGTGAACTGAAAACTTTCCTACTGCTTAAGCTTGTGGATAGTTTTCCAGACCTTGGGAGACTTCAGCTTCATTTGTTAGCCCACAGCTGCCACAGAGTTTGGCTCAACAGCTCAGGCAGTTGGAAACTACAGTTTCAAGCCTGAGTGTGCTGATGTCCTGTCGTGCACTGCATGTGGGCAGGGGGAGCCAATAATTGCAGGCGACTCTAGAGAGAAACAATTTAAGAGGACAATGGGCCTGGAGTACCTGGAGCTGAAAATACCCCTAGGGCCATGCAGGGAGAGATAAGGGAGATGGGAACAGCCTGACATCAAAGTCATCCATGAAACGTTCTCAGACAGCCTTTGGCTTCTGGCTCTGCCACAAGCGAAAGGAGAAAGCTGGGTCATTGAATGAGAGGAACCTGTGGAAGATTTGCTATAGAGGGTGAACTTCTTAACAATGGGTTAATCCCATTGGGCCACATTCATCCATGTGTGTTTTCCACTGAATGCATCCGATGAAGTGAGCTGTAGCTCACGAAAGCTTATGCTCAAATAAATTGGTTAGTCTCTAAGGTGCCACAAGTCCTCCTGTTCTTTTTGCGGATACAGACTAACACGGCTGCTACTCTGAAACCATTCATCCATGGTGTAACTCCATGGAGGTCAAGGGGAGAGGAGGGTTCTTGGCATCTCAGGACCAAGCATTTAGAGGGTGACAGCCCAGTTCTGAAGAGGATAGTGGTGAGTCCAGCTAGCAAGGCTCAAGCTCTTTCACATGGTCCTTTCGGTGTGCATCCTCTCCCCATCACCACACGCCTGTGGCACACTGTTCAAAGACACAGAGAGGAAGGGCCACATTCTGAGCTGGTGTAAATCAGCACAGCTCTATTGACTCATAGACTCTAAAGCCAGAAGGGACCATCATGATCATCTAGTCTTAACCTCCTACACATCACAGGACACAGAACCTCCCCCACCCACTCCTGTAACAGACCCCTCACCTCTGGCTGAGTTACTGATGTCCTCAAATCATGTTCCAGAGAATCCATCGTTACACCAGTTTAAACCTGCAGGTGACCCATGCTGCAGAGGAAGGTGAAAAACTCCCAATGGAGCTATACTCCAGTTGAAGATCTGGCCCAAAATGACAAGGACCCCCTCTTTCTCCATAGCAATTTTCAGCACAAAGAAGGGCTGGAAAAGGGCCAGTTTGGCAAGGGCGATGAGCCTTTTCACATATGATATATATAAGAACATCTTAATGTACCCAGCAGTCTCTGTGGAGCAGGTGTATAACATGGCCCCGCTGCAGCATGTGGCTTTGAAAGAGTTAACCAAGAGCTACTCCCAGCTGTGGTTTTGTGGTCGAAACCATGATTGCCAGAAGCAAATTTTTGTCATGCACAAGGTGTGTTATTAAAACTTGAGTTATGCTCCTGGTGAATGAAAAGTTAAAGCCCTTTATTAAATCCTGGCTGTAAAGCCAAGAAGGGCTAACCGTTCCGGCAGCAATGTATATTTTCAAGCAAGCCATGGGTTTTGTTTTTATAAAATGATGTAGCAAGAGATTTGTAAATTAAAAACCCGAATAACTGCAACACAATGCATGGTAAAGGAAATAGAACCATTCCGAGTAAACCCTAGAGTCAGAGCAATGTTCAATTGACATTTATACAGTCTCTCTCTATATATACTCTGGATCAGGTTCCCAACTGGCATAAATCAGCATAGTTCCAGTGTAGTGAACAGAGCTAAGAGTATTTACACCAGCTGAGGATCTGGTTCTGTATTGTGAGAGCCACTCTTTGGAATTTTGATCATCATCAAAACGATCATCCAAAAAGCACTAAAATATATATTCTGCACTTGGACCCGATTCAACATCGCACTTAAGCCTGTGCTTAAGTTCTGTTGATTTGTATGGTGCTCATTCCAGGATCAGAGCCCTAAGTCCTCAGATACTTAACACTCAAGGACAATTATGCTCATGGTAAACAATTGAAAAAATATTCCCCCCTTTGACTTAATTAGCCAGTGATTAAATACCGGCTAAAACTCCATCTCCAATGCATGATTCTCAGTGGGCTCAGAGGTTAAGCTCCATTGTTTGATTATTGTTGTTACTTATTTGTATCATGCTAGTGCCTTCGAGTTCCAGTTATGGATCAGGACACCATTGTGCTAGGTGCTGTATAAACATGCAGCAAACAGACGGTCCCTTATACAATCTCAGTATAAGACCAGAGACAACAGGGGGTACAGACAGGCAGGGGAGCACAAAGAAACAATGAGATGACACTGGTCAACATATTGTTAGTGGCCAAGCTCTTGTTCATTGTCCTTGTTCTGTCTTTGGCATCCATGATGCCCTGTCTCCAGGAAACGGGTTGTTTAATTGTGTTACACCTAGAACTTTGGGTGAATCTTTTTCGTTCCACAGATACATTATTTGAAATATATCATGACATGCGTTGATTAAATGAAGAAAGTTTTTTCCCAGCATGGGGGAGATCTGCTCATGGGAGATCCTTGTGCCCCAGCGTGTGTGGGCTGCTTTGGGAAACCTTACCAACTATCAGTTGGGCTTCTGGAAAAGGCCATTCAGGAAGGGATGATGGTAGTCCGAGCCAGGCCAAAGTGTAACTTACCTCTGAGGAGAAAAAAGAGAAGGGTTGGAGAGAGAGCTGAAGGTGGAGGAAGGAAAAGGAAATACAGGAAAGAGGGGAAAGCTGGTGTCCAGAGAGGAAGTAAAAACAGGAAGGGAAGGAAGGAAGGAGGGAGGAAAAAGAAGGATACATGGGTAATTGTAGTGTGAGAGAGAGAGACACACACTCTCTTGGGTTCAAGTTCCTGCTCTGCCACTGACTTTCTGTGTGACCCTGGCCAAGTCACTTAGCCTCTCTGTGCCTTTGCTATTCTTAGTACTGTACTACTTTAAAATGAAAGCGGAGATTCTCACAAATTCACCTGATTTCAGGAGCTGGTCATGTCAGTCAAAGTCCTTGAATTCTATGGTGATGAGAGTGGAATAGGAACCTGAATAGAACGGAATGGGGCCTTGATCTCTGTCAGCTATCACAATATAATTAATTAATTAATTACTGGATTAAACCCGAGTCATCTGAAGAGCTGTCAAAAAACATTCACTTTTGCATGAAAGACTGTGAATCCACTTGTGCCAATTCTCATGATTATTATTACTGTGAGGATAATTTGGTGTTTTTTTCTCTTAAAGCCCTAGTTCCTGGAGTCAGGTGAATATGTGAGAATCTCAGTTTTCATTTAAAAAAGAAGTAAGCTTCTAGCCCTCCTGGTTGCAGAGATAAGTTTGAGAATGTGATGCCTAAATGCTCCAAAATGAGAGTGCCTATCAAAAGCACTCAGAACTCCATATTTTTAAATCTTGTGATTTTTAAGCCAATCTTGTGATTTGGGAGGGTTCTTGCAATTTTTGAATGCTTGGAGTTGGTAATACAGAATATGTGTGTATATTAACATGGGGATCTCTCTGTCTCTCAATCCATCCTCATGGTTGTATATTTATCTGTCTATAATGAATATGAGTAACAGAGAGACTGTCAGCAGAGGTTCAAACCTAGATTTTCAAAAGTGCCTACTGCTCTTGGGTGCCCAATTAGAGGTATCTTAAAGGAACCTTATTTTCCAAGGATGGGTGCTCAGCCCCTTCTGAACATCAGGTTCTTACAAACATCAGTTCAGGCAATGAAAAACAGGCATACAAAATCACTGGTCACTTTTGGAAAGCTCAGCCTTAATTCCTTAACTGTGAGCTATTTCCTTGGTTTAATGTCCTGGACTCTGTCTTATTTCATTGACGCTTCATTTCTGTGGATTTGTAAGGTTCTTTTTTAAATAGAATTATTTATGAAATATCTTCCAGTAATGACTGTATACAAGAAAATGTCCTTAGCACATGGGATGAGGTGGTGTTTAGTATCAAATAGTAAGATGTTATAATTTATTAATTAATTAAAATGAGGCACAGGTATTTGGCAGAAATGTTAACGAACCAGAGAGCTTGTTTGGTGGACTCAGATTAGATCTTTTCGAAAGGGATTTAAAGAACTTGTGCAGTTTTGTTGCGTTGACTCGGATCAGATAGTTGGTAACTTGGTGGCTTGCTGCTGGTACTGTGTATGGAGACCTCAGTAATAATTAGCAGTTAGCAAGTAAGATGTGCCCGCAGCTCTTTTACTAGGTTATGGAATTGTTCTATATAGCTCTTCTCATGTGAGAAAAACAGCAAATGTCTGGTAGGACTAGGAATCAGGACTCCTGGGTTCTAGCCCCAGGTCTGCCATTGATTAGTTGGGTGACCTTGGGAAAGTCACTTTACAAAAAGAAAAGGAGTACTTGTGGCACCTTAGAGAAATTCCCCATGGCTCAGTTTCCCTACCTGTGATAATGAGCTAACTCCTAAGGGTGGAGGGAGAATGGGCTGGAGAAGGGCAAAAGACAAAATGATTCTGAGCTACAAACAAACACCCAGCAGGGCCACAGAGCATGTGATGTCCTGTTACATTAGACAGGTAGGGACTGCCCAGGAGAAAGATCAGGCCCATAAGCTGTTGTGACTTTAGAGCGAAAGGAGGCGTGGGCGGGTCAGCGGGGCTATGGTTAATCTGAGTTTGGGATTACCTGGAGCACATCCCACTAGCCTGTTTATTCCTTTTTGCTGCCCATGCAGCAGGGCCCTGCCCTCTTCCTTCCCGCACGTTGGGTGTGCCATGCCTTTCCTTTGTTCGATCCTGCTCCACTGAAGGCCCATCCTGTGAGGTGCTGAGCACCTACTGCTCCCATTGGCACAGTTCGCATTTCTTCACTCGAAATCACAACACGTTTTGCAGCTGCCCGTTTCCTTTTCCACCTGCCCCTTCTTCACTGGGGTCAGCTATCCTTCCACACGCACACGGGGCAAGAGGGAAAGGTTGTCTTCTCATGAGAGTCCACATGGCAGCTAGGAGGCAGAGGGGGGAATTTCTAATTGCTGCACTAACCTGCCCCAGTTGGAAACATGCTCTAAGCAGATTGTGCTGGGGAAGGAAACTCCCTGTGTCAGAGAGTGACGCATCAGTGCTAAGTGCAACTTGGCAAAGGTAAAAATACAAGGATAAACTGTCATCGTTCATTTGTATGCATCTGTTGTAAGTCTGTCTCTTTTTGCGTGTGTGTCTGTGGTTGGCACGTGTGCCTGTGTGTGTGTGTTTGTGGTTGCGTGCTTGGCGAAAGGCTGGATTGGAGCTTTGCCTCTAGATGTATTTGTTAATTCTTATTATTTTATCCAAACGCTCACAAGCAGGGAATGGAATCAGAGCGGAGGTTTGTCTCCAGCAGCTCTGCACTTCACTCCTTTCAGAGGGTGCTGTTCTGCTCCGTGAGGGAGCCCGGCTTGCTGGGCCTTGCTCATGGCTGGGTGAAACCTGCATGCTTCCAGAAGCAGGCGTGCTTCACCGATGCTCTTTATGCCTACTGCTCTGTAAGCTGGGATGCTGATCCCATCCCAGTCCCCTTCTTGGCGTATGTTGTTATAGCACTGGAAACTTTGAATGGGAGCAGCAACGTTATTCCAGCCAAAAGGCCAGTTGTGTGGCTGTCCGGGCCCCGGGGTACAGCATGGCTGAACGGCAGCCCCAATGTGAATAATCCGGCATATGGCTAGCCTCTCCTAATGACCCAGATCTCTGTGCTGGAGCTTTGGACGCTCACCATTGGCTGCTCAGTTCCTGTTCCTACACTGTACAGCCATGAGCAGGGCCGGCTCCAGGCACCAGCTTTCCAAGCAGGTGCTTGGGGCGGCATTCAGAGTGGGCCGGCAGTCCGTGTCCCGCAGCGGCTTTTGGGCTCTTCCGAGCGTGGCGGCAATTCAGTGGTGACTGCTTGGGGCGGCAAAATTGGTAGAGCCGCCCCTGGCCGTGAGCATCTGACGTGACCCATATTTATGCAGCAGCTCTAACAGGCTACCAGGGTACGGACAGAAAAGCAGACAACGGGGAGGAGAAATGCACACAAAACAAACCTCTAACTCAGTGGAAGGGAAAATAAATGCAAGTTTTTCCCCGCTTGGCTGCTCGTTCCATCTCGCCCCCTTTGGGCGTATCTTCCTGTCTCAGCATAGCCCCCGGTGTTTATTCATGGCCAGAGGGCCGGCATTGGGATAGTACCGGCAAACAAAAGGGGGAAGATGGAGCTGTCACTGAGTGGGACGGGGCAGGGGGTCGCTCTGTGGCAGATTCTAAACGGTTTGGAAACAAAGCGACTCCTACAAAAATCCAGCACTGCTTTGCACGTAACGCCATGGCTCAGCCGGGACAGCTCTCTGCACACACCCGGAGAGACGCCCTCCATCCCGTGTGTTTGTTTCAATAGCTGATCCCTTTTAGTCTGAGGGCCACACAAAGGCAGCTGCTTGTAAAAGGAAAGTTTGTTTTACCAAACAGAAAGGAGACAGTTTGCATTGGGCTCAGCGTTAGCTTGACAAATGCAACAGGGAGGGTGTGGGCCTTCGAGGATGGCAGTTGGAGTGGATCTGGATCCAAAGTTCATGGGTGTTTGGATCAAGCTTGTCTTTTTCCTGCACCCAGATTTACAGAGGTTGTGATGCAGGGCTTCGGACAGCCATAGTAGCCGCAGTCGCAGGGCATGATAGTATTTTGCAGCTGAGCGCGCTCCAAAAGGCAGAAAAGTGACCCTAAAAATGGCACGTGCTCCCTGGATGACACAGCTGCTTCTCTCCTAGCCCAAGCCCATGGTTTTATATATGAGGCCCCCTGTACATTGCAGAGTTTTGTCAGATAGCTATAGTGGTCAAGGGTGTGGAAAAAACACAGCCCCTAGCCAAAATAGTGATGCTGGCAAAAACCGCAGTGCAGGTGCAGCTATGCTGACAGAAGAGTGCTTCCGTGGGGATAGC
The DNA here is from genome assembly GCF_965140235.1 of Caretta caretta. Taxonomy (NCBI): domain Eukaryota; kingdom Metazoa; phylum Chordata; order Testudines; family Cheloniidae; genus Caretta; species Caretta caretta. The sequence continues at coordinate 8,467,061 of NC_134224.1, forward strand.
TAATTTCATTCGGGGAGGGGGCGTTACTCCTTCTGTCCACATGTGCTGCATCTACCCTCCGGGTCTCTGCTGGTGTAGCTGTATGGGCAAAGCATTTGCAGTGTAGACAAGATTTTAGTTAACCCTGCTGAATCCCCCACAGCTGGGAGAGTGAGCTGGATTCTGTTCCGCCTGACGCATCATCCACAGAACTGTCAGGCGAGTTCTGACTGCAGAGCCTTTTCAACGGAGGGTCAGAGCTGGAAGGATAAGTGCAGGGTCCTGCATTTAGGACGGAAGAACCCAATGCACAGCTACAGACTAGGGACCAAATGGCTAGGCAGCAGTTCTGCGGAAAAGGACCTAGGGGTGACAGTGGACGAGAAGCTGGATATGAGTCAGCAGTGTGCCCTTGTTGCCAAGAAGGCCAATGGCATTTTGGGATGTATAAGTAGGGGCATAGCGAGCAGATCGAGGGACGTGATCGTCCCCCTCTATTCGACATTGGTGAGGCCTCATCTGGAGTACTGTGTCCAGTTTTGGGCCCCACACTACAAGAAGGATGTGGATAAATTGGAGAGAGTCCAGCGAAGGGCAACAAAAATGATTAGGGGTCTGGAACACATGAGTTATGAGGAGAGGCTGAGGGAACTGGGATTGTTTAGTCTGCAGAAGAGAAGAATGAGGGGGGATTTGATAGCTGCTTTCAACTACCTGAGAGGTGGTTCCAGAGAGGATGGTTCTAGACTATTCTCAGTGGTAGAAGAGGACAGGACAAGGAGTAATGGTCTCAAGTTGCAGTGGGGGAGGTTTAGGTTGGATATTAGGAAAAACTTTTTCACTAGGAGGGTGGTGAAACACTGGAATGCGTTACCTAGGGAGGTGGTAGAATCTCCTTCCTTAGACGTTTTTAAGGTCAGGCTTGACAAAGGCCTGGCTGGGATGATTTAATTGGGGATTGTTGCTGCTTTGAGCAGGGGGTTGGACTAGATGACCTCCTGAGGTCCCTTCCGACCCTGATATTCTATGATTCTATAAGGCTCTCTGAGGCTTCAGATCCAGGGCTGACTTTGTATCCGCGATGGTTAGAAAAATCAGCTTCGGATTATACTGTTACCCCTTTTGACCTGAGTGTCTGGCGAAAATTCAGCGTTCTTTGGATTGTTTCCATAAGGAGGAGAAATTCATGATGGAGTCAGGTGTTTTCAATGTGGTCCTTTTTAATCACAAAGAATGTACAAAGTCCTGCTCCCTGAACACAGGAGGAACCAAACAACTGGAGAGAATTTCTTTGCTCACAATTCCAAGCCCTTTCCAGCCAGCACTTAACCCAAAAGCTCTCTCTCTCTCTCTCTGGGCTTTTCTCAGGGTCATGCTTGTTCTGACTGTATCCTTGGCTTCCTTAGCTGCTTCTCGCTCTGGGTATGTTTACACTGGTGTTGAGAGACAACGGACCTGTGTTAGCTCTGCTCAAGCTAGCGAACTACAAATAGTAAAGTAGCTGCAGCGGCTTGGCACAGTTGCTTGAGCCCAACCTCATCCAAGATCGTATGTATGTCCTCGGGCGGCTAGCCCATGCTGCTGTGGCCACTCTGCTTTCTGTAGCAGGCTAGTTTGAGCGCAGCATCTGGGCGTATGTCTGTCTGGTCTGGGAATTGCACATCCAGCTGCAGTGTAGACATACCCTCAATCTGTTCTGGGGCTTCTGCCTCTGTCTCTCACACACACACGCGTGCGCACACCTGCCACAAATATTACCCAGCCCCAGCCTTAAGCCATTATCAGCCTTAAGCCAACATGGCCCAGTTGCTGCCCAGGTTTCCATGCTGGTCCAGACTTCGGTGGTTTCCGTTGTTTCCGTTATCAGTAAGGAAAGGGCGTTGAATGGCAGGCTTTTCGTATACTGATCCATGTAATCACCAGCACCGCTCAGCCAGAGCCATAACCATATCAGCTTCACACCTCTGAGCTGGAAAGCAAATGAGGAAGAAGAAATACGGGCCCCAGAAGTGTCATTGTTGGCCGGATCCTTGACTGGTGTAAAACCACCACGGTGTCACTGACGTCACCCTTTTTAGCATGCTCAGTGGAGGACTCCCCAGCCAGCAAGACAGAACCGTTAGCCAGGTCCTTTGAAACCCAGACCCTGCATAGGCAGTGTACGATGTGGTGTGTCAACGGTTTATTGTAACTTGGTCTTAATAGAAAGTTTTCAAAAAAAACCTGAAAGTGACTTTCACCCCAAAGTACCCGTCACTTTAGGCTCCTAAGGCATTTTTGGAACTTTTACCTGTCGTAGACGAGAGCTGGGCACAAGCTGCAAAGACTGGGGAATCTGATTCTCCCTCTGCCTTGCTCCTTGGAGGGTAAAGCAGGTGTAAGAATGGTACCACTCTGATTCGGTGGCATTGTACACCTGCCGTGAAATCCCTTTGCACAGGCGTTAATGGTGGCGCAGGGGAGACAAAGGGTCTGGATCCAGATGAGAATGCTTTCCCAAAGTGTGAGAGGGTTTGGATCTGGGGTACTGGTCCCAACCCATTTCTCATTTTAACAGATCTGCTTTTCTAACCTCCTCTGCACCCTGCTGTTTCGTCTTTCCACGATGCCTTTCCTTCTGCTGATCCCGGGCGATAGGAATTGAGTCTCACCCCCCAGAGTAGGCTGTACTGCTGACTGTTATTCCTTGAGAAGATTGGGTTGAGAACGGGTGAGGATTCCTGCCCAGACAGGACTGAACAGCCCCAGCGACAGCCGTGAAATCTGAGTCATCCCGGCTCCTCTCCTTAGAGACAGGCAGAGCAGCACTGGGGGGGAGGGAGGGCTGCGTGAGAACTGCCAGAGACAACGAAACTCGCCAAACAGCTGGTGCAGTTTCACGTACCAAGTGAAACCAAGGTTAGAGCATCAGCCCAGCCGGTGTGGGCAAGGGAATGAAGGGCAAACGCAGCATCTCCGTTATACCAGCAGCTGGACAGGCGGGGGCTGCAAAAATTGGGAAACACGTGGGGCCAGCTTGTTACATGAGTAAAGAGCAAGAGCAGAGAGCTCCTTCTCCCAGGATGGTCCTGTCCAGTTTCTGGGGGAAACTGGGCACCACTAGATTGTTACATCCGCAGCTCCAGGGATCATTTCTCCTCCTCGCGGACCCCTGTTGCCACAGCACGAACAGTGAAGAACAATGAGCTCGCAACGGCACGTTACCCTTTTGCACTGAGTAAAAGGAACAGAGTGCGAAGCGGCCTGTGTGCTGCCCCCCACAGGGGTAGGATGTGCCCAGGGCGGGGTGGCCCGGGCGGCAGCATGCGCTAGCTGCGGGGTGCAGCACCCCTTTGCAGAGCGTTAGCAAAGGCTGCTCCACTGTGCTGCCCATTCCCCTGCTGGGGACAGGATGGCTGAAGCAGAAGGCACCCGCCTGGCTCCCCTTCATAGCTCCTGTCAGGACAGGCCGTGGCCCTAACACTGCACAAAACACAGCTGCAGATGGTATCCCTCAGGGCTTTCCCAAGAAGCTGAGGGGAGGTAGGCATCCGGCGCCCACTGAGTTTCAGTGGCTTCTTTGAGAATCCCAGCTCATGTTCGTTCTGTGCCCATTTAAGGGAGCGCTGAGAAACATCCTTGCCGTGACTGTTTGCCTTCACCCCCACCTCGCTGGCTCAGTTTCAGGTCCGTGTGCCTCCTGAAGAATGACAGCATGAACTTCCCGAAATTCTCCTACACCAGTGAAGACGAAGCCTGGAAAAGCTACCTGGAGAACCCCCTGACAGCCGCCACCAAGGCCATGATGAGGGTGAACGGAGATGATGACAGCGTGGCTGCCCTGAGCCTCCTCTATGACTACTACATGGTACGTTCCTAGTGGGCACCGGGTGCCCTCCGTTAGCCTCATAGGTGCCGCCTTTTCGTTTTCCGCCCATGCCCTGCCCCTCCCTGAGGCCCTGCCCCTGCTCTGCCTCCTCCCCAAGGCCCCCACTTGCTGCTCTCTACCATCCCCCAAACTCCTCCCCAAGCCCCCGATCAGCTGTTTGCCGGTGCCCCCATCAGCTGATCAGCCACACCATTGTAAGATGCGCTGTGTAGCCACTCTTGATCCTGGCAGCAAAATAAAACCACCTCCAACGAGCGACGGTAGCTTCACTGCTAGGAACGCGGCTCCTGCCAACGGCATGTTTTTTCACACCCCTGAGTGACAGAAGTTTTAACGACATAAGTGCCAGTGTAGACAAAGCCCTTAGGTACTTCACACGGCTCCCCACTACCATAGTATCTGAGGACCTCACAACTGTGAACATCTGGATCCACACAACTCCCTTGGGAGGCGGGGCACTGCTAGCAGCCAGTGTACAGAAGGGAAAATGAGGCAATTCGCACCGAATTCGGGAGAGGAGAGAAGCGAACCAGAGACTCCTGAGTCCTAGTCTAGGGCCTTAGGCACTAGACTACACTTATTATAGCTGGGGTTTATTTTGCTCCTGCGTTCCATGTGTAAATCTGTGGCAGCGAGGGATCTGTTGTTTTTCCCTTTTGCAGGTCCCAAAGGAGAAGAGGATCCTTCCAGCTGGTATGATGGGACGCAATGACCTGGGGAAAAGGTTAGATCGAGTCCTGCTCTCTCTAGCTATCTGTCTGCTGCTGGCATGCGTGATGGATCTGTTAGCTTGCATAAAACAGACTTCAAAGCACAGCATTATTACTATCAACAGTGGAAGCTATTAACAGAGAGACACACATTAAAATTCCTTGGGCCAGGTCCTCATTGTGCGTAAATAGATCTTTGCTGATTCACACCAGCTGGGGATCTGCCCCACTGAAGTCAGTGGTCATATGCTGATTTACACCAACAGGAGATTTGCCCCCATTGAAGTCAATGGAACTAGGCTGACTTACACCAGCCAAAGATTTGTTCTTTTGTGTCCCTCCTTGTGACACTGGGCCAGGGCAGAGGGACTATTTATATGTCGCTGGGCTGGAATCACAGAGTCAGCGTGGACTCATTGAGTTGATAAGAGTTTTCCGTTTCAACGGCTTCCAATTTGCCCAGTGTTCTCTGATGTCCTCATAGGCTTCGAGGCTTTTTAGAGAATTCATTGAGACAGTAATGGCCCATTAGGCTCGGGGAAGTCCGTGCCCCTTGCTGGACTCTGTGTACCTTGGCAATCTGCTCTGCAGAACTATTTTTGAACCACTTGCACTACAATGGGCCCATTGAATGACACTTTATTCCTTGTTGGAGGCTAAGTCCTGGCACCATTTCTCCTCTCCCAGCCCGGCGGATGGGCTCCGTGCATTATTTTCAGTGGTACTCTCCGTTTGTAGGAGCTGGGTATATTTATATTTTTTAATAATGGCAACAGAGCTGCAAGTGCTAATGCAGGGCCAGACCCTGAACTGCAGTAAAGCAGTGCACCTTTGACTTCAGTGGCTAAGAGTTCTGCACTAGCTGAGGATCTGGCCCCAAGTGGATTTGGTGCTTAGGCTGCTTTCAGGATTTCAGACCTGTTGGTTATTTAAATATTTGCTCTGCAGCTGGGGTTCCAGCTCCCTGCTGACCTGTTACAAAAGACAGGTTTCAGAGGAACAGCCGTGTTAGTCTGTATTCGCAAAAAGAAAAGGAGTACTTGTAGCTCACGAAAGCTCATGCTCAAATAAATTGGTTAGTCTCTAAGGTGCCACAAGTACTCCTTTTCTTGTTACAAAAGAGTTACACTCCCCTCCCCTCACTGGCAGAGGAGGTAGGGGAAGAGTTCATTTTCAGGGACGCTTAATGGTTCTCTGAGCACTGACATACTCCACACAGGTGTGAGGAGCCATTAAGTGTTCGGTGGATCCCTAAAATTGAAGCTCGTGAAGCAAGGAGGATGGGAGCTGCTGCTTCTCCTTCGCTTCCTTGGGGACAGCTGGGGCTGCCAAGAGGAGCGCGGGTTGCTAGCATGGGGGTGTGTTTGTTCTTCTCTGTATGGAAACAGGAGTGATAATTTATCACCACCAGCTAGGCCAGGCCTGCAGACCTGGCAATATCGGACTGCGGCCCAGAGGGGGGGGCAGGATTCTGCCTGGTAGAAGTGCTTTTTGCTAGGTAGCCTAGGGTAGCTGTATTTTATTCTTCTGCAAGAAAAAATAGTCGTCTTCTTTTCTGGCCCAACCGCACTATGGAGTCTTCAGCTCGGTTTTATCCCCAGGCTCTGTCCCTCTTTCCCCTGCTTGGAGGTTTGCCCCTATCTAGCTCGCTCAAGTGTTGCCAACTCCCATGATTTTATCCCAAGTCTCACCATGCGGGGTGCATTTCTCAAAGCCCTACCTCCTGGAGTTGTGTGAATATATAGGAGAATATCTGCTCTCTTTTTAAAGCATTAGGTAAGTTTCTAGCCCTGGTGTTTACAGCGAAGCACCGGAATATGCAGACCCTAAAGGCTCAAAACCCAGAAATCAAATAAAACCACAATTTTTTTAAAGTCTCATGATTTTTAAAAAAGGAGTACTTGTGGCACCTTAGAGACGGGCCAGTAGCCCAAGGGCAGGCCAGCTCCACCCGCTCCTGCCAATGGCCTGGAGCAGGGTCCTCCCCTCCCTGCCCTGGGCAGCAGCCACCTACTTAGAGCTACAGCACCCCCACCCTGTTAGGAGCCAGGGCCACCCAGCCCCAGAGCCCAAGGGGGAGGGGTGGGGCCAGAACTCAGGGAGCCTGCTTGGCCTACAGGGACAGGAAAACTAGGGCAGCCGAGTGCCCTGGGATGGTGCCCTGGGTGAGGGGCTGTGCTGGGGGGCACACGGCTCCAGCCAGCTCTGGGGGATGGACACTCAGCCCATGCACTCCTTTTCTTTTTGCGAATACAGACTAACACGGCTGCTACTCTGAAACCTGTCATGATTTTTAAGCTGTGCTCAGGATTTGGGGGTAGGAGCTGACTCACGATTTCTGAATGCTTGGGGTTGGCCAGGCTGCACCGTTAATGTTTAATGTTCCAAGCAGAGATGACCTGATCTAAAACCATAATGCTGCAGCCCATGCCTGTCTCTAAGCACCAGTTATTGCTGTTAAAAGCTTATCCTCTGACTTCCTATGAACCTCTGTGATCCTGCGAGGGGCTGGCTGTACTCGGATTCCTGGTGTCTGCTACCCCACAATACACAGCTTGCTTCTTCATCTCGGGTCTAGGCCTCTGTTGCCTTGCCTAGCTCTGCAGGCCCCTGGTTCAGTGATTCCTGCCCCTGTTTCTGATGGGATCCTTTCTCCCCAGGAACTGTCACGGAATGGAGTACGACCCCGAGATCTCGTCCTTCGAGGGCTCTGCCCACCTCATGAAGCTCCTGGCTGAAAATGTTTCCATGACCCAAGAATATTCCGACTTGCCCAAGAAAAATGGTTTGAGTCTAGAGGGTGTCCCTGCGCCCCTCAAGCCGGCCGTCCTCCTCCCCAGCACCAGCAAGCTGGAGCCCTCCCCCGAGAACTATGCCATCGCCTCGGGGGACGTGTATGACAACGGCTCGCTGAGCTCCCTCTTCGAGACCATTCACGTGGTACCACAGCAGCAGAGGTGGCAGCCGGACAGCACTTTCAAAGACGACCCGCAAGAGGTCAGGAGCTGTTGTGGGCAGTGTGGCCTAGTGGCTAGCGTACCAGACTGGGACTCAGGAGACTGGGTTCTAGTCCTGGCTGTGCTACTGGCCTTTTGGGTGACCCAGTGGCATTGATATAGTGGGGGTGCTGAAAGCACTTGAACAAATCTCTAAACCCTTTATCGGATGGAAACCACTTCAAGCCAGGGGGTGCTGCTGCACCCCCAGCACCCCTAGTTCCAGCACCTCTAGGGTGACCGTCACCTATCTGTGCCTCAGTTTCCCCATCCGTAAAACGGGGATACTGTCCTCCTTTGTAAAGCCCTTTGAGATCTGCTGTTGAAAAGCTTATCATCATCATCTAGGCAGCTGCCCACGAGTGAGACAGCACCTCCTGCTGCAATAGGCATCCACATGGAACAAATCCCATGCAGTCAGGTGGGATGCGGTTCCAGTTTGGACCAAGGGCCAAATTCAGACCTGGTGTAAGTGGGTACAGATCCCATCGAGTCTTTGGGTCAAATGTAGTAGTGACTTAAACAGTGGAGTAAGTGACATGCCTGGTATGTCTGGGAGGGAGATTTACACAGTGTTGGCGTGCAAGGGGTGTGTGAAACAAGTGTGATTGACACACTGAGGGATGTGGAGCAACATCCAGGCAGGTGAGATAAGAAGAATGGGTGAAGGGGCTTCTTAACCTTCCACCTGCCTGTTTGCCCTGCTACCCCTTCCGCCCCAGGGTGTGTATGTTACTCATTGTGCACGGAAGGCCTGATCAGAGAACACTGCATTGCGTAAGCGCTCACACCCATCTCCTTAGCAATTTCCCCTCATGTTTCATACACCACCATTTGCATCTCTGCTGAAGTGGGCTCTGACCGTTGTCGGTAGCATATGACTCGCGATGGCTCAGGATTTGTCCAGAAAATTCGGAAGAGTCTCACTCTCTGTGGCTGACACACCATGAATAGTCATGCCCTGCTCTCTGGGAAAAGCATTAACTGTGGGCTCGTTAGAGCCATCTGGGTTTGCCTCAATTGGAAAATGTCCCCACCTGAGAGATGGACTTCAGTGCAGTGTCTCTAATTCTGGGCCTGGTCATGCAGTTCTTACCTCCTGGAGTCAATGGGAGCTCTGCATTAGAGACCTCATCAACTCCCATTGAATGAATAGTCTTTGCATTGACTTTGGGAGATGACTTCGGACTCCAGGATTGGCTGCTTGTAACGTTGGTAGCTGCTGTTATTAATCACTGGTGCAGGAGGGGGGCAAGTGGGAAAAGATTCCACTTTCATTTATCCTGATTTCATTTTCCCTACAGTCACTGCTCTTCAGTGATATCCTCAAATCCCAGCCGGACCAGCCATGCTCCGAGGGTTACCCTGTCGATGGTGCTAAGAGGTAATCGACAGTTCGTTCGTCTGGCCTGTCCCCTGGTTTCCAGTTCACCTGGCAACGGTCACTTCCCCCCCGTTTCATTTGCCCAGCTGCCGATCCAGGCAGGCACTCACCTTGGCAGAGTTACAGAATTAATATTTCCACAAGGGTGAGCCAGTCTGGAATAACGTCCTTAGTGTACTGAGGATGAGCGTGCTGTCAAGTGGCTATTTTGTTCCAAAAGAGAGGTGAATTTCAGTGCATATGGAAGTGAAGGGCTCTTAGCAGTGGTTAGGGTTTGAGATATTGCTTGTAGAGAAAGGACCTAGAGCAAAACCTTAGATCCAAACCAGCCTTCATGGGGAAGTGCTTTTTCCCTATCACTGTCTCCGCCTGGAAACCTGACGTGTCAGCAAACGCGAGAGAACCTTCTCTATTCGTGAGCTTTCCTGCTCAGCCTGGCAAGACTCAGGGATCCACACTGTTGACTTTGCTTTGGATAAAGCAGCTGATGGGCCTTTAGAAGTCTGTCTCCTGTCCCTAGGGAGCACGGAGGGCGAGGATGCTGAGCAGGCTTCCCCACACAGCTCAGCCAATCGCAATCCAGCTTGAACTCTGGTCACCCTGCTAAGGACCTTCCCCTGAAATTGCAGCCAACCAAGGGGCATTTACACACTGCACATAGTCCCTGTTGGGTTCTTGGGTTGAGACCACATACATTCAGGGTTGCAGAGGGCTTCTCCTCTCGCTTACACGAGTGTAAATCAGGAGTAAGCCATTGACATCAAGGGGGTTGTGTAAGTCACTGGTGAGTGTGGGTTAAAGGTCCCCCTTTAGGAATGTGCTGCAGCCTGTAGCTCTTTAGCTCAAGAGAGGTTCCTGGTTCAATCCCCGGAGGGGGCTGTTACAGTCACCCGGCTGTAAGTGAGCGGAGAAGCTGCTCTCTGAATCCACTGCCGCCTCTGACAGACATGCCCCCCTGACACTGCACAGCGGCGTTCACGCTAGTCGTGCTTGCTGCCGCCGATTCCACATCCTGGCCCTGGCATCTGGGCACGTTCTGCGCCAGTAGCTTCACTTGCTGCTTGTCAGCTTCAGAAGCTGCCTGGAAACAGGCCCAGTTCTTTGGGCAAGTGATAGAGCAAGCACAGATCACAAGCCATACAGGGTAAAATCTACACATCCTTCCTGAGCTAGCATTCTGGGTCCTTGCTTTCAGCCAGCAGAGGACTTATTCGCTGCCGTCTCCTTGAGTTTTTAAGGCACACGGAAGTTTAACACCCCTCAGGGCTGTTTCCTCTTCCATTTCCTGCCCTCCCCCACAAACAGATCTTTCCTGTGCTGTGGACGGTATGAAATCTGTCACTAGATAACGTGATCCTGCCTCCCGGTTTTCATTCACCTCCGGAGTCACTGTGACTCAGTTGTTGACAGGTTGTTCTTTCTCACAGACAACAGCTCACCTTAATAGGCGAGAGGCTTCCTGTTTGCTGGACACCCCGACATTTTATTTATTTGTATAAATGGAGCATCCAGCTGCCACTGGCTGGTAAAACCCTTTGCCAACCAAGAGGTGCTGCCTTTGGAATGGGTTTCAGTGTTGCTAGCAGAGGGGATGAAGCTGAGGGTAAAAGAAAAGCCTGAGCCCCTCAAATGTGAGTTTTGGTCACGTTCAGATGTCGTCCAGGCTCAGGGCTTGTGTGAACGAAGTGCCAGGTGGCAGCAGAGGCCTTGGACACGTTCACTGCAGGAGGCAACAGACTTGAATTCTGTCCCCAGGTTCAGAGCGCTTGCAGCTCCCACTCAGTAGCCCAGGAGACGCAAGTGGGCAGCACCTCTGACAATCGGGCTGCTGCTCGTCATCCCACATGGATACCGGCGGAGCCCGACTTCAGGCATTTTGGAAGTCTTGCTCCTGTCTCTATCATTGTTTGTGCTGGCGAGGCGTCGAACCACTCTCTGTCCTGCAATAGCTTTGTAACCACCCCGTAGCAAAGTACCGGCTACAATAACATATGGGGATTCCTACCCTGTCAGCACAAAGTGAGGGTAGAGAGGAAGCGGGGTGCAGTGGTTAGGGCACTAGCTCAGACCTGACTTCAAGTCCCTGCTCAAATTCTTCCTCATGTGGGAACTGTGAGGCGAAATACATTAAAGGTTGTGAGGCACTATGATATGGGTAGGGCCCTACCAAATTCACAGTCCATTTTGGTCAATTTCATGGTCATAGGGTTTTAAAAATCATACATTTCCTGATTCCAGCTATTTAAATCTGAAATTTCACAGTGTTGTAATTGGAGTGTGTGTGTGTGGGAGGGTCGCAAGGTTATTGCAGGAGGGGTTGCGGTACCGCTATCCTTACTTCTGCGCTGCTGCTGGCGACGACGCTGCCTTCAGAGCTGGGCAGCTGGAGATCCCCGCTCTGAAGGCAGAGCCACCACCTGCAGCAGGGCAGAAGTAAGGATGGCAGGGTATGGTAGTATCACCCTTACTTCTGCCCTGCTGGGGGTGGGGCTGCCTTCAGAGCTGGGTGCCCAGCCAACAGCCGCTGCTCTCCAGCCGCCCAGCTCTGAAGGCAGCACAGAAGTAAGGGTTGCAAGACAACGACCCCCTAACATAACCTTATGACCCTCCTGCAACTCCCTTTTGGATCAGGATCCCCAATTTGAGAAACGCTCGTCACCCCCATGAAATCTGTATAGTATAGGGTAAAAGCACACAAAAGGTTTTTTCTTTTCCCATGGGGGGAGACCAGATTTCACGGTCCGTGCCTTGTTTTTCGTGGCTGTGAATTTGGTAGGGCCCTAGATACGGGGTAAAATAGATGGGGGGAGTGGAAAAGAGACAATTGCTTGTGTGTTTCCACCCTGTAACAATGGAACCTTGCAGCTCTTGAGCTGGCTAAGGTGTCCCTCTCGGTCACGTTCAGGCTGCAGTGGTTTTGGCTGGCAATTCCTCATTCTTTCTTTGTTCCATAGGAGTGACTTTGAATATACCCTGGGCTCCCCCAAAGCCATTCACATCAAATCTGGGGACTCGCCCATGGCCTACCTCAACAAAGGACAGTTCTACCCCGTCACCCTGAGGACAGCTGGAGACGGCAAATGTTTACACTTGTCCTCAAATAAAGTGAAGGTAAGAGACACGCCGGCTGCTTTGCTGACAGACGCTATAAATGGACGTCAGGCAACAGTGCTACCCTGGGACAGATCGTGGAGGGAAAATGTGCTTTGTGGCTCATGTTGGCTAAAAGTGATGAATGGGCCAGAGAGGCTCAGGGCATGTCAACAGACTCCGTCTTACCCGGCACCTGAAAACCATAGACTTTTCCGCTAACTTTATCATTTGGGTGGGAGATGCCCAAGAGACATTCCCACAAAACACAGGAAGCAAAAGGCTGCCTTGAAAATGCTCTGTTTGTTGAGGTGGGTTCAGGTCATCGATGATGTGTGGCCCCTTTATATCAGCTAGTTTGAAGCAAAGGGTGTGCAGTACAGGGTTAGCACCCCTTCCTAAGAAGAATATCACCCAAAGCAGGGGACCCCTATACCTGGCACAAAGCCAGCAGAGCCCTGGGGAAAGGGGGCGTTCCAGGGCAGGGTGGAGGGGAGAGAGACCATAGCCAAAGCAGACCTACACCCTGGAAATCCTGCTCTCCCACAATGGCCCATCATGGCCATTACAGCAAGTTAGAGCAGCCATGAGGGTGTTCTAACCTGTGCCAAGATGGCTCCTTGCAGCCCCAGAAAGGGGAAGTATAAACTGCCTCCCCTGGCACAGGGATGAATTTGGTCCTTTACGAATAAGCCGACCTCCACGTCCGTAGCACAGCCCGATGTTCTATGTGGGTAGAAGCTGGATGGCAATTCTGGTCTCCCTGGCTAGAAGTTGGGTCCTCTCCCTCCAGCGGTGATGGGACGGTGCACCAAGGAAGGTGTATGAAGTGCTGGGAGGTTCTCCGAGGAAACGGTCTAGTTAAGTGCAGAGCACCAGTAGAATTAAATACCCTGTAAATATCTTACCCTTTTGGCTGTCCCAGCCCCGTGCATGCAGCAGCACATCACCGATAGGACTCTACAGCCTGATTCCCAGTTTTGACCTTGGCCAAGTCCTTTCCCTGCTCTGGCCTCAATTTTCCCAGCAGTAAAATGGGGAGAATCATACTATCCCTTTTTTGCCAAGTGCATTAGGCCGATGGCTGAAAAGGGCTATCCCAGAGCTAAGTATGACTAACATATTAATGTGGGGCTGTTCTGCTTGTTTTTCAGAGTACTGTGATGGTCGTTTTTGACAATGAAAAGAATCCAACGGAGCAGCTAAAATTCTGGAAGCACTGGCATTCGCGACAGCCGACTGCCAAGCAGAGAGTCATTGATGTTGGTACGCAGTGGGGCTTTCCCAGGGGTGATGGTTGAATGTGTGGGTGCTCTCGGTTATTTTTAGAATAAGTTCCATGCCCATTTTGAATGCACAATAAGGCAACTTCAGCTACAGAGTTTGGAAACAGAGCTGAGCAGGGATTTTTTTGACCAAATGTTTTTTGTTAAAAAATGCCAATTTGGCGAAACCAAAAGTTTTCACCAGAAAGGTTTTGATGAATTTATCGACTTGGAAATTTTTTTAGAAAAAAAGAAAAATTTCGAAATTGTCAATGGGTTGTTTTGACATCATTCTAAATGGAAAATTCCAGTTTTTCTGTAAAAATTTTTTTGATTAACCCAAACCAATTTTTTTCCCAGTTTTTCAATTTCAAGATTTTGCCTTTTTGCCCTACGTTGGGATGGGAAGATTTTTTGAAATCTGTGAAATTTTCACAGGCCGGGAAAACCTTTTCCTTCCCAGCTCCGTTAGGAAGGTGCAGAATGACCTGTGGGCGTCAATGCCTTTCCTTCTGGGTACTTTTTAAAGGTTTAGGTTGAAATTTTCAAAAGCACCAAAATGACTTTAGGAGCCTAAATTCCATTTTCCAAATGGACATAGGAGCCAAGTCAGTGAGACTTAGGCTCCCACATTACTGAGGCACTTTTGAAAAATCTTACCCTTTTCCTGTTAAATCGTACAAGTCCAAGATGGCAAAGACCTTCTCCCTTGCCAGCACATGGTTATTCTTATAGTGCATTGAACTTGACCTGATAACTCATATGCAAGTGTTTTGTCCATCCAGTAAGGTACCTAAAACATAGCCTAGTGGTTTGAGCAGGAGGCTAGTGGCCAGATTCTCTGTTGCACTTTGTTTCCACTGAGTGCAGCAGAGCGAGGTGGGGGCTGTTGAGCACCAGGTTATGGCTCCTTGATACTCTGCTCTAGAACTGACCGCAGTGCAGGTTAGAACAGCCGGGGTGGCTGCTCTAAATTATGCCAGCTGACAAAAGTTCCTAAGGGACCATTCCCTGGCTGAGAATAGTCAGAGCACACTGCACTCCAACCACTACTCCCTCCCACCCCAACGCCACCCTTTCCACCTCCAACACATCACCTGCACTGGGGGCTATGGGAAGGTGTGGCGGGGAGGTTCATGAACTTGTTCTGTGCCTTCTGGAGTCTTTCCCAAGCTGGCGGTTTCTGCAGCAAGGCAGTTATGGCCAGTCTCCACTCCCTCTGCACCCCAGGCAGCACAAAGGAAGCAGAGTGAGTCAGAGAATCTGGCCCTAGGAATTAGTCTGAGTCCTGCCACGAGCTCAGATTCTTGTAGTCATTTGCACCTGTAAAAAGCTGCTGGTCTGATCTAGCAGAGATCTACAGTCACTTTTCACAGGTGTAAATAACAGGTTCAACCACTCAGCACCATTGGCTCTTCTGTGGCCTGTTCCTTAACCTCTGTGCACCTGAGTTGATCCAACTGTATAAAGAACGAAACACCTATCTCGTGTGTAGGGAGGCTGAAGTGATGCTCTGACAGCTATTTTAGAAATGCAAAGCACTTGTGATGCAGTGGTGTGTTTGTGTACGCAACTCAGGACTGGCTGTGCCCATGGGACGATTGTATACCCAGGACTGGCTGTGCCCATGGGACGATTCTGTCCGGCCCCCTGAACACGTGCCCTGAAGGTGCCCTTTTGTAGAACACAAGGGCATCCTCCACACGGCGGGACCTCCCATGCACTGTACGAGCGAGGTCACGCCACACAGAAGACGTCATTTTGCATGCATGTGTAGAACTGCATGCCTGACTAAAAACGTCACGGCGGCCACTGAAGTGACTAGTTTGGCAGTCAAAGGGTAAATCATGCGTTAAATGCGTTTCAGCCGACTGTAAAGAAAACTTCAACACAGTGCAGCACATTGACGAGATGGCATACAACGCTTTGTCCTTCGTGTGGAACGTTAACGAAGAAGCAAAGGTATGATCCAATCACGGAGGGGAAAGGAGAGGGCTTGTTCTGAGGCAGTTACAGTACACCTGTCTCTGAGCTGAGCACATCTTTTTCCCCTCAGCTGAACGAGAAATGGGGTTTCGAATCCAAAAATCTATTTCTCGTCACTGATCCTGTTTATTTACCAGGGTAGTGGGGGAGAGCCCCCGGCTTTTCTGTATGCTTAAGCATCACCATTAGCTAATAAACATTACGCTTACAGCTCAGTCAGGCCTGGATCTGTTTTTCTAGTGCTGGTGGGTTTTTAAGTCCGAAGAAAGCCTTTTTCATCAGAGGTCAGGGCCAGGCATATAGGCAAAGCATGTTTAAAAAAAAAACCCAGAAAACAAACCCCCCCCAAAAGCTTAAGGAACAAGAACCCTCCTCCACATTGATGCAGTAATAGCCAAACGGCATTCCCTGTGCAGGAGATCAGCTAGATGGTCCCAATGATTCCTTTTGGTGTTAAAATCTATGAGATTTTCTTCCCGACATCGGAGCTTAACACAGCAGGGAAAGTTCTGGTCTCCCGTGTGTCTGCTCAGACCAGGTCCCCATTAGTACTTTGTGTTACCAGCTTCAGTCAGAAGGTGAAAGGAGCGTCAACAAACAAACAAGCCCAGAGAAAACAGACCATAAAGGAAAAGAAACCTGGGTCTCTTAAATGAGTAGCTTGGGGAACCTTTGGTTTGCTCTGGGGTCTCCACAGAGCCCTGCTTTCCGCCCAAAGGCGACCGTTGTCTTTACAACCCCAAGAGGTTAACAAATGCCTCCAAGGCCCGGTTGTCAAGAATGGAAATATGCCAGGTATGCAGCAAGCCCTTGGGGGCACCGCAGCCAAACACAATTTAGCTGTTACCAGAAACTTTGGTCCGCACGCTGGCCTGGGGCTACTTCAGGGTGAGACTTCAGAGAGCTGAAAAGTCTGGGAGCTGCCAAGAGAGGCCAGCTATATAGGGCTGTCTGTAGTACTTCTTATGCAAGTTGTCATTCATAATTCTTCTTCTTGCCGCTACACTTAATGCAACAGATAAGTGGCTTCTTTTCGGTCCAGAAGTATTGGCTAGGCCTGACTTCAGGGTCAGATCCTCCGCACAGGCCCCATTAAGTTGTGCTGATTTACACCATCTGAGGGAACTGGTCCTAGTATTTGTCTCCAAAAACTCCAGGGAAAATATCTGGGTTGCACAGATGAGTCTGTAGTTTGGAATTGGAACTAAGGCTGTGTGAGTGCCCAGCGTTCTCTTCACATTTCCCACCGCAGATAGCTCTGTTCAGACAGTGATGCCTGAGACAGGTTTCAGGAAGAGTTATTTATTTAACTAACAAGGACTGTAGGAGCTGGAAATAGGGGTCTGAGGGTCCTGTTGGAATTTTGCAACAGTACTATGGCTCCCAATACAAGAGTTGCAGAAGCCTCCTGGTGCTGCCGCACCCCGTGGCTTGAAGTGGTTTCCATCATATCCAAGGCTTAGAGTTTGGTTCCATGGCTCTCAGCACCCCCCGACTATACTAATTCTTCCAGCCTCCCTGCCAAGGACTAATTTCCAAAGGGAGCCCAGTCGTGTGGTGATCTAGCCTGCCTCCGTCTCTGCAACTGGCTCCTGTCTGTGTGTAACAAAGGGGCGTGCCCGAGTCCAACGGGCAGCATTGCCACTCAACGGAAATCTCAATGAGAATATTCGCAGGCAAACGTGAGGCCTGACCCAAGGCCCACTGAAGGTGACTGGAGCGTTTCTGTCGCCTTAATAGCGCTCAGAGAGGCCTTTGGCAGGGCTGTGAGGAACAGGTTGCAACATCATTAGAATATCCAACTTGTCCAAACCAAAGTGTCCCTCTGGATGGACTGTACCATCTGCGGGGAGTAGGCTGTGAAGAGCAGATGGGAAGATGTGAGGAGGGGAGATCTCTTTATTATAGCACAGAGGTGAGAGGCAGCATGTGGTCGTGATGGGGAATGTAGTGAGTGCAGCCCTAGGATCAGATTCGCCATCGCCCTGCATCTGGGGCAGCCATTTACACCAGTGCAGAGAGGGCGTGCAGCACGACTGAATCAGAATAATAGCGTTAAGCCCACTCCTGGCTGGTGTAAATGACTGCATGCAGGCAGTGCAGGGCAGCAGAGAATCTGCTAGATCTAAGCTGGTGAAGAGTGGTTGGGTACTGGCTGGATGAAAGTTGGGAAGGCTGGAGGGATGAATCTCAGAAGAAACCGAAGAGTCAATTGTCCTCTGATGACGTCCTTCCCTCTGTCATTTAAAATCCCGGGATTGCAGGTTAGCATTCAAGCTGTGCCATTCTCCCTTCTTATCTGCAGGTTTTTATTGGGGTGAATTGTCTGAGTACAGACTTCTCCTCCCAGAAAGGAGTGAAGGGTGTCCCTTTAAACCTCCAGATTGACACCTACGATTGCGGCCCTGGGACAAGCCGGCTGGTGCACCGAGCCGTCTGCCAGATCAAGATCTTCTGCGATAAGGTAGACAGCCTCTCCCTCCCTTGGGAGAACTGCTTCCAGAGAATTTTATACTCACTCCAAACTAGCACAAAAGACCTGGAGCCACTGAATGAGTTGGCGAGGATGAGAACCCTGAATAGACAGGTTCAGCCATCTTGGTGAGAAGAGACTGATTTAGTCAGTGTGTCTGGATCACTGAGCTTGCAGAAGTTAGAGATGGACAGAGCTGTTGGAGGATCTAATCCATCCCTGGCCTAAGTAGGATTCTGCCCTGTAACTTATTCTCTAGTCCTATCAAAGACTCAAGAGTTGAGACTTTCCCCACTCCCTTTGGAGGCTGATTTGCAGTCTTATAGCTCTCAGGGTTTGGTTTTCCTGATGTTTAGCCCATATTTTCCATTTTAAAAGGGGGTGTTTTTTTCTTAACTTTAGAAATATCAGGAAGGTCTGGTCCTATTTTCCTGAAAGACCTCTGGAAGGTGTTCAGGCTGTTTATTGTGAGTTCCTGCCCCTTGGGATGTGGAATTTTTTTAACAAGGGCTTCCATTATCCTAAGTGTTAATTAGTCAATGAAGTTAACTGTGTATTAATTAAAAAAATATTTACGTAATTTGACTAATAATTCCCTCCCCTTTCAATTGGTCACATTTTACGCTCTTAAAATTCCACTAGTTTTCCAGTCACCACAGAGTCTTCCACTCTGAGGCGGATCAAGTGCAAAGTCAGGTGCTCAGACACCATGGTGATGGGTAGATAGTGTGTCATATTTAACTCAACAGGGGGGCATTGTGCTCTAGTAGATGAAGCACGTACAGGACTAGGGCTCAGGAAACCTGGGTTCTATTCCTGCTCCGCTACTGGCCTGCTGGGTGATGTTGGGCAAGTCACTTCCCCTATCTGTACCTCAGTTTCCCCATCTATAAAATACTTCTCTCCCTTTGTAAACTGCTTTGAGATCTACTGATGAAAAGTGCAATGTAAGAACAAGGTGGTATTATTATTATTATTATTAATTATTATTATTATTAAAAGAAAAGGGCAACAAAAATGATTAGGGGTATGGAACAGCTTCCATATCAGGAGAGATTAATAAGATTGGGAAAGAGACGACTAAGGGGGATATGATTGAGGTCTATAAAATCATGACTGGGGTGGAGAAAGTAAATAAGGAAGTGTTATTTACTCCTTCTTATAACACAAGAACTAGGGGTCACCAAATGAAATGAATAGGCAGCAGGTTTAAAACAAACAAAAGGAAGTATTTCTTCACACAATGCACAGTCAACCTGTGGAACTCTTTGCCAGAGGATGTTGTGAAGGCCAAGACTATAACAAGGTTCAAAAAAGAACTAGATAAGTTCAGTGAGGGTAGGTCCATCAATGGCTATTAGCCAGGATGGGCAGGGATGGTGTCCCTAGCCTCTGTTTGCCAGAAGCTGGGAATGGGCGACAGGGGATGGATCGCTTGACGATTCCCTGTTCCGTTCCTTCCCTCTGGGGCACCTGGCTTTGGCCACTGTCAGAGGACAGGAAACTGGGCTAGATAGACTTTTGATCTGACCCAGTATGACCATTCTTATGTTCTCAAAAGGCTCGTTGACTGGACCTTTTCAAACCTTGCTGTGCCCCACAAACAGAGCATTGTTTCCGTGTCAGTGCTGCTGTTATGGAGACTGAGAGGGTTAGCGGCCTTTTTTTGCTCCCCATTTAAGAGGCAAATGTCCAGTAAAAACAACAACAATGGGCCAGATTCTCTGCTGACGCGCAATTTCTGCTGAAGGCAATAGAGCTGCACCAGCAGGGAATTTAGCCCAACCTTCTTAGCATATTAAAAGGTAAAGGTAAGACGTGATCCGAGCCCAGACCTGGGAGTTCGGACACCTCAGTGCTGATCCCAGCTCTGAGACAGTTTTGTCCTTTGGCCTTGGGTAAGTCACTTAGCCCCTCTGGGCCTCAGTTTCCCAGGGATGTTTGCTGTAAAGCAGAGTACTGTTAACCCTATACCTGCTAATTTTTGCCTCACCTTCCCCACAGGGAGCAGAGAGGAAGATGCGAGACGATGAGCGCAAGCAGTTCAGAAGGAAAGGGAAATGCCTGGACTCCAATAACAATGGTTAGTATAAGGACTAGTGACCGGGAGGGTACAAGGGGCCTGATCCGAAGCCCACTAAAGTCAATAGGAGTCTTTCCACTGACGCCAGTGAGCTCTGGATCAGGCCCAGAGTGAGTTGGTAAACAGTGTACAAGGATGAGATCTACCCAAACTAGCATCAGAGCCAGAAAACAGTGTGTGCCCAGGACAGGGAGACAGGAGAACCTGGGCTCTCTGCCGCTGACGCACTGTGTAGCCTGGAGCAATTTGCTCAGATCCTGCAGAGATGGACAGAGATTAAGTGCTTAGATGGACAGATAGACCTAACCTCTCTCTGCGTCTCACTGTCCCAGCGACGATACCTGCCTGAGCGAGGTGTTGGGAGGATTTATTAGTCCTGGCTGGGAACGCTTTGAAAAAGTTGAGCACTGTCTGAGAGCTGAGAACTGGGCTAATGTGTCGCTCCCGTTGGAATGTGAAATAATGTAACGCGGGTGAAGAGAGTGTGAAACAGGGATTTGTTATGTTACTTACCACAGCCCTGTCCTTCCTAATGCAATGCAATATTCGACAATTGTTGCTTGTGCAAGCCTATTCGAGCAGGGCAGCTGTAGGGCACGCACTAGAGCCAACAGACAGTGGGGGATAACAAAAGGCAGATGGTTCCTTCATGAGGAGGTCCGGGGAGGCTGGGTGGCTCATTCTCTGCACGCCGCATCACTTGTCCCCTCTCGGGTGTCGGCTCCAAGGTCAGTGGAAGTCGGTTCCAAGGTCAGTGATGGCCAGGGGTCCAAGGGCAATGAGATGGTCTTGGGCCTGTTGAATGGGCACCTAGAGGCGGTTCCTTCAAGTCATGAGTGAGGCGTTTGAGCTCGCACCTGCTATACCCATTCTGGGGTTAAATGGGGCTTGTCTCCAGAGCTGTTAACCTCCTCCTGGTGGGGACGAACACTGGCCATCTCTCAGTCCGGGAGGAGGAAGCTGCGTGAGCAGAAGGGTTCTCTGCCTCTGTGGGACTTTTTTCTGGTCCCATGTCCATGCATGCATCCAAGCACATTTGCTCTGGGCAGCATCCACTGACTCTTTGGACTTGGTCTCGGTGCAGTGGGTGCTGTCTGAGGTTCTCTGCTCAGTGTCTCCTTCCAGTTCGCTCATTTTGTGACCTGCACCCCCATTCCTGTTTTATTTTTTGTTGCCCATGCTCACTTGATGTCTGGGTTCTGTGGTCCCTCCCTCATCTGTGCCAACGGGGCCTTTTGATCTGGTAGGCTCCAGCCAGTGCTCCTCCTCATCAGGTCGGCTAGTGTCTTTCACCGGCATGAATGGCTCTTCCAATAAGGACAAATAAAATAAAACCTCCTTTGGAAACAGTTAAGGGTAAAGGCCATGAACTGTCCTAAATTTGCACACCAACCTCATCCATCTATGGATGAGAGTTAGGGCTTTATTCACTGCTCATTAAGAAATATCTTGTGTTTCATGCACTCTGTATGAGTAACACGTGAGTAACTCTTAAAGCTTTGGGCTGTTTGTTCTCAGTGCATGCGGATGAATCTCTGTCATAACGTGACAGCTCCCACTGATGTGAGGAAGCTGCAGACTGCCAAAGCTTTTCTGAAATGAGATTTCCTGTTGTTCCCGTAGGTTTGAAAGGCTGTTTGCTGTCTGGCTTTCGAGGGAACGAAATCACATTCCTCAGGCCGGAGACGGATTTAGAAACCGAGCCGGTCTTGTTTATTCCAAATGTCCATTTTTCAAATCTTCAGAGATGTGGTGTGGTAAGTCCTTGTTAAAACATCCCTCGAACACACATGCACACAAACATATCCCGAAGACACACACACACAAACGTATAACTTGAAAGCTGGGTCAGTGGAGTGGGTCCTAGAGACACTAATTGCATCGTGTACAGGAAAAGAACCCACAGCGTCAATTTTATTAACTAACAATTTCAAGGCCAAGGGAGATTTAATTTGCGGAAAGGTGAACTTGAGGAAAAGGTTTTTTTCAAGAAGGGCTGTGTAAGGATTACCTGCAAATTTGCACAGTGGATTGAGCTGGAAAGAGTAAAAGCATTTTCAGAAAATGACCCCTAGCAAAATTCCTCCATTCAAAACACCTCCACCTGTGGGATATCCTTCAGCTTCTCCCCTGCCTCTCTCTGTGTTCCCAGGTTTCAGAGTAGCAGCCGTGTTAGTCTGTATTCGCAAAAAGAAAAGGAGGACTTGTGGCACCTTAGAGACTAACCAATTTATTTGAGCATAAGCTTTCGTGAGCTACAGTTCACATCCGATGAAGTGAGCTGGAGCTCACGAAAGCTCATGCTCAAATAAATTGGTTAGTCTCTAAGGTGCCACAAGTCCTCCTTTTCTTTCTGTCTTCCCTCCAGCTGGGAAGAGCTGGGCTTCACAAGTGATCAGTAGTGCTCCAGAGGCTATCACTCAAGAAGTTGAGTTGCCACCTGTCTGAGTTTGTCCAAATGGGCAAATTCAGCCATGACAACATGGTGGCGTCCCGGCACCACGTCGTCTTGCAACACGATGATATTTTGGTGCAACAGTGTTGAAGCTAGGGAACGGGAGAACTTGGTCTGCCATACCAGAATCTGCTGAGAAACCATGGGCTCTGGATTCAGAATTGATTGCGAGATTCAAGCTCTTTTTGGTTCTGACAAGATGTGTATTCTGGACTGTTGTCTGTGGGACAGGAATCACAGTGGATGAGATTCTATCAGGCTTTCACTTCGTCAGAAAGACGTGGATGTGTGTTTGTTCTTTAATTACAGTTTCCTGGGGGAAATGACGGTATAAGAGGAAAAAATCATCCACCTTTAAAACAAAAATATCAGCCGGGTTTGCAAACCTGAGACCAGCCCATGTTGTTCCATCCCCGGCTGAATTATTCTATTCCAGTGATGACAGCATTGTCATGCTACTGCATCACCCCACGGCACATCCCAACAAGGCATTTCACGGGCCCCCAAACTCCCGAATGTTCTGCAGATGGGTAGGCCCTTCCCATTGAAAAGGGGATAATGCTGCTCTACAAGGGATGCCAAGCTTCCCGCCAGACCAAGCATCTGGGGATAAGCTAAGAATCCATTGCTGAAATCTTGGTTCCACTGAAGTCAATGGCAAAACTGCCCTGGATTTAAATGGAGCCAAGATTTCACCCCATATATGCACATCCCTCCCCTGAACCCTACACAGCCATATTCTGCCTTCAGCTGCATGGCTGTAGCCAAGGCCAGGATCGGGCCATGATGTCGACGGTGAGAATGAGGATCTTAGTGGGGAGCCCATCATGGGGGCAGATTATGGGCTCTTTAAAACAAAATTTAAACTAAAACAATTTTTTTTCTTTTCATTCAAGGTGCTTCCTGCTGCTGCTGTTTCTAACAACGTTAACAGGTAGGAAAGGACACGTCTTTTTTGGACTTATCAATCTTTTCGCCTCTTCGGGCCAATAATTGTTTTGATACCTGTTGAGCTTAGCACACATACCAGCTACCTGCAGGTGCACCATCTGCCCGAACTGAAGTCTTCTATCATGTAACGGTGTGGAACGGCCTCTCATAACACACAGCCCCACCCCCCAAAAAGACTGCTGTAATGTTTCCTTTACCACCCCGAAAGACTATTGGGGCTAATCGGGTGACGCGACAGGCTTAAAAATCAGAATGATCCCTGACTAGGCTCGGAAGGGCTAAGGTAGCCAAAGGCAGAGGCAGCTGTAAAGGAAGCTGAAAGAGAGAGAAACCCTTGCTTTCAAAATCACTGAGGTGGGAAGTTCAGATACCCGCCTTAGTCTGATCCAAAAGTCAGTGGAGAGACCCTCATTAACTTCAACAGCTTTTGGACCGGGCCCAATAATCCCGAGACGTTACATGTCTTTTGCCTGGGATGTAAAACCCTCACTGCTTGTGATCACTGAAGAGCCTGTTGCACTCAAGGAGAGGGGTGTTCTCCTCGGTGTCCTTTCCACAGTCCAGCTCCGGTAATGATTCTGTCACCGGTGTTTGGGAACCTCCGCTTTAACTGTTGGAAAGTTTGCTTCTGTCATACGTCTTCCTGATGGTCTCCTCTCGTGTTTACTTAGGTTGCCATTAAAACGGAGCTGTCCCTCCTTCTCGGATGAGTTTGACCCTTCACCTTCCAAACTAGCCAAAGAAGAAGATGCAAAGAGAGGTATTGTAATTATTGAGATTATCGTAGCACTGAGCAGCCCAAACCACAGCCGAGGCCCCCATGTTGCTAGGCGCGGGGCAAACACAGAACAGAGGGTCCCTGCCCCAAACAGCTTCCAGAACCTCCCTGATGGGAATTCAATTCGTTTGGCCAGTGGTTCATCACTTGGCCCAACTCACTCAGGATCTTCATTTAAATGGGATCCTACAAGCTTTGGAAATGTGCTGCAAACACCTGCAACCAGTGGTTTAAAAGCTGCCTGTTGTCTGTCCCAGTCTTGTTATATGTGCGGAGGGAATCCGAGGAAGTATTCGATGCTCTCATGTTGAAGACGCCAGATCTCCAAGGACTCAGGAATGCTGTAAGTTTTGTGCCGTGACTATGCCACATAAACTGCAGTGTGTTTTAGGAAATCTGTGCTCGGACGGGTGTTAGAATTAACTCCCTGTGCAGGGGCTCAGCACAAGGACGGTGCACCACTTCTATCTCCCGTCTGCCCTGTTTTGAGGATCTAAATGGTGCATGGGCCTTGTGCTAAGAATTCCAGCCCGTCACATCAGATGACTTTTTCTGATGTGAATTCCAGCCAGTGAAAGTGTCATCTGATGTGTTGAGAGCTGTGGCGTGAGAGGTGAGCTCTCTCCAACTTTTGTTCAGATCACAATATAAAAGCCCTGGGATTCTCCTTTTATTACAGTGTTTTCATACTTTCAGCTGTAAAACATCCCTCACCATTCCCTGGCTCTGTCTGCGGGGGATCTGAAGTCAGGGCAAGTCTACCTGCTATCCACCTTGGGTTGGAATTTTCTGTTTGAGGAACACACAAGGCATATTTCTGTGATGATTATCAGAAGAATCCTCGATAACCCTAGCTCCTCTTTCGGGGGGTGGAATAAAACAAACAATAAACCTAAATGATCCAATGGTGCCTTTATGGCAGTGCTTTGGGTGGGGTGGGGAGGGAGGGCCTTTTGCTTTTGCGAACTTTTAAAAACCGAGGAGAGGCAGGTTGCAGAATGTCAGGTTATAGCTTCCTCACCCTGGCAATGCAGCCAAAAACCTTCAGAGAAAATGCTGCAGAATGAATGTAAAACTCTCCCTCAGCTTCCAAACCTGCTCAGAGCATCATCAAAGTGCTTATGATGCTAGAAGCCTTTGCAGCTTGACCCAGAACCTCAGCAAAAGTCGTGATCGGAAGGGATTCAGGGCTATCGGAGTCAGACATGCACTTTCTGTTGGTAATGGGCAGCATCAAACCAAAAGCTATAAGGTGCAGAGGCTTTGCACAGGTGCATTAGTCTCTGTGCGCATGAAGTTGCAGGGCTGGGGCCCAAACGGACCAGATGGGGAAAGGAAGGGAAGGGGAACAGAGTTGACTTCCCAAGGTCACGTACCGCTTCCGTGGTGGAGCCAGGAGTTAACATCCAGGTCTCCTGATTCCCATTCAACCGTGCAGCATCAGCAAAAGGCCAGGTTACTGTAGTAACCCCAGTATAAGCCGCAGTGTGGTCGATCATTGCTCTAGCGTTTTTTTATAAGGAGGCGGCGGGGGGAATTCCTGCAGTGAGGAGTGACCCAAAGGCAAAGATCCCTTTTATTTTATCTGCTGGAATTTCATTTTGAATGTGCAAAAAAAAAAAGATTGTAAAGTGTCACGTTTTCTCCTGCAGATTTCAGAAAAATATGGGCTGCCTGAAGAAAGCATCTATAAAGTCTATAAAAAATGCAAACGCGGGTAAGCAAATCTCTGATCTGCATTTGCACTGGGCGCCTAGGATCTTTGTACCCTTGGGTGCCCTGCCACGGGATGAAACCGTATTTTAACAAGATAATAAATACCAAAGCTATGTGAGGTCTGTGCCATTTGTAGCATGTAAAACACAGAATTCTTTCTGCCCTTTAAAGATTTGGGATAACGTTTGTTTGTACTAACTTTATTTTGAGTGGTGAAGTCTCCTCGGGAAGGGTGTGTGTGAGGGGGAGTTGGCTGGGTGGTTTAATGGAGGATCTCTCAGAGTGAAAGCCTGAGCTTAGAGTGAATTTATCTTATCTCAATCTGCGAGGGACAAATGTTTGCTTCTCACAACTAGTGTGCATAACTGGCATCAGGCCTTGCCTGGATCAGGACTGGCCAGTGTGGAGTCTGACTAGCCTGTTGGGCTGCAGAGAAAACAGCAGGGTTAGAAAGCTTTGCATTGTGTTCCACTGACTCTTCACAAGGGTTAGGTACAAACAGGGCACCTCCTCTCCCAGTTTTGCCAACTCATCAGCCATCATTCGCTACTGGAGTGATCCACAGCCATGGGAGTCCTTCCTGGACTCTGGTAGGTGATGGTCAGACCCTACATATGAACACGCACCCTGAATTTATAGATGACCCTGACAGAATGAACGTTAACATGGATTTAGACATACATTCCTGCCTTGATTAAGAAAAGGATTTGTATCTCCTGCTGAAAGCAACACTATGAAAACGTGTTGTTCTTTGATGCATTGGTTTGATGTGCTAGGGACAACAGGCCCTGTCTAGAGCAACCTTCCAAGCCTGAGCTAAGTCAGTGGTAATGAAGGTTGTTACCATCTGTTGGTAGTTTGGTTGCTCATGTGAAATGAGTCAGAGGGGGTGAGTCTCACCTGGTTCCAGCATGTTCATATCACAAAGCACCACCTCTGTAGGTACTAGCTGGCTCCCAGTGTTGATAGTCCCAAGGATTGACTAACCCCTAGACTGAACTCCCTTCTCTCCCCTATAGGTGGTCCCTCCAGATCATGGTTAAGGTACATTGAGCAAGATCTTCAGCTGGTGTAAACTGGTGTCACTGCATTGACATGAATGGAACTATGCAAATTCTCACCAGCTGATGATCTGCCAATCCAATATGGAATTCAATGGAAAATAAAAATTCAGGGGTGATGTAAAAAATTTCCAAGAGGTCTCTGAGAACTTTGGGCTCCATCTCCACTAACACTGGAATGAATGAGACTGGGAAAGTCCTCTTAGAGTCTGCCTTTGATAACCACACAGGGTTTGTGAAGGCAGCTTTAGTCAATGTCCGTGTTGGACAGTATTTTACTCTGGTACTTTTGATTCACACCTTTGCCTGTTAGCTGTTAGAGATGGCTCCTTAATGACTTCCTGGAAACAAGCCGGTGGCCTTTCACTCCCAGGGTTGAGTTGTCCAAGAGTTTCCTTCAATGACTTCAGAAGAGTAAAACTGTCATCATGGTGATGTCTGCACATCCTGCCATGGCAGTGTGGGAGATTAACTTCAAGGACAGCTCTGTCCCTACCCTGCCCTACAAAGTGATTGGAGGACTTTTCACACAACGCACAACTGGCCATTGCCAGGGGATGCTGTAAAAGCCAAACAATTATTTGGGTTGAAAAGAGAACTGGATATGTTCATGGCAGACAGGTCTATCAACGGCTATCAGCCAAGATGGTCAGGAATGTCACCCCGTGCTCTTGGTGTCCCTCAGCCTGACAACCAGAAATTGGGAGTGGAAGACAAGGGTAGCTCATTCCATAACTACCCTGCTCTGTACACTCCCCCTGAAGCTCAGGTATGAGCCACTGTCGGAGACACAATACTGGGCAAGATGGACAATGGGTGACCCACTGTGGCAGCTCTTATGGGAATAGACACTTTGAGGGGTATGCAGCACTGTCAGCTTGTTCTCAGCTGATCATTTGATACTGTAATAAAGCTCATGAGAACGGGTTTGCCATGCAGCAGGACTCTCACTAATCTTCTGTCAAAGGGCTCATGTTGCCAGACAAAGACTACGTCGAGTGCACTTTCATTGTGCCCTACCCACCTCTGAGGTGCTTGTTGTGTCTGGAAAACCCTGGTCCTGGGCCACCAAGCCGCAGCTTGACGTTATTGTGTACTGTTGTAATTATAACTTGGGAGCAACGAACAGCAAATAATAGCAATGCCCTCCTCAGAGACAGAGCAAATAGCTTTGTTAAGCTGCCATTGTCTGAAAGGGAGGCTTTGATTGTTGAAGTTGAAGGATCCCTCCTAGCCACGAGGTGATCCTTAGCCTGGAAAGAGATCAAGAATTTCACCTGAAGTTATTGTACAGCATCTTGCTTTCTTTGCTAAGTAACCCCAGAGAAAAAAGTTGAAGATTGGAGCTGGCGCTGCAGGTGGGAGATTGGGTTGTTTTGTAACCAAACCATGTGCAAAGTGTGATTTTGAGGTGTAATCAGACCTGATAGGGAACACCCCCCGATGACAAACATGTCTCCCCTATGTGGAAGAGCTTGTGCTTAGGCAAGGTTGGGGGAGCCTGGGGAAAGGGCTTCTGGGAATCAGCCTTTTCTTAGTTTAGACTAAGTGATTCTTGGAGGACCTCACTGAAGGTGAATCCAAACCCCAGTCAGTGATCTGCCTGAGCATGCCTACTGCTGCTCTCCTTTCGGTTCCCGGTTCAGCCCCAAAGCTGCTGCTTCGGAAATTCTCTTTCTATGGTAACCTATGACTGCCCCCAAGATGCTGGTGGGGGGGAGAGTTTTGCTTTGTTGAGAGTTTGCAGGGCAATATGGCACTTGCTGAACATAGCTTCTTTGCAGATCCTGCGCAGCTCTGGGGCATTAGCTGAAACACTCTTTAAACAGGCCTTGTTACTCCAGCATGCTGAGATATGTGCAGATAAAGCCAGCTCCTGCTCTCTGTTTTCCTAGCAGTCAGAGACACCGAGTTATAGCTGGCGTCTCTTGTACAATTGTGGAAGTGTTAATCACATGTGAAAAACCCTTCAGGGCTTGATCCCTATTGGCAATGGGCAGGATCCTCCACTGGTGTAAAATGGCATAGCTCTGTTGACTTTAATGGAACGACATGGGTTTACACCAACTGGGGATCCATTGATTTCAGTGGAGGGGTGCATCCCTGAGAACGAGCTAATTGCTATTTTCCAGAACGAGTTCTGAAATAAATAACTCTGAACCACTCCCTTCCCCCAGTGAATGAGGAAAGACTCATCCACTGCCAGGCTTATTTTCGTAAATCTAGACAGTGAGTCCTCCACGCACACACAGCTATGATCGCACCTTGCAAGCACCAGGGACTGCATGGAAAATGAATGAATTGTTTGTACTGGCACAGGGCCAGGTTTTAGCGCAGAGGGAGACAGAAGAATTAGATTGACGCCAGTTTGTGCATTAGGTGGTTTTGGTGACGGGGCTCCTGACAAGCGTCTAACAAGGCGGAAGAAACTGGCCCAGAATGTTGGCAGCGGCTAGCGTGTGCCGGGGGTAGGTTAAAGTGACTCTTGATGCTGTCCTGTTCTGCTGAGGTCGGTGTGAGGAGGTCTGAGTGAAGTGGGCTTCCCGGGTGGGTCTTCTAACACGCTCGGCACTGGTGTCTGCCTGGCAGTTTGATATTGAGGTCAGTGGGAACAGAGCAACAAGCCCCGCGGGCGTCAGAAAATCCCATCCCACGGCTCAAGGCCCAGGGGCAGGAGGGTGCTTCAATATGGGTGTAGCTTTCAGCAAACGGGTAGCCCTGACTGGGACCGGTCACATGCTTAGAGTTAGGAGGGAACCTGAGCCTGTTCCTGAATCAAGGCCTTAAGCGTCAGCTTGGCAGCCCTGGAGGCTGGCATCTTCTATCCAAAGACCAAGATAGCATGGGCAGCAGCAGTGCCAGTCTCCCCCCCCACACACACACACACATCTGCCCTCCTCAGCCCTGACATGAAGGAGCTCCTTCTGAAAACCAGGGTAGCTCATCCCCTGTTTGTACCATCAATGGCCTCTCTGCTGAGTCTGACCTCTGGGATGCCTCCTGTGATGTGGGCTCCAACCAGCCATCAGATGGTAACTACGCTGTTACTGCTATCTTGAGTCAGAACTGACTACGCTACCTGGCTGTGTGAATCTGAGTCCCCTACCCAGATAAGTTCCTGTGAGGCTGGGGAAGAAAGGGTCCTGTCTGGTTGCGGGAACCACCTATAACTTGATTTTTGTTTGTTACTATATCTGATATGAAGTAATGAATGCTTGGGAGATAGAATCAACCAGGGGTTCTTATCCCTGCCCAAATCAGAGGAACAAGGAAATTAAAAGGCAACACATGTAAAGCAGATCAAATGAAATACTGTCATATCCAACTTGTAATTAACCTTTGGAACTCATTGCCACCAGTTATTGTTGAGCAAATATCTTACTCAGATGCAAACTCTGCTACAATCTATTAGATCTTAGGATATTGTGAAATGTTTCCTGCTCTCCTAGCCTTAATTTTCCTTTTGCACGATTTCATCCTATTGCTTCACCCTAAGCAATTCTCTTTTTCCTTGGCGTTTACTTTGTGGGCCTCAGCTGGTATAAACCAATGTGGCTCAGTGGAACAACCTTGATTTACCTGGATTTCTCTTCAGGACTTACCTGAGTCTTTTTGATTGAGAAATCGGACTGGAAACCCAATAGCATGAGGTTCGTGTGACTCCAACTGCCTTGTGTCTAGGATGAATTGGAGAGAACTCGTGTAACTTTGTGTCCAAAGATTCTCCTTCCATGTTGGTCAAAAGTGCAGAGCAGCTTGAAGAAAGTTGACCCAAATTTTCCCAGTCTCCCATAAAGCTTGTGTCTGATTCAGACCTAGATGAAGGTTCGATTCAGTTAATAGTTTTAATGTTACTCAGCATCTATAGTGGACCTTTCACCAGAGGGTTGCTAAATGCCTGATGTAGGCAGGTAGCGTCCCCATTCTACAGATGGGGAAACTGAGCTGATGCAGTGATTTGGTCAGTGTCACACAGGAAGTTGGTGGCAGAGCTGGGAAGAGTCTCCCCGGCCCCCTGCTCTAACAACTGGACACACTTGCCTCTTTTTTGAATCCGAATTGGTGTGTTCACCCACTCTTATCAGTGGGTAGCACTTTCAAAGCTGAAATAAGCCTGGGTGGGACAAGACGCCTCCAGACTGGGTGCCTTTCCCAGCTGTAGGTGGATGAAATATGAAAGACTTTTTGGAGAGGCTTCATTTGTCATTTAAAGTCACCTTGGTTTTCGGTTGCGTAAGGCAGCAGCGTGGGACACACCTGTGTGACACAGCCCTAGACTTCCACTCTGTGTTTAAAGCAGCATGCAGCTGTCTACATCTGGGACGACTGGAGTCGGCTTACAAAGTACAAAAGTGCTTTGTACTTTCCTAGTACAAAAGTGGACAAGCAATTGAAGAATCTAAGAGGAGGGTGGGGGATTTTGGCAGCTGGGTAGATTGTCATCCTACTCCATGACGGCTTTGTTTCTGCCCCTGCCCATCCACTCACCTTTCTATCTGCCCCTACAGCCTCTGGATCTCTGTCCTCTCCCATGTTCATTGCCAAAGAGGCTGGGGCCTCCTTGTTGTGTTTGTGTAACAGCTACATGGCTCTGGACAAGTTACTTTGTGCCTCAGTTTGCCCATGGGTCATGTTTAATGCCCTCCGCTGAAAGGACCTAGATATAGGAAATCAACCTGCTTATAAAGCATTTTGAGATCTTCTGAAAAGTGCAGAGAAGAGCAAATTGAGTTCCGGTCACAGTTCTAAAGCAAGTAATTAACAAATCTGAATGAAAAAGCAAAACTTGCCCCTTCACCTGCTTGATGCACTTCCTGTTTTAAAGGCAATCTGACATTCCTTGAATTCTGCACTGTCTTAGAATGGATGGGCCAGATGCTCTGGTGCTGTCAACTGATGTATCTCCATTGACTGCCAAGGGACTTTGACGATTTACACCCTCTGAGGGTCTGGCCTGTCCTCTGTGCCTGACAAATTACTAGATTTGCTGGAAACTGAAGCCTCTTATTTCTGAGTATTGCACAGTTAATGCTATTGCCCCATTAATGATCCCAGTAGAGACCTGGAGGGAACGTGCTCTGTGCAATGAAAGATGGTTTGTTCTCTTTGCCGCTTCCAAACGGTTACAAGCTCTTCCTGTGATTTATGGGAATGTAGCTGTGTGAGGCCCTGTGACATCAATTATATTTTAATGAGGAACTCTGGTATGACGGGGAGCCATGGCCTTGGCTTTAAATCAGCTGTTGAAATGCTTCTCCCCCTGCCCTTTATAATTTCTGGTTCCAAGCAGTTGATTTTATAACTGTCACTGAAGTTGTAAGCAGTCCGCGGCCAGGAAAGATGTGGCCCCTTGGAAGGAGCCAAGAATTTGGAGTGCTGGCTCTCCTGCTGATGCTGTATGTTCAGGCTGCATGTGTTCTTCTCTGCAGTTGCAGATTAGCCACTGGGCCACTCCGCCCATCTAGCGCTCCTGCTGGGGACCCCGGGGTTGGGCCGCAGGGGCTTGCCCCACTCTGCCTGTCTGGTGCTCTTGCTGGAGAGCAGGGGAGGAGCGCTGGGGTGGGAGGGGGACGCCCCTGGGCCCCGACCCCTTTTCCCCCCGGCAGGAGCACGGGGGGGAGGGGCAGGAGGAATTCAGGCAGAAGGGATGGGGAGGGGCTCCCACTTGCTCTGGCCCAGGGCCCCACAAAACCTTAATCTGCCTCTGCCTCTCTGGGAGAACGGGCATACAGCAGCGCTTACATTCTGCACAGGGATCTTGGCGGTTGTAAGTGGAAAAGACTCTCCCGGTCACTCCTCCGTATTGCAGCCCAACTCGGCAATGCTGTGAAGCCTGGGATAGGATAAAGTGGACAATGCCATATTCTGTGTGTGCCTTCCCAGCTTGCCCGCTGCTGTAGTTAAATGAGCAAGCTGGCTTCCCAAGTGGAAATGAGCCACCCGACGCTTACCGCTGAGCCCCAGAAAGGAGCCAATTTGTCACAATACGGGTCTGATTACAAACCGGTTAGTAACAAGAACACATGCTGTTTGTATAGAGCTTTGCATGTTCAAAGCACTTTATAAAGGACTATTTGATCCTCCCCACACCTCTGTGGCCCAGGTAGGTCAGTCCTATTATTTCACCTGTGTGGAAACTGAGGCACAGTGCAGTGCAAGGCCACATGGCAAGTTAGTGGGAAAGGCAGGACGAGAATTCAGGATGTCCCAGTTCCCACTGCTCTGCAGCCGAAGTGACTGTTTGAAATATGCTCCCCTAATCCAGTCTCTCTCCTCTCCTAGCATCTTGGTGAACATGGATAACAACATCATTCAGCACTACAGCAATCACATGGCTTTTTTACTGGACATAGTGGAAGCAGAGGACAAAATCCAGATCGTCCTCAAGGAGCTCTAAGGAGCCCGGGGCTGCACTTACGCTGGGACTTCTCTCCTGAAGCCGGCAAGTTGGACCCAGATGGAACACAACCTCACGGCTCGCCTCATTGCCTTTACTTGAACACATTCCCCTGGGCAGGGGGAGACGCTGGTTCTGAGAAGTGCTTGGACAATCCGTTCTCCGTGTGAACGTGGAACTTCTCTTGGTTGAATTTATTATTGTTGTTGTTATTATTATTATTATTTGTATTTTGTATTTTCTTCCCCCCAGGCAATAGGTCAGAGCGTCTGTTTCACAGTTGGAATAGCAGATCTGCTAACATGGCTGTCCAATGGCAGCCTACACATAGACAACGAATGCTTTTGTTCACCCTTTGTCTTGGCCCGCTGCTGAATCGACCACAGGCATCAGCTTTCTACTAAACATCGATCATGCAGAACCTTCGAACAGCACCCAACCCGGGCTCATCCAAGCTGGCAGCTCCTCGCTCCAAAGAGACTTTCTCAGATGCATTTAAATGTGGCTGCTAAACAGATGCTGCTGGCTCTGGGCACGGCCCCTCCACCTCACCCCGGATGTAAATACTACTTGTCAGCCATTTGTTTTATACATTTCTAATGTACCCTTCCTTTTATATTTTGTATATGTATAAATATGCCTCGTTTTATATTTGACCCAGCACCAGGACACAGAGCATTTCAAAACCGGGCTGCTTCACATTTCCCCATGAACTCATTTTTATAACCGTGTTGTTGGGTTTTTTGAATATTCCATAGTAATAAAGGTTCAGAGATGGAAAGTGGAAGTGTTCTTGCCAAACTCGGTGGGGCTTTGGGAGGAATAGGTAGGACCCATTGGGAAAGCGGGAGGGAGGCAGAGAAAGGAGTGGAAGTTGTTTCATGTGACACTTGCTGGGTAATAACATGAAGACTCCAGGCTTGTAAAACTAAACTGGTTCTTTATGAAGAGGACCGTTCACAGAGAGGCTGCAGCCAGCATTCTAGCCATATGGCCACAGACTGACTTCCAGGTGTCTCCTCCAAACTCATCCTTTCTGCAACCCGTGGGTCTCCCTCCAAGTCTGTGTTACAGAATTAACACACAGCTCCTGGACGGAGCTCAAAGGGTGCTTAGAATCATCCAGTAACCCTCACACACCCCTGGGGTCGAATGGGGGGGATTATCTCCATTCTATGCATTGGGAAACTGAGGCATCAGCCCTACTTATTTCCTGCTAGGGATAATTCCACTATCTTCCTCCCCCCAACCCTCACAAGGCTCCATGGTCTTCCATCCTCAGACAACAGCCCTCCCTCAGTAGGGTCCTCCTGTGCCAGATGAAGTCATAGGCCCATGCCCAGGGCCTCAGCTCCTGGAGTCCTGTGATTATGGTATCAGATTCTCAGCATTAATTTTTTAAAAAAACATAAATGTCTAGTACTTGTGACTTGGAAGGAAAGTGTGAAAACATGGCCCAAGTGTAACCCGGGCAGCAAGTCTACCTGAGTCTCCTGAGAGCCTGGAACATGAGTTGGCCATGTGCATCTCAATGGGGTGTTAACTCCAAGACTCCCTGCCACCATTTCCGCAGAGGGCTTAGTGTGCATCAGGAGTAAGTAGCAGGCCCAACCGGCCTACATTCCAGCTGCTGAGGTAAGTACTGAAGGGCCCCTGCCAACAGGGGGATGAGGGGCACCGCTGCTGCTCCAGACATGGAGGGTGAGGGGATCCCCTGCTGCCACTCCTGGATGGGGCGAATGAGGCTCTTGGCACTGTCCCTGCCTCTGTGGGAGTGGAGGGGAGGCGCCCTGCAGCTGCAAGTGGGCCCACTGGGGTGGGGCCATGGGTGGGGCCCAGCTGGAGAAGAGGATGAGCTGGCCCCAAGGGATCCTGTAGGAGTTGGGGGCCATTCGAGCGGTAGGATCAGTCCTGCCTCTCGTTCAAAAACTGCTTTTTGGTAATTTCCAGCCCCCTCCTTTCCCATGTAGTCAGGAGCGGAGCACAAAAGGGGGTGGAGAGGCATGAGGGGGAAGCAGATGAGTGGTGGGAAAAGAGGGGCACAAGGGGGGATCTGGAGGAGTCTCGAATAAATCCTCCCTAGCCCATCTACCAGGTTCCTAAAGCTCTGCTACGTCTTTCTGTGGATCCTGGTTACCAGACAGGGAGTCAGGACTCCTGGGTTCTATGACTCCGCTGTTCCCAAGTTGTTGTGGACACTCAGGCCTGTGCGCTCTTAGCTCCCCACGGTTTCCAGGGAGAACCCCAAGTGTGCTAGCCCTTCTCGAGGTCCCCACCTCTTTGCCAGGGTCAAGCTGCCCTTGGACTGCTCGCTGCAATCCCCAGGGGAACCCTGTTACTGCAAAAGTCCTTCTCTCTCCTAGGGCCAAGCCGCAGGCTCCTCCGCCCCTGAGACTGCTCACCACAGTCCCCGAGGGACCCCATTACTGCACAGTCCTTCTCGTTGGTCACACACTCCCAGGGGTTAACCGTCCCCCAAAACTGCTCCTCTCTGAGCCTTCAGCACGCCTGGTCCTCGTCAATCCCCCTTCGTTTTACTGCTCCCCAGTCACTTACTGCAGGAAGCGCCATCCATGGGGTGCAGTACATCCTACCGCTGACACCACTTGTCAC
Organism: Caretta caretta; assembly: GCF_965140235.1. Lineage (NCBI taxonomy): Eukaryota > Metazoa > Chordata > Testudines > Cheloniidae > Caretta > Caretta caretta. The sequence goes on from NC_134224.1 coordinate 8,502,866, forward strand.
GGCGTCCCCGGGCGATGCTCTGGAACTGCTCCCCATGAAGCCAGACAGGACTCTGGGGAAGTCTCCTTTCTGTGAGCAGACTGTCTTCAGGACACACAGCTCACACAACTTCCACCTTCCTGGGTCTGACCTCGGAGCATTCAGCATCCTCTGCCCCTCCATGCGCTTCCCACAGCGAGTCCGCCCAGGCGGGGTCCTGGGGAAGCCAGAGGGTCCTGCACCCCAACTTTGCAGTCAGACGTGACTCTCAGCCAGCCAGTGAAACAGAGGTTTATTAGATGACAGGAACATGGTCTAAAACAGAGCTTGTAGGTGCAGAGAACAGGACCCCTCAGCTGGGTCCATTTTGGGGGGCATTGAGCCAGACAACCACATCTGCACTTCACTCCATGTCCCCAGCCAGCCACAAAACTGAAACTCTCTCCAGCCCCACCTCCTCTGGGCTTTGTCCCTTTCCCGAGCCAGGAGGGCACCTGACTCCTTTGTTCTCCAACCCTTTAGCTCTCACCTTGCAGGGGGGAAGGGCCCAGGCCATCAGTTGCCAGGAAACAGGGTGTCGACCATTCTCTGTGTCCAGACCCCTGCACACACCAGCCCTCTAGGGTTCTGCAACGATCATTCACCCTTATCCCACCCCCTAGATACTTAAGAACTGCCTAGGGGAAACTGAGGCACCCCCACACTATTCAGAGGAAACATTAAGAACGGTCCCGCTTCGTCACAGCCTGGCTCTGCCCATAGCTCATCACATGACCTTGGGCAAGTCACTTCCTGGTTTAGTTGCCTCAGTTTCCCCATCTGTAAAGTGGGACTGAGCATTAATCCCAGCTTTGGAAACAGCTGTGAGGCCCCATAGCTGGAAAGTGCCATAGAAGAACTAAGCGTTAAAAAAAAAGTAAATGCCCAGTTAGTTTCCACTAAGCTTCTGGCAGTTTGGGGAGCTGGGGGCCAGGGCAGGTGCACACACACTGTGGGCCAGGCAGGAGTGTGCGTGTGCGGGGGGGAGGAGGCCGTGAACTCTCAGATTATTGGTTCCATTATCCCAGGGATTAATTTGGCCTGTTGGTTGGTCAGGGTAGACGACGTCTCTACCCTGACTCAGGTGGCACCGGAATGCAGCTAATCAGTACCAACAACAGGCAGGACCGTGGAAAATGCACAGCCAGGTGCTGGAGCGCGCCGTGCTCCCTGGGTCAGAGATTGTCCGTGGTAACGCTGGTTGTCAACGAACCTTTCCTGTGGCCATGAAAGAGCCTCAAGTACTGATTCTCCTGCACTAATTCTAGTTCCGTGGTTATCGTTTTCCTTCTGATGCCATTGGTGACGTGACTCTCCCATGTAGTTCAGGTGCATTCTCAATAGCTGCCATCGCCCACTGGAGGGACGGGGATACACCCATGTGCAGATCAGGGGAGCAGAGGCAGTGGAAGGGGCGGGTCAGAGTTTTCGGAGCCTGCAGAGAAGTTGCCTGATCAGGTTAGGGGATGGGCTGAGAGGTGCAGTACAGATTTCTGGAGGCTGCAAGAAAAACGCATGGTTCTATTTCCCTCCCGTCATGTTGCGAGGTTTCTGTGATTATCACAAATCCCGCGGTGAGACAGTTGCCTGGCTGGAAAATCGTTTTGCCCACCCTCTGAGTGTATAGTGTTTCCTTATTGCCAATATTCCCGCCCAGTTCCGTGACTGGAAATGGGCACATTGAGGTGTACCCCTGCAGTCAGGATGGCACAGAGGAAAGGTTAGCGCCATTTTTCAGTGGGGGGGGGGCAGAGAACGGAGGGAAGTGGTTCATCCGTAACAGCTATGCCCATGCCTATGGCAGGTGGATTGAGACTAGGAGCCAAATTTACCCCTGGTGTAAATCCACTGAAGTAGTGCAGTTATATCAGGGATTAATCTGCCCTTGGAGTTTGATTCTCTTCTTCACACCAGTGCAATTCCATGGACTTTAGTGGGGTTCCTTGTGCTTTTCACCAGTGAGAGAGCAGAATAAGGTCACAAGCAATTTTAGGTTATCTACAACCAAAGGCAACTTGGGTGGCATTGTGCCACTTTGCACCAGCTGAGACTCTGACCCGGAGTTTTGCCAGGTGGGAATTGGTGCCTCTGGAGCTGCTGCAGCCCTTTGCACTAGTACAGCACAAAGCTCCATCAGTCCGCGCGGGGCACGTTTCACGCTCGCTTTGCACTGGTCTAAGTGGCCACACAAGGTGTTGGAAGCGGCGGATCAGAAGCCTATTTTGATGCAAGCAAAATGTGAACCTGCCTTCATTCTGATCTCACACCCACTTTATATCGAGGAAACTCCACTGATTTCAGCAAATGCCAAGCTGATTCACATCCTTGTGAGAGCAAACCCAGCCCCTCCGCCCTCCCCCGCCCTGCCTAGGGTGGGTGTTTCGCTGACATTGCTAGCGTGCTCAGTATCGGTTCAACCCTTCCAGCAAAGGCGAGTTGCCGTTCAGCTTGTGTGAAGCACAGCTCATAAGCATGCAAGAGCATTCTTGACTGGTCACCGGGAGCCCACCAGCACCTTCAGAAGGTTAAAGTGCTACCGAAGAGGCTCTGGGGCAGCAAGTCCTGAGGGTGGATAAAGGTCATGTGAAAGTGTGAGCCCACTTGTGTTTGCCAGGAGTTCATGATGATGAATGAGAGAAGCTTCCACTGAAGCAATATCCTGCTAGGTCCAGTTGGCGGCTGGTTTGTACTGACTTAAAAAAAACCAATTAATTCAAAAGTTTTTGACTTATCCTCACTTCCAGATCAGAAAAATGCATCCACAGCTGTCTCTTCATTTTGAAGGTGTGCTGCTTACGTTGCAAAAATTTTGCAAGTGCATCACACTTACACATGCCAAGACCTGACTGTGCGTGACAAATTGAAGTGCTCTGTCCTCAGAGCAGAAACATCACAGAAATACAAGCTTTCCCCCATATTGCCCTCCCAAAATGTACCCCAATCCTGAATGCCACTGATCTCGCTATCTGTACCATCTGCTAGGAACAAGGTCAGTCTCCCCACCGCATGGTTTCTCTGCAGAGTGCCAATAAGAGTGTTGTCACTTTCATTGCTTTTCCTTGTATCTTGCAGTTCCATGTAACTTTCATCTACCCTCCTTGGTTTAATTTCATGTCACTGTAGGTTTTTCTACATGCAATTTGTCTTTTGCTATGGGAAGTGTGATCTCCTAAAATCCCAGACTGCCCAGGGCTTTGCTGGAGAGATGGAACTTACACGACACTCGGTCAGGATAGCATACTGTAAGGGGCGGACTCACCCTTACGCTGCCATGTATGCAGTTATTTACATCAGTGCAATGTGGGTATCAAATGGGGCCCTTTTGGGGCCAGCCTCTGAGCTGGAGTAAATCTGCAAATCTTCATTGACTTTGGTGGAGTTTTTTCTGATTTATGCCTGTGTGAGTAAGAGGAGAAACAGGTGAAGATAGACAGGTGCAATTCCAAACCTCTGATTGAATGCTCAGTTTTGGACAGCTGTTCGTACTCCCACCTCCTTTTGCTGTTGTTGATCAGTTGAGACTGCTCCCCACAGGCTGCTATTATTATTTATATTATTGTCATGACTAGAACACACAGAGCTTTATTTTGTGTTTACAGGGAGAGAGTGCACTAATCCAGCACCACACATGCATTCTAAAAGCCAAAGGCCTAAATGGAGGATCAGCTGAACCACTGTTCCAACCAAGACAACTGGGGATAAAAAGCAAGATATAGATTACCGCAAGTATACCATGTTTCACGTGATTGGCCGATATACGGCCAGAATTTATCAGCGCCAAAGATACATGATCACTAATTCCATAGGGTAAAAAATAATCAAACAATATTTGCATGAATTGTTCAGTGTCAGCTTAATTGGAAGATCTTAGTCAATTTCAGCCTAATGATCACCTTTCAGTTTGCAATATGTGCAAAATACCAGTATCAGATGCCAGACAACAAAGACAGTGAAAACATGGGTGCTGGGGACACTGTAGCTTGCTCGTGCGTTAGCGGATGTACTGCTGGTTTTGAATGAAGTCCAGTCTTCGCAGAATTTCTCCAAAATATGTGGGCTGTGATGCCTACAGAACTGGAATCCACTTGTTATCAATATTGTACATAAAGGACTGCTTCCCTGGTACTTCTGGCAGATAAGTACCTATAACGAGACAGATACATAAATGAGCTAAATGCAAATTTCAGATTATTGACTAATATAGGAACTACGGTGTCTTGTTTGCTCAGGGGGAGGGGTAAGAGAAAGGGCGATAAACCCTTGACTGTATTTTTCATTAACTGCATGGAGCATCTTCAATTGGTAAGAAATAATGGTGAGATTCCTATACCTTTATTCATGCTGAATAAATACCTAGTTCTGCCATTGAAGTCAATGAGGAGTAAGGACATATTCAGCATGAGTAAAGGAGAGAATGCTAGTCTGGTCTTGGGAGACCAGGGTTCAATTCCCTGCTCTGCTACAGACTTCTTGTATGACCTTGGCCAAGTCACTTAGGCTCAGATTAGTATTTAGGTGTCTAACTCCTACTGAACTCAATCAACCTTTAAGGATGTGGGCCTCAGGCTCTCTCTGCCTTCGTTTCCCATCGATACAATGGGAATGTGAGGCACTCAGATACTATGGTAATGGGGCCATACAAGCACCTTAGATAGATAGTGAAGACAGCCAAAGGTGGCCCATAGTGTTGAAAGGCTTAGTGAAGGCAGAAAGACATTTTTTTTCTCCTTGAGTATCTACTCAGATGTGTATGACAACATGTCAGTTCAGTGAGATAGAAGCGAGCCGCCTTAGCCTCCTGGGCCTTTGGTAATATGCGTGTATATGCTGTTAAGTTACAGAAGTATGGGCAAGCCGTGCTTTCATTAATACCCGTATTAATATTCATTGTAATCAGAGAAGGGTCTGAGTTCTGACACTGGGATCTAGTTCCAAAGTTTGGCTCAGATCCTGCGTTTGGACCTTTCTTTAATACTTAGTGGGATCCAAAGTTCATCGTGATTGTTTTTTGTATTGACTGTATCTTTCTCGGTGGCTTTTAGGTTAAATGATAAACCAGGAACCCTGGACGTAGTATGAAATATCTGGCATCTTAAAACCCAGCCACCAAGTACTTGGTGCCCAAGCATCCCTTAATAAGGCTCCTGCAATAATATAAGCCTATGAATTTAATTGTGTGGTGTTTAGATTGTTTTTATTCTGATGTCATTGTTCCCTACGAAGTACATGCACAGCACTGCAGATCTGTATTATAGACTCATAGATATTAAGGTCAGAAGGGACCATTATGATCATCTAGTCTGACCTCCTGCACAATGCAGGCCACTGAATCTCACCCACCCACTCCTGCAATAAATCTCTCACCTATGTCTGAGCTATTGTCCTCAAATCATGGTTTAAAAACTTCAAGGTGCAGAGAATCCTCCAGCAAGTGACCTGTGCCCCATGCTGCAGAGGAAGGCGAAAAACCCCCAGGGCCTCTTCCAATCTGCCCTGGAGGAAAATTCCTTCCCGACCCCAAATATGGCGATCAGCTGAACCATGAGCATGTGGGCAAGATTCACCACCCAGATACCCAGCAAAGAATTCTCTGTAGTAACTCAGATCCCACCCGATCTAACATCCCATCACAGGCCATTGGGCCTATTTACCATGAATAGTTAAAGATCAATTAATTGCCAAAATCATGTTATCCCATCATACCATCTCCTCCACAAACTTACCGAGTTTAATCTTGAAGCCAGATAGGTCTTTTGCCCCCACTGCTTCCCTTGGAAGGCTATTCCAGAGCTTCACTTCTCTGATGGTTAGAAACCTTCGTCTAATTTCAAGTCTAAACTTCCCGATGGCCAGTTTATATCATTTGTTCTTATGTCCACATTGGTAGTATTACAAGTAAGTCATACAGTACTGGGCGATTTTACATTATATATTAATAGTGCACATGGGCTAACGCTACTTTAGATTTCATTGCAGGGAGCTTTGCCCCACTGGAATTTTCTTTCTTGTCTTCACAGCTAGCTGTAAAAGGTTAAAAAGAATGGGATTTGATCTTTTCTAATGCCAGAAAGGATGCTAGCAGGGGTGAGTGGATTTGTGATTATGGGAGATGTCCTGACTTTTCACAAGTTAACAATGCATGTGCATGGTTTTTAATTTAATACTATGGGATGGAAAAACTTTAGACTCTTTTACCGCCTTCTGTTCAAAGTATTTCTAGCCCCACTCACTTCCTCTGCTTCATCTTTGCTTTAATTAAGGTGCCTCAATTTACACAAGCTGAGGATCTGGCCCAATATTTAATAAGTAGACCAGTATTTAGGGACATCAGCATTTTTGCCGAAGCACTTGGCATGCTCAGCGTTTGAAATGTAATATGGACAATGGGTATCATGCAATCCTTTAATAGAATCTGTCCCTCTGTTTCTGCTGCCACAAGACCCCTGGGCGAAATGATGGCACTGTTTTAGCCTGGTATGACATTCCCCAGCACTCTGTGGATGTACAAATTCTACAGATGAATAAAATCATATACTGTAAATAATAGCAAAATTGCTATTGTCTGCTTTCCAAACCAGGCATTCATCTGTCAGAGGGACTTAGGGTCATGTTTCTTGTATTGTTTCTTTTCTCGAATACACCTAACTTACTCACTATATGAAAATAGTGTTACTCATGGCAATTATTAATTGCACAAAGGGCACTCGGGGCCAGATTCCACCAGCCTTGCTCACCCTCAGCAGTTCCCTACTCCACACGCACGCCAATACTTGCAGAGTAAGGAACTACTCAATGTCCGGAAATGGTGGCAGAATCTGGCCCTTCGTTTGTCCCCTGTATGTTAGCAATCTTACCATCAAAAGGGCCAGATCTGGATCCCCTATGCTGCTGAGCACCTAATGAGGTGAGCGGGCTGTTTAGCTACAATGGGACTGCATGTATGAGTAAGGACTACACAGTCTAGCTTTCTACATGCACACTGGATACACTGGTAGGTAATTAGAACAAAGCATATCATACTCATGGAAATGTTAGTACATTTAACACATGAGTCTCTGTGAGTAGGTCCCTCCTTCGATCTTCTGCAAGCATTTTCTGGATACAATTATGGGACCTGCTTCGTCTCCCACATATGCTGATGTAAATCAGGAGCAACTGCCCTGGACTCAGTGGAGTTATACCAGTGTCAGAGTTAGACCAGTGTTAAGGTGGCATGAGGCAGAGGAGATTCAGGGCTATGATGCCCTATAAGGTCTCTTTCCTCTTGGACTATGCAAACACTTTGCAGTTTCATGAGTCAGTTTTCTTCCTTCTCCTCTAACTGCTTCCTCCCACCCCACCCACACAGGGCTTTACGGCAGCGGAGGTAAAACTTTGGTTGTAATAACAAGAGTTGAACGGTAGTTTTCCAAATACAAACATAACTCCCATAAGCTATTTGTCAAACATGCTGACAGTTGGTGATACTTGAATGGCAATTGCAGTGCAAACATTTATGCTTTTCTCAAAATAGTTTAAACACATCGTCTAGTGGTCCGACCACAGGGCTGGGAGTCAGGAGACTTAGGTTCTATTCCCAGTTCTGATACTGACTCTCGGTGTAACCTTGGACAACTCACTTAGCCCCATGTTTACAAAAGTAATTAGGTGCCTAAAGATGCAGATAGGTGCCTAATGGGGTTTAATAACAGCTCCTAAGTAGGTTAGGTGCCCAACTCACTTAGGCATTTCAGTAAATCCCACTAAGGCACCTGTCTGCATCTTTAGGTGCCTAGATACCATTGTACATCTGATCCTTAGCTTTTCAGTGTCTCAGTTTCCCTATCTGTAAAAAGGTAGATAACACTGCTTAATCACCTATGGAAAGTGCTTTGAGCTCTATGTAAATACAAAGTATTTATCAATATTTTTATTTTTACCTGGCCCAGGTATCCCTTGCTGAGATGTGTCCCCTCTCCACCGTCCCGTGTTTGAGACAAATACAGCACTAGAGATGTAATGCTTTGGTGGGCCTTTGTAGTCCACTATTTCATACTGCCCTGGACCAGGCAAAGGTGGATTTTTTGGGGGTGGTATGGCTGGGGCAGAGAAATTCAAGTTTTGCTTTCGCCTATTAGAAGAAAGGAAAATTGAGATACATTGTAAATTGATGGGGTTTGAAGGTTGAGAATAAAAGCTGCGATGTTCAGTGGTGCCTAATGGAGTTAGGTGCTGACATTTCATTGAAATTCAGTCGGTGCTAAGTGCTCAAATCACATAGGCTCCTTTGAAAATCCCAGCTAAAAGCTTTAAAGAATGCCCTAGAAAAGTACTATCCGACTCCTCTCGGATCACACACTTTGCAAATCGGGATACATGTACAAAGCCACGTATCAAGCCTCTTAACTTTCTCGCAAAATATATTGACGTGATGATGGGCCCGATCCGGCTGCTATTGAGAGCCAGGGCCAGATGCTCAGCTGGTGTAAATCAGGGTAGTTCCCCTGAACTCAACGGAGCTGTGCAAGTGTTTTCCAGCTGAGTATGTGGCCCCATAGGCGTAAATCAGTGACTTAAATGGGAGCCGGATCTGTCTCTAAGGGTACACCTACACGGTACTTACATGAGTAGCCCTTAGCACAGGTATAAATAGCAGTGGCGACCGTGAGGTACAGCTTCGGTGAGTAAAGACACACTTGAAGGGTGTGGCTACGTTCTCACGTACATACCCTACATGGTTCTCTATTCACCCACACCATGCCGTGCTGTCTACGCTGCTGTTTTTAGCACTGTAGTGTCCTGCTGCTTCCCAACTGGTGGAGCCTTTCCCCAGCACAGGAAAAGACCCTGGCAGTGAGGAAAGGCTCTGGCAAGGGGGAGGCCTTGGGGAAGGGCTCCTCTAGCTCCCTGGTGCTGGAGCCTTTCACCACAGTCCCTCCCCCGCCAGCCCCTTTCACTAACAAGTGTAGCTACAGACTGTAACTTGCTTTTCACTGGAACGTGTAGCTACACGTACCCTACACGGTGCCACCAGTGGACACAGCCTAACTTTGGCATCTGGACACTGAGCCTTCTGATATTTGCTGATAATGTAGATTAATAATCCTCTCACTTGAGGTTTAATTTAGCTTTCCGCCCTAGCCCGCTGTGTTTAGCACACGCTGTCTGGCATTGCTTCTCTCTCCCTACAGCTTCCTACTCCTTTCACCAAACCTCTGTTGTAAGATACACCTGCCTGTGTGCAGAGAGCTGCAGACTTGCCCATATACTCCTCATACCTTTCCCTGGTCAAGAATTTACTGTTGATCTTAATCTTATCTCAGGCAACCCAATGTCACTGTCACGGGGTGGGCATAATAAATCTACTTGAATAACCTGCTGAAAGGCAGATTTATCTGCCTTCCCAGAATGATGCCAAAGGGGAAAGAAAGGGGCTTTTCCTTTTCTTCCTTTATTCTGTTTTGGCCTGAACTGAAGGAGCAAGTGTTTGAAACCTTGCAGGAAGGCCTGTTGTCCACCTCAGTTCTGCAGACTCAATGAAGTTCAGAGAAGCATCTAAGCTTTACCCAAACAGAGATGTGGGGTCTGTTTCCTGTTCTGCCACTGGGTCATGTGTGCCTCAGTTTTCCCCATCTGTAAAATGGGGATCATATATCATACCGACAGCACAATGGGTGTGCGGTATTTGGTAACAGTTTGTGTATTTTGCTTTTCAGTGTTACCACTGCTTTCACTTCCCAAGGGAGCCATCTTTTGCCTCATCTGTAAACCAGTGGCAACAGAGGCAACCGAGTACGGGCTTGACTGTGATACGGTGGAAGAACTTTGCAGAGAGCCAGGTGTGAGCTCTCCTGCTGCAGGTGTTGGGCCCTCCTGCAATCTGAGGTGATCACAAGCAGTGACTGACAGTGAAAAAGCATACAGGTTAGCACTCACATGGAAGTGGTCTTCTTTGCTGCTTTAGTGGGTTTGTTTAGCTGATAGGCTGCAGGCCCTGGGCTTATTGTATTCACCTTTGTTTCACGATGAGTATTTGATTTGAAGCAAGACACTAGAATCCTGGGGGACTTCTTGACAAGGGATTCGTTGATTCTGTAATGGCCTAATAACACGACAAGAAAAGGGATGTAAAAACCAAACAATGCCGCAACTATTGCACTAGGGCAGGCATAAGAGGGGATGAGTCCGTGAAAGTAACGGAGGTAAAAGGAAACAGCACAGCAGAGTGTTTTGGGGGGAAAGCATTTCTTGAGATGACAAAAATTGCTTCCTGGAGCAGCTTACCCCTTGGGCACAGAAGATGAGTGACTACTCTAGTGACTTAATCCTGAACACAGGAGCATCCAGGGAGGAAGTACAGGTAGGAAAACTAGCAATTAAAAAAAACAGAAGAGATGTTGACTGTGAACATCACTTGCAGCGACACCACCTAATGTAAAAATGACTAGAGCCAACCATCCTCATGCTTCAGGGTATAAACTTCATGAGGCAGTGGGGCCAGGAAGAAGTTTCCTTCTATGGTAGCATGACAGATTTAGGTGTATTATGGTGTGCGACGTCACACCGCTCCCTGAGCCCCTGGCACCCTGGAGGGAGCCCGAGTATGTTCTGGCAATTCACCTAAGTTCCATAAATCTACACTCAGGGGTGTGACTATATCTGGATGGGTGCTTTAGTAATAATTCCAAGGGGCCCATCCTGTAGAACTTGGAAGTGTCACCCACTAATGCCCCTTCATCTATGCAAAATGTCATATCCTGAGTGCCTGGATATCCATGGATTTCAGTGACGGTGGTGAGCACCTAATAAGATCAGACTCAGACTCACAAATGATGCTTTTCCTCCTATCTCAACAGCTCACTTACATGGAGAAGGCCATTTTTCTGTTTTATCAGTGCTTAATCCTCTTGTCGTTTTGGACAAAAACATCGCCCGGGCACACACGTTGTTGCTTTGCTTGCAGAAATCTAGAGAGGCCTGCACAAAATGAAGTCTCCATTAATTCCTTTGAATTGACCTTCCTCTTGGGTATTTACTAACGTAACAAAAACTATGTTTTTTTAGCTCCAGTCTCCATCGTGAATCAGAACTGCTCTAATGATATAAATGAATTCAATATTAGGGCCAAGTTTTCAGGAGAGCTCACTGGTTTTCGGTGTCTCCGTTTCTGACTGCCCATCTTGTGAGGGTTTATTATCAGAGGTGCTGCGGACTGGCAGCTCCCACTGAAAATTTGGCGGCATTTCTTTGGTTGCTGCTGCCAGTTGTTACTGCACCAGCTTGATCTAAAAGTGTCCAACCTCATTCAAATAACCAAACCAAGCATGGGGTTTGAGGGAGTGCTTCCAGTGCACCCAAAGGTGAGCTGCATGATAGCACCTGGAAGAGCATAAACAAACTGTTGCAACTTTGCCCTTCAGGGTAGGCTAGAATGACAAAAATGTAGCCACTGGTTTTCTACCCAGCCCAAAATCGTTCTTCAAAGAGATCAAGTCTATTGTTTAGGGGTTAATCCCGCATGCCTCAAAGCCAATGGCAAAATTCCCCTAGACTTCAATTGAATCAGGCTAACTTTACCAGGCCTGCTCCATCCAGTGGAAAGCTTCTGATTGATACTGCTCCCAGGATGTTAGAGACACAAGGTGGGGGAGGGAATATCTTTTATTGGACCAACTTCTGTTGGTGAGGGAGACAAGTTTTGAGCTGACACAGAGCTCTTCTTCAGGGCTGGGAAATGTACTCAGGCCAGGTCTACACTACAGACCTATATTGGGATAACTACATCAGTCAGGGGTGTGAAAAATCCACATTTATATTGACCTAACCCCCCACCCTGTGTAGCTAGCACTATGTTAACAGGAGAGCTTCTACCGTCAACATAGCTACCGCCTCTTGGGGAGGTGGATTAACTATGCTGGGGAGAAGCTCTCCTGCTGGCGTAGTTGTGTCTTCATTGAAGCAGGGCCCCTGAATGGGAAGACAAGCCCCTCAGAGTGTCACAACTATTCAAGGTGAACAGATTGTTAAGCATAAGTTTCAGAGTAGCAGCCGTGTTAGTCTGTATTCGCAAAAAGAAAAGGAGGATTTAGAGACTAACCAATTTATTTGAACATAAAGCTTTCGTGAGCTATCCACTAGTACTCCTTTTCTTTTTGTTAAGCATAAGTAGTTAACACATATTTCAAGGGACTATTCAAGGTGAACTGGCCAATTAACACCCCTCCAGTCATGGGGGGAAAAGAAGGCAGGGGGGAAAGGCAGCTGGGGCAGGGGTTGTTAGTGGGTTATAGATTGTTTTAATAAGCCATAAATCCAGCATCTCTATTCAGTCCATGATTTTTAGTGTCTAGCAAAGTTATGAATGTAAGTTCCAAGGCTCGTCTTTTGAGGGTGTTGTGCATATTTCCTTTGTGGGTGAGTGCTGAGAGATCAGACATAGAGTGATAGAGTGATCATTGCATGAAAAGCGTTCTCCCACAGGTGATGTGGTGTTTTGTCTTTTATCATTTTCCCCCTGTGAGTTCATTTAAGAGTATAGTGATTGTCTGGTTTCACCCACATAGTTGTTATTGGGGCATTTAATGCACTGAATGATGTACAGCACATGTTGTGATAGGCTGAATTTGGCCCACACACTGAAAACATTATTCCATACAGTTTGGGACACTGCTTCAGCTTTATTTTCTGTTGCAAGCCTGGGTTTTATCAACACTTATTAATTTTGGCTGAGATTACACCTAAGGCCTGATTTGCAGTTTTAAGGAAAAACTCCTGTTGACTTTAGTGGGAGTTTTGCCTGTGTACAGGACTGGGCCCTCTGTTTCTTCCCAGAGTGTCTCTTTGCCTATGGTCATAAATTATCAAGCACTGCCATCTTTTAAATGGATTGTTTCCTGTTGTGCTTCTCGAGGGTTAGACACCATCCCTTACAGTAAATCACAAGACAGTAATTAATCCAGGAAGGTTATTCCCAGAAGCAAATTCTTACAATGTTAGAAATAACATGCTACGAACCCATTATGCTATGATATGTCAAATAACTATGATCTGCAAACTAGCTTAAACAACAGAAAACTTGTTGAGGCAGATCATCGTAGCTGGAAGGCATTGTAACAAAGTCCAGTGTTTTAACCAGAGGCCATCTTTTGGAAAGTCGGCCTTTCCGCAACAGCACAGTCCCTATGCTGGTGCGTTGGTTCAGAATTCACTCAGAGAAAAGGGGGGCAGTGTACAGAATCACCAAAATCCCCTTAAATCAGTGGAGCTGTGCTGGTTTACACCAGCTGAGGATCTGATCCCTTTATGAACAATGAAGACACATGATCATTGATTCTGACCAAGCCTATAAATGTATCACTCATTTCTAACCTACAGCCGTGCCACCTTAAGTGGGGAGTTAGTCATGTCTAATGCATTGAGGAGGATCAAGCGTGGTTGCTACCTGCATGGCAGACAACCAAGGAAAACTGAGGAAATGTTTGAATGATTCTGTACGTAGCACTCATCTCTTTAAGCGAATTCTGAACCAATGCACCAGCACAGGGGCTGTGCTGCGGAAGGACTGTCTTTCCAAGAAGGATGGTGTATGGCTAAGGCATTGGATTGGGACTCGGGAGAGCTGGATTCCCAGTTCTGCCCCACACTTCTTGTGTAATCTTAGGAAAGTCATTTATTATCTCTGTGCTTCAGCTCCCCACCTGTAAGATGGGGATAATACTTCCATTCTCTCTCGGTCTGTCTTGTCTACTTAGATGGTAAACTCTTTGGTACAGGGTCTCAGTCTTACTACGTGTACGGACACCACCTAGCAAAACGGGGACTCAATCTTTAGGCACTATTTGTAATATGAATAACAACAAGACGGGATGATCCTGACCAGCTACTGTCATTAACGGTCCTCTGGCTCTTCTTACAGAAATAGTGGAGTTAACTACAGTGTCCTGGCCAAATTCAAATGTAATTATATTTTGCATAAACAACCTAAAACTCCTTTGCAGTTTCAGTCGGCTACAGTTTTCTTCTTCGCTCACTGTCCTAAACTGTTACAGTGTTACTGTGTGCTTTGAGACAAGACACATTCCACCCCTGCATCCCACTGGATGTTTATCACACTTGAAGTGAGTACATAGTAGGAAAAAACTCTGGTGAAAAGAAAAGGAGGACTTGTGGCACCTTAGAGACTAACAAATTTATTTGAGCATGAGCTTTCGTGAGCTACAGCATCTGATGAAGTGAGCTGTAGCTCACGAAAGCTTATGCTCAAATAAATTGGTTAGTCTCTAAGGTGCCACAAGTACTCCTTTTCTTTTTGCAAATACAGACTAACACGGCTGCTACTCTGAAATCTGGTGAAAAGAGCATTGTGTCAATATAAGAGATTCCTGTTCTAAGTGACAGACACTCAGGGAACTACAGCAGACATGATTTGCAGAAAAAATTATAGAGCAAATGAGTTAAAGTAACAATGATAATAAATCAGCACTGCCTAGATAACAGTGAAATCCATGACCAATAGGTATAATATTTTGATAGGCAGCTATTCACAATACTTTGCATTTCTTTAACAACTTCCTTTCAAGACTCTCAAAGCACTTTGCAAACATTCATGGAGTAAGACTTACAACACCCCAATGAAGCATGTATTATTGTCACCATGTGACACATGGGACGAGGAGGCACAGAAAGGTTAGTGCCTTACTCAAGATCACACAGTGAGTCACTGGCAGAATCAGGAATAGAATCTCAAGGCCAGATCCTTAGCTGGTGTAAACTGGCACAGCTCCATGCAAGTCAGTGGAGCTATGCTGATCTACATCTGTGGAGGATCTGGCCTCTGATTTCCAGCCCTGTGTTTCAACCACCAGACCACACATCTGTTAGAAATAATACATAAAATGTGAAATCCTGGCTGCATTGAAGGCAGCGGCAACACTCCTGTTGAATTCAGTGAAGCCGGGATTTTACCCAAAGAATCCTGTGGGGCTTTCAACACCTCAGGTTATACTGTGGTGGGAAGACAGAGGGTTGCTGCAGTGGCAGATCCTGGATGCATACTGGCTGCCTCGGTGACCCATGTGCTCTGGATGCACAGAGACTGAGACTGCTCCTTGCACGGGGGTCCGACCTGCTTTCAGTGAAATCAATGGCAAAACTCCCACTGACTTCAAAGGAGCAGGAGGAAGCCACAGGTGCATAAAGAGAAACGCCCTCTCCTCCCCTTGCACACCCTTGCTGGGCCAGCCATGCTCTGGTCCACACAGGATTAAACACAGTACAATGATTTCCTTATAATTCCCCATATCTCACTTAAAGTTAGTTTTACATTGGCTTTAACTTCCTGGTTTTTGCCCCTTACGTTGTATTGATTGGGCGCTGGGGTGGACGTTTGCTCTCTCCTCTTAGCGATTGGTTGCTGAAACATGCTGGAGTTTCCCATGCTGAAATCTTGCTTGGATTGAAATGCCAACGAGAGGTTGTAGGCATTTGCGGCAGGGTAGCTGGGTTTTCTATTGTGTAGGAGACGAGCATCCTGGAGAGAGACAAATCAAAGAAATCAATAGCAGTTGAGCAGCAGTGCTGGAGGGAGACTGGTGAACAGTTTGGATCCAGTCTTTGACCTCTGGTATTTTACATATTGTTATAACTGGGTAGGGAATAGCCTCTGTATTTTACATACAGCAGAACCCCACTAAATTGCATGAATGGTTGGGAGTCCCATTGCAAGGGGTCTGATCCTGCCAGTGAGGTGCTGAGCACCATTAATTCCCATTGGCTTCCCTGGGAGAAGAAGATGCTCAGTGGCTTGGCGTGGAAGCCAGGCACACTTTGTCAGTGCATCAGATTATCCTCCATTGTGATGGTTTGAAAATGTGTTTAAAATTCTGTGCAAAATTATCGGCGTTCAGCATTCATATCATTAAAAGGATTGAGCAGATTTTCTTCTAACTCGGCTTATGATTTGTATATCTCACTGAGATTCATAGAAGAACTGAAGAGGAGTACTTGTGGCACCTTAGAGACTAACCAATTTATTTGAGCATGAGCTTTCGTGAGCTACAGCTCAACTGACTTTGTTGTCACTAGCTTTAGCCATTTTCAAGCTAGGGTGAGTGCAACATTTCCAGTTAACCCCTCGTGGGAGAGAAATGTGGGGGTTTTCTTCAGACTTCCATAACTCAAACACGGCTCAGCTAATTTTGCTCCAATTTTCTACTCCAAAGGGAGAAAAATCACCTTTGGATTGAGATCAAGCATAGAAAGTTTTAGCCCCAGAGGAATTTGTTTTAAAAGTTATATGAGCAACTGAAAAAGAAGGTTAGAATGGAGGATGGAATTCAGCCTTAATGATAGCAGTGTCTTCCAGTGACTGGTACAGCGATTGCCTGTCTATCTTCGGTGTTTGTAAGGTGCCCCACCCCTATTGTATCTCAGGCCCAGATCCTTCAGGGCATTTAGATACCTAACCCCAATTGAAGACTCTGATTTGAGATGCCCTAAATTTAGGCAGCAAGGGATGAAAAATAAGATGTGATCATTAAAGGCCTGATGCAATAGAAGTCAACAGAAAATCCCTTAGACCCAGATCCTCAACGTTATTTAAGTGCCTACCTCCCATTGAAATTAATGGGAAATTACATTAAACTAACTCCCATTAATTTCAGTGGCAGGTAGGCAATTAAATAACTTTGAGGATCTGGGCCTAATTGACTTTAATGGGCGGTGGATCAGGCCCTAAACAATACAAACCCTTTCCCTTACCATGGAAGGAAAGTAGCCCGTTCCCTTCTTTGACAGTGAGGTGCTGTTAATCTCTGCAGATTGGTGAACGACATTATAGAATCCCGGCCCTGGAATTTCATTCTAATAAGGAAACATAATACATTTACAAAAAGAAAAGGAGTACTTGTGGCACTTTAGAGACTAACCAATTTATTTGAGCATAAGCTTTCGTGAGCTACAGCTCACTTCATTGGATGCATACTGTGGAAAGTTTAGAAGATCTTATTATATACGCACAAAGCAGGAAAAAATACCTCCTCCCACCCCACTCTCCTGCTGGTAATAGCTTATCTAAAGTGATCACTACTCTGAAACCACTCCTTACAATGTGTATGATAATCAAGTTGGGCCATTTCCAGCACAAATCATTTAGTAACAATCATCCTTCTGAACAAACTCAAAACATTATTTAGGAAGTTTCAGAGCTGTGACGGCAGAATTTAGAAATTGCCAGACTGGATCAGACCAGAGATCTAACTTGTCCATTATCCTCTCTCTTGGTGGCCAGTACCAGATGCATCAAGAGAAGGTGCAAGAATGTCTTAATGGACAGTTATGGAATAACCTAAATGGGCTGTTCTTGCTGGGCTGGGGATGAGCTCACAGCTCCTATAAAGTGCCCCCAATGGCCAGCGAAACCAATCGCCTCTGACAGCCACACACCCCATCACTTGCATTCATGCAGCAGAGGTGTTTCTGTGAAAAGTGGGGGTATGAAAGGCGAGTGTCTGTCACCTATAAAAAAGGCAGACTGCTCGGGTCAGGCAGGGCTCTTCAGCCTTGGTAGGCTGCCCATCTAGGAACTGGAACTCCAAATGTAAACCAGGGGTGCCATGCCCTCAAGGTGGATGATCATCCTTGGCAGACAATGGCACTAGATGCTGGAGAGGAGGTGGATGCCACCAGCATTAGTGTCACTGAATCTTATCCAGTGAAGCATGCCTTATAAATATTGTGTCCTCAATAATGTAACTATTGATATCGTCGTTACCAGTGAAAGGATCTAAACATTTTAAAATCCTACTAACACTTGGCCTTGATTATACCTGGTGGCAGTGAGTTCCACAGGTTATCTGTATTATTTATTATTACCATAGTGCATAGGCACTCCAATTATACACCAGGACGCCTTCATGCTAAGTACTGTACAAACACGGAATGTGCATTGTGTATACAATTATTTCCTTTTATCGATTTTCCATTTGATGGCTTTCAATTTCAGTGAATGGCCCTTGTTTTCACATGATGAGAGAGGGTAAATAGGAGCTCCTAATTTACCTCCCATATATATTTTTTTACATTACACACATCTATCAGATCAAACCTTAATTTTCTCCTCTCAAAACTAAACAACCCCAGTCTCTCTCCAGGACTAACCATTTTGTCAGCTATTTCTGAGCCCCCTCTGTTTCTGCTGCAGCTTTTATTTTGAGATAGGATGACCAGAACATTCCAGGTGAAGGCGTACCCTGGACATAAATAATGGCATTATCATATTTTCAGTATCATTTTCCATTCCATTCCTTGGGCACCTGAACGTTTTGTAGTAACTGTCATTGTGCAACGAGCAGATGTTTTCATTGTGTCAAAATAATAATCTTATTTTAATGTGAGTCTCAAATTGCACAGAAAAATGAATATGAAATGGGAGATTAAGTTTCCTACAGGGCAATTTATACAGACTGGGAATTCAGAGCAACTGCAAGTCTGAAATCTCACTCGTATATCTGACTTGAATGAATGAATTCAGCATGTGGACGGAATGCATTATTTGCAGTTACCGCGCCCTTCCTGACTCAGCTGTCCTCCTGAGCTTTTCAGAAAGAGAACTGGGTGGGATTCTATTTATAGAGCAAAATAAACCAAAACCAGCCTCGGTTCTATGTGATGACACCTTAAGCTCTTGAGGCCCAGTTCCCCGCAAGGTGCAGAACACCTTCTGTAAGGTGCTGGGCTCCCTCTAATCCAAGGGACGTCAATGGGATTTGTGGAGGCTCAGGACTGTTTGGGATGAGACCCCTAGAAAGAAATATACCTCATGTCAACATGAATGTTAGATGATTTAGGTATGTAGGAATGGAAATATCTGACACTCCTGACCCCTGAGAGCATATCATTGTCATGTGACCTTGTCTGTCAATTACCAGTGGAAAATATTTTGTATGGAGCACTGGACAAGTATATGAGACTTTATAAGCACATAAAGAGGTCCTGTCCTGTCTGGTTCTTGTCATGAGGAGTGTATGCTCAGATTCAGACAGAGATATACAATACCCAAGAGAAGATAGTGTGGGAATAACACAGAAGAGATGGGTTTGCAAAGGAGAGAGACGGCAGTTGGTGCAGAGGACATCGGGAACAATTCCAGTCACACACTCCAATCCTGCAATGAGCTACACCTGAGTGCAGGCATCTGACACCCCCACTTCCCCTGTGCAGGACTCTGGCAACAGGAAAGAAAGTACAAAGCTGGGAGTGGGGAAAGGAGATAAAGGGAGAACATAGGAGAGATGTGGGAGAGCCACAGGCAGTGGGAGAGGGTGTAGGAGGAATATATAAGTAATAAAAGCTAGCATCCAAGCAGAGCTTACATTGATGGCCATAAGGCATAGGCAAGTAAGGAATGACCTTGTCACCTTTTTAAGAGGCTACCAATCCAATTGGCCAGACTGGCACTCCAGTGGTAATGTGCTACCATGCATGACATAGAAAACCAGGGTTGGAAGGGACCTCGGGAGGTATCTAGTCCAACCCCCTGCTCAAAGCAGGGCCAATCCCCACTTTTTGCCCCAGATCCCTAAATGGCCCCCTCAAGGATTGAACTCACAACCCTGAGTTTAGCAGGCCAATGCTCAAACCACTGAGCTATCCCTCCTTCCCTGTACCTACCACAATGGGACCCTGATCTCAGTTGGCACTACCATAATGCTAATAATACAAATACACCAGTATGAAACTGGGCAAGACCTGAATCTTCAGTTCCGATTACTTACACAGATAGTTCCACAAGACTCTGCCGTCCTTATAAAAAATGTCATGGGAGTTACAGTGTGGCTGGCCATGTAGATAAATATTCGGCATAGTTTTCTTTATAGACAGAAACTATTCCAGTGCACATATAGGTTGCACTGAGGACGGATGTAAGTGGTGCAACTCCATTGATTTCAATAGGTTTGTCCCTACTTAAACCAGACTTCAGTAGGTCGCTACATGACTAACGCTTCCTGGATGGAAGAGACACAGGGAGTTAGGCACCTAATTGCTATTTGTGCCTTTGAAAATCTACCCCCCCACCCCCCGAGCTAATTACATACAATTAGGTCCTTCTACCTCCTTGAGATCATAGTCTATTGGTGAATATAGAAGGCCATTAGGTCACAGTATTAGTTGATCAGAAATATTTTGCATACAACACCCAATAATACACATCAAAGTTCTAGTGGGGAGTGAATCCCTGTACCTGTAGCTATGTGTTAATGTACTCTATAGTATACTGAAGTTCTGTGGAGACATGACCAGGTGCGTTTGGAAGGAGAAGCTCAGAAAGCAGCCCTAGAAAGAGCTAGTATTTGATGCAGTAACCTTTCCCTAGGGATAACGCTTAAGCAAAAGTCTACTAAGGTCTTGTGTCGCTTGTGGTTTGGCCCATTTGCTGCTCCATCCTTCCGGCAGGAAATGCTCGGAGTAGAAGGGAGTGTTTTGTGAAACGACCTTAAAACTCTACCTCTTCTCTTTTAGAACTTTGCATCAGGTCATCTGGAACTCTTGGAAGCTGACCAGACAGACAGACGGCGCCTGCAAAAGGCAGTTAAGCAACGTCCCCACCTTGATCATTTCCCTTCATCTTTGGTCCTTGATGTTGATAGTTATTATTATTATTCAGGCCTGAGATAATGTGCTCTTGATATTGCTGAGATGAGAGAGACAAGCAAGAAGGAAGAGAACAAAGGCAGAATAAGAAAAAGAGAAGATACCAAATAGTTCTCTGATCTACCCACTTGGAAAAGGGTTCGTGAAGCTACAGAAATCCTCAATCGACTTAATTTTCATGGCATTCTAGGGAGCCATAGCAGTGTTATTCACCAGATGGAGAGCAGGGAACTTTCTGCAGGAGGCATGGAGAATCCTCCTCCCACCAGAAGAGGAAGTAGTTAGGAAGCTGAACCCCAAAAGGCTCCTTGCACATAGAGGATGCGTCAGCTGTATTGGCTAGAGAAAAAGAATTTGAGTTGATGTCTGGGTGACTTGTACAGTTTTACAGCATCTTACTGCTTCCCCCTTCTGGCCAAAGAGGAGTAGACATCATAGTCTTTAGCTAGTATCAGGGAGTTTATGCACAGAGAGATCAGGATTAAATAAAGGAGTCCTAAAATGTTGGGTCATATTCTGCATGCATTACACCAGTACAAAATCTGGAGTAACTCCATTCACTTCAGTGGAATCATTCCTGATTGGTAATGGTGTAAATGAGAGCAGAATGTGGGTCTTGGTGGCCTGGCAGTATTTGAATCAATATAAGAAAAGGAGTACTTGTGGCACCTTAGAGACTAACCAATTTATTTGAGCATGAGCTTTCGTGAGCTACAGCTCACTTCATCGGATGCATACCGTGGAATCAATATAAAAGACTAGGTGTAAATAATATTTAGGTTGTAAAACAAACTGACAATCCAAATCAGTGATGAGACATAGTATCCTTCACCCTTAGCACCGAGGATAGGGAGGCTGGAATGGAGAGGAGGAAAAAAAAAGCACAAAAGTTATTTTACAAAGGAGCCTAAGAAAATTAGGTACCTAAATCCTACTGAAATTCAGTGGTGCTCCACTGGTATTGTTAGGGTGACCAGATGTCCCGATTTTATAGGGACAGTCCTGATATTTGGGGCTTTGTGTTATATAGGCACCTATTACCTCCCACCCCCTGCCCTGATTTTTCATACTTGCTGTCTGGTCACCCTAGGTATTTACAGCATAAGTCAGTGGTGAATCAGGCTCTTGAGTGTTAAATGAGTAGTTTCATACAGTTCTTTATCAACAGGGTCACATGATGCGTTTTCATCAAACTACTTCAGCATAGCTGATTTTCAATAACACTTCTCTTTTGCATTGCTGTTAGTGGTTTTTTTTTCCAAAGCCTGATCCATGGAATACTATATAAAACATGTATACAAGCTGTGTGTCCAGTTCAACTCAATCAAACTTATTATAAGACAAGATCACTAAGACATAATAGGAACATAAGATTTACAGCAAAGATCATAAATCTCAAATATTTCTACTACCTACCTGGTTATACTGAAACCTCTTTGCTTGAGAATTAAACCCCTTTTTTTCTGAGTTTGGGATCACTCTTGTCTGGTATTTATAAGGAATGGAGGCGACCTTGTAACCTAAAAGGTAAAGCCGATAAAAACAAGATCCTGAATGTGGAGATACAGGAAATATGTAACGGTAGCAACAGATTTCATTTTAAATAGGAAACAGACATGAAATGCAAATCTATCATTAATGCAATCTTCAGGTTGAGAAATCATCATTTGTTTTTGCATTGAATTTTCCTGTTTTATTTAAGAAGTAAAGAAAAAACTATCACTGCAGCACTTTAAAGGTGCTTCAGTGGTCATGAAGGGCTGTAGAGCTGACCCAGTGCTGCTAAATCACTATTGCCACACCTCCTTATTTAGACCTTTGCTGAGACATCCTGAAGTCGGACATTTTAGCAGCCCATCTCATGGGCCCGATCCTGCAAAAAGCTGAGTGCCTTCTGGAAGATCCTGAGCACCCTCTGTTCCTATTGACCACAATGACGGTTTAGGTTACTCAGAACCTCCCAGGAGACACTCAAGCCCAGATCCTCCAACGTAGTTAGGTAACTAATCCCCATTGATTTCAACAGGAGTCAGGCACTTAACTACCATTAAGGATCTGGGTTTCTATGCTGTGCAGGATTGGACTCAAAGGCCTTGTCCACACTGAGATTTTCTTGCCATTTCCCACCAGTGCAGCTCCTACTTTGGTAGCCAAGAGGAGCCAGCAGCTGCTGTGTTTTTACCACTGTGTCATCCAAGTAATGTTAGTTGACGTTGTGGTAAAATCGCCAGCGTCTTGTCTACTCTAGCGCTCCCTCTGTTGCAACATATAGTGGAGCTGAACCAGGTGTAGTGCAACAGAGAGAAGCTCAGTGTAAACACAGCCATGCTGTTGACAAGGGAGGAAATATGTTTTAAGATGATCTTTGAAATTAAATGGAAGGTCAAAGAAGGAAAGAGATACAGGAGGTCTATTCTAGAGAAACTGCAGAGGGGAGAATGATCTCAAACCAATAGTAGGGAGGCTGTGTGAAGGGAGAGTGCTAAATGAGCAGGAGGAGCAGAGACACACGGCCTATGATACAAATCTGCGGAAGTTTTAGGAGCAAGGGGCATGATTGGCCACTGCCTTGCACTGCGTGTCATCATTTACACGTTTGCATAGTGGAAGATTCTGATGTGGTGGCATTTTATGTTCACTTTGCACTGGTTTAAATAGCCAAAAGAGAACAATTCTGAACTGGATCCTGAAATGACTGGAACTGGCTGTGGATATAAATTGCTCAGGATGTCACTTCCTATTGATTAGCTTCACTGGTGCTGCAGTTTCAAAGAACAACATATTTGTAGCTATTTTGTCCCCTTTTCAACTGCAAAGTGGTTATTATCCGATTCACAATACTGTACCTCTTGACGTTTTCCCGATCTGCACATCTGCTCCTTTGATACTAGTAGCTACAGAAAAGTTCTCAAAGCAGGCAGCCATGTTACGCAACTACTGCCCACTGGCTGGAAACACTCTCCTCCTCAGGGTCACCATTTTGTTTCTAAAACATCAGCTGGAAATATCAAAATGTTATGAATTTAGAAGAAAAAAAACGAGCCAGAATTTCTAAACAAGGCTGGAATGGTGAAGACTTAATAAACAAGGGAACTTCCTTTTCAGATTATGATTATTATCGTATTTTACATTCATACGGTGGGGGAGATAACTCAGTGGTTTGAGCATTGGCCTGCTAAACCCAGGGTTGTGAGTTCAATCCTTGAGGGGGCCATTTAGGGATCTGGGGCAAAAACTGGGGACTGGTCCTGCTTTGAGCAGGGGGTTGGACTAGATGGCCTCCTGAGGTCCCTTTCAACCCTGATATTCTATGAATCTGTCACCAAGAATTCTCCAAATCCCTGCAATCCTGACCTCAGTGGGACTGTGGGGTGAATGAAGGCTGCAGGTGCAGGCCCTACACATAAACATCAACCCTTCTGTCACCTTTGGGGTGGGGTGACATGATGCCAATCAAGCTTCACAGCTGCGAGGGAGGGAAAGGATTTGATCAGAAAAGATTGAGTCAAAGCCCTGTTCTTATGAAAAAGGCTGTGGGAATTTTTTAATGCCTAGAAGGAGCACTCTGGCCCTCTGTTTTTAAGGTTATTTTAAAGAGAACGCTGGAGAAGGAGCGTGAAGCCCAGGTATTGTGTTTAGTAGTAAGAGCATCTGCTAGGTCAGGTGAGAGGAAGCGTTGCACGCTAGGACAGTGGTTCTCAACCTTTTTTCATTTGCGGACCTCTACAAAATTTCAGACGGCGGTGCGGACCCCTTTGGAAATCTATTGTCTGTCTATACAGTTGAATTCTATTCAGTCAGTTTCCAGTTTAAGTCTTTCGTGGACCCCTTAGACAGGCGAGCCACGGACCACAGGCTGAGAACCACTGAGCTGGGACTCTCTCTGCGGGGCCAGAGCAGAGGAAGCGTTGCATGCTGGGACCCTGGTCTCTGTGGGGCCACAGGGAGGACGCGCTGCATGCTGGGACCTGCCATCCCTGCGGTGCCACCCCTGCCTACCTGGCTGCCGGGGCTGCTTTAGAGAAGGACTCTGAGAAAGTTTACACTTGGTTGCCTAGACAACAGCGGAACCAGGTATTCTCCAATCATTTTGCTTGTTATTTTGGCATCTTACACGCTCCTCCAATCACAGAAAGGCTTTCAAAGTGGCAACTGGTTGCCTTATGCCCTGCTCAAGTTAGAGTGCGTGTTTCTCTAGTTAAGGTGGTCCCGAACAAGCTCCTCTGCACATGGGTCTTAAGGCAGCTGTGCTCACCCCCACGGGCCCTGTTACCAAGGGACCACAGGGAAGAGTGCAGGAGCCCCTTCCTCTGCTCCCTGCTCTTCATTAAGATAGAAACACAACTTGTCAGGTAAAGCCCAGCCAACCCCACTCCGGGTTATTTCAGACACTTCCACAGACTGATCACTCGAAATGCTAACAAGGTTTTATGTTGGCCTAGAGGGGCTGAACCGGCTTCTGCTGAGGTCAATGGCACAACATCCACTACCTGCAATTGGGCAGGCTGCTGGCCCAGATTTTCAAAAGCCCTCAGAGTCAGCTGGCCCTGTGACTAGGTGCTGGCCTGGCAATCAGGAGACCAGGGTTTGGATACCTGCTCTGTGTCCTTTGGCAAGTCACTTTGGCTCTATAGTCTCTCTCCCTCCTTGTGTCTTCAGATCTCTCTGGTGCAGGAACTGCCCCTTGCTATGTATTTCTACAGCAACAAGCTCAATAGGCCTGATCTTAGAGCCTCTAAGGGCTACTGTGATATAAATAAAAGCTCAGCATCCACAGCTGTAATCAGAATTGCTCACCTCCCATTTAGACACCTAAATAAGGGTCAGATTTTTTTTTAAGTGCTCACTAGCACCCAGCAGCTGCCAAGGTGCCATGTTAAAAAAAAATCTGACCCCTTATGGAAGTGCTTAAGTGGGTAGTGAGTTATTTTGGAAATCGGTCCCATTATGTCTAACATTAAGTGATATAATCAGAACACTGAAGACCCCTTTGATCATCAAATCAGTTAATCAAGCATTAATGATTACTAGGACTATTGTTTTAGTATGGTAGGCAATGCACTGGCAGCAGAATCCCTTTCTTGGTGCAGGAGGCTGAATCCAGGAGGCTGACTCCAAAGCACATCCATTTAACTAGTGCATCTTTGGGCTGCATTGGAGAGATGCTAAGCACCTGTAACTCTCAATGATTTCACTGGGGTTTGTTTGTGCTCGTCATCTCACAGGATCGGGCCTCAGAAAAAGAAAACTGCATGTGTTCCGAGACAGGGCCCCAATGCAGCGTCCTCACCTCTGAGTGCAATGAACAGGAGATGAGGGTACTCCGCATCTCTCAAAATCTTGCACATTTGGGCCATGACATCCCATTTATTCTGATGCACCCACAAAAGTGGCTTCCATGCAAATACAAAATTGTGGCCACTAGAGGCCACCCCACAAAATGGCATGAAAACACAGCTCTGGGTCTCTGCTTTCATTCTCTCTTCAGTATCTTGTACTTCAAACAAGCTTTACCTTTCCCAACCAATAGGCAAGGCCTGCCCTTTAACACCCTGCCTAGCAGCCAGTAATCTTAATTACACAGGAGTCTCCCAACTGACTGGCAGGTCTAGCACCAAATCACAGTACCCTGGGAAGAGCAAAACACTGCAGCAGACTGGCAGCCCTAAATTGGGTAAGAAATTAACAGCAATTTGTGCAAATCCATATCCCTGGGTGTAAAGTAGTAGCAGAGATCCCTTCATCACTGATCCGAAGTGGAAAGCCAGATGAGTGTGTGTTTGAAACTCAGATTGGGTGAGTGACATGGATGGCTTTGCCTGGGCAATAGAAAGTTCATGAATTATCTACAATTTCTGGTCTGATTCATGTTTTCTGTCGGTCTGGGAACTTATGTGTCTTATTTTGATTTGTTCCTGCTAGGTATTACTCTAAGAAAAGCCAGCCTGTTTTATTTTTAGGCTCAGAAGGAGCCCGGAAAGGGCAAGGTGGGTTGCCTAAACCAGGAAGTGACATGGAAGAACTTTTTTTGTTTGTCTAGCAAAGCTCCTGATTTGGATTGTGCTTGGATAGTGATTCAAAAATCAAATCTTGCCCTTCCCTCTGCACCCTAACCCAGCTGATTTGCTAGGTGGCTTGCTTCTTCCTCTGCTGGGCATGTGAAGGGCATTTGCTGTATTTGTTGTACCCACTATCACTGGGGGTGGGCCAGGTAAATCCTTTATAGGCCTAAGGCTTGGAAAGAGAGCTTGTGGTTTGTAGCCAAGGCATGGGGCTGAGCAGTGGAGCTACCGGACCCTAGTTCCATCTTTGCCACTTACTTATTCTGTGACCTTGGGCAACTCACTTAGGGTCTGATTTTTGCGGGGTGCTTATCATCCATAGCTTATATTGGCTTCAGGATCATGTAGTTTCAATGGGAGCTGTGGGTGCTCAGCACCTCCAAATATCAGGCCCTTAAACTGCTCTGTGCCTTAGTCTCCCCTGCTATAATAAGGGATCGCTTTGTGAGTCTCTGTTCTT
Organism: Caretta caretta; assembly: GCF_965140235.1. Lineage (NCBI taxonomy): Eukaryota > Metazoa > Chordata > Testudines > Cheloniidae > Caretta > Caretta caretta. The sequence goes on from NC_134224.1 coordinate 8,530,034, forward strand.
GAGTATTTGTAAAGTGCTTTGATGTTCTCCAGTGAAAGGTGCTTATCAAAGTGCCTGCTACTGCTAGGTCCTTCAGGTGGGCATGGTGCTTCCCAGGCAACTAGAGAGAGTCTTGCCCCTAGGAGCTTGAAGTCTCTAAGGGCCCAATCCTGCTCTCACTGAAGTCAATGGGAGCTTTCATCAAAATGGGGGCAGGCTCAGCCCCCCCGGTTAGAGGAAATGAAAAGTGGCACTATGATCTCTGTTGGGTAGTGGTGGAAGGGCCTGCGATGTTGTCTCTCCTGGGTGTACAACACAAGGTCACTAGGCACTAAAGGAGTGTAAAACAGGACATGGAGGACAGAAAGCTTTTTGACTATGGCTCTTCAAATGCGATGGCCTGACTTTTAATACCACCCAAAGGAACATTTGCCTTCAGTACAACATGCAGTTTAAGTATCGGCTCAGATGAACTGAGTTCTATGCAGTTGGTGCTGTGTGGGTCTCTTGAGGAAAAATCTTAAACACTGAGGTCCCATCTAATATGTTTGAATGTTAGTTTGATTCTGGGGAACTTCTTATGAGAGTAAAGGTTTGCCTGGTGTACTTGGTCAGAATTTCTCATCCCATCCTCCCCCAGTTGACCACCTGGCTACCTGACACTTGTGTGTGTCCATGTCACTATAAATACACTGCTCTCAGGTGGCAAGTGTTGTGATTATTGTTCATTGATTTACCTTTTATTTTTAAATCTTTCTTAGTGTCTAAAATCTCAGGAATATAAGCTGCTGTGCTGTTGACCTACTGGAAATACGGATTGACCCACACCTCTTCCTGGAGTGACTGTCTCATCCCCACTTTGCCGTGCGGGGAAGAAGGAGACAGCAGCAGATCAGCAATTGTGGGGGTGCTCGGATTCCACTGACCAGCCCATTCCTTAGCTCAGGGGCAGCAAGATGGAAAAGGAGAAGTGGTGTAAAGTGATGGGCCAGGAGGCACCGGCCGTGCCTGCGTCTCTTCTCTGAAGAGCGGTTGCAGTTGTTGAGGAAGCCGCAAGGGAGATGTGTGAATAAGCCAAAATGGAAAGAGGGAATGGCCCAGATCTGCAGCTCCAGCAGCTTCCACTCGCAACAGCTGCTGTATCTGTCCTGCCCCATGAGGATCCCTATTCTTACAAGGTCAGATGTTCACCAAAGGCACCGCCTATTAGGCGTAAAACTTGACCTGAATGGCGCTGGGATTTATGTCTGGCTTGGAAATATAAATATTGTCTTGAATGTGCTGAGCTTTCGGATCATGTGCTGTACATTTGTACTACAGCAGCGCCTAGGGGCCCTCAGGTGCTAGGTGCTGTGTATAGACCTCGTGAGGCACAGTCCCTGCCCTGAAGAACCAACAGCAAGAAAGATGAAGTGAGACAGGAAGGATTATTACCCCCCACTTTATAGAGAGGGAGCTGAGGGACTAAGGCCCAGATCCTCAAAGATATTTAGGCTCCTAACTTTCACTGACTTCATTGGAAGTTAGGAGCCTAAATAACTTTGGGGAGCTGGGCCAAAGATGTTAAGTGACTTGCCCAAGGTCACACAGGGAGCTGGGAAGTGAACCCAACCCTTTAACCAGAAGCCCATCCTTCCTCTCTAACTGGTCCTGAGGCTGGAATTTTCAGAGGATCTTAATGAAGTTAGGATTGGGATTTGGGCTGCTGACTCAAAGGCCCCTTTGAAAATCCCAGCTAGAATGACGATAAACACTGTGCAAGGCTCTTTGCTGAGGATGCAGATCTGAGTGCGGTGCGAGTCTAAGTGCTGCTGAGAGAACTGGCATGGGCACGTTTCAGTATGTCTGGCCTCCTGAGCCAGCAACTCTGAGCTGTACGGCCGGGGCCGTTTGGTGGAGGCAGTGCTTCTGCCATGCCCTTCTAGACTGAGGTTTGGTTGATGAACCAGTGGAACCTACTGAGTTTCTTAGCATGGAATCCGGTCGGGTTATAATGTTCTTCCCCTCCTGCTGTCTGCAGTGGGATGTTCTCTTAGGGCATGTCTACACTGCAATCAAAAACCCATGACTGGCCCATGCCAGCTGGCTCGGGGTAAGGGGCCGTTTAATTGCAGTGTAGATATTTGGGCTCAGGCTGAAGCCCAGGCTCAAGGACCCTGTGAGGGGGGAGGGAGACTGCACTTCACTGTGTCTATACACAGTACCTAGCCCAAGCCCTGAGTCAGATGGCAGCGGTCAGCTGCAGGTGTCTAATTGCAGTGTAGGCATACCCTAGGATACTCTGGGAGAAGTTAACTTGAGGAGACTCATTGCTTATTAAACTCCTTTTGCACCCTAATCACCTTCAACTTATCAAAGGGCTTTCTGTCCCACTTACATACGTAATTCGTTACTTTAAAGCCACTGCCTGAGTGGGCATGAAAAAATAATGCCAAGGCCTTTAATATCAATAGTTGCGGGGAGAGAGAGAGAGAGAGAGAGGGACAAATACTCAGCTATCCCAAATAAATCACCTTGAAGTACCCGCTATACCTTGGATAGCTGTGTTTGAAACTAAAACTGTTAATGATGTTCTAATGCGATTTAGACTGTTGCTAGAGGAACGCAAATGGTAAATGTCCCTACTTGACAGAGAGAGATCACTCCAAGCTCTTCTGGTAGCATCGTGATGTGCATCTCTTCTGTGATTCATCCTGACTTTCATTCATTGTTGCTTTAAATTCTGCCTCTAGCTTGTTCAAGGTATTGCTGGGCTGTAAACACTAGTCTGTCAGGAGTGGTTTCCACCCCCTTTTCTCTGGAATGACTTACTGGTTCATTTAAAAGGCACATTCTAAATCTCTTCCTGCATGCTCTTATCCAGCCAGTTGTGAAAGTTGGAGGTCAGTCAAGATATTTATTAGAGGCTGAACCTGGAATTGAAGAAAGGTGCTGAAGAACCTGCCTAATCCGTACTCTGGTGAACACCAAATTCTCAGGTCCTTTATGAAAATGGATTTTTAGGTGTGCTACTTACTGAAAAAAGAACATGGTGCAGGGCTATATTACCTACCTTATGGGGATCTGAAAGAGCTCCATAAACATTAAATTAAGCCTCACAATGCCCATGTCAGGCAGGAAAGTATTATTCAACCCCATTTTACAGATGGGATAACTGAAGGCATTAAGAGACTAAATGACTTGCCCAAGATCATATAGGAATAGTGGCTAGATCTGGAGACAGAACCCAGAGACTCAGAAAGAGGTATTCAAAAATCTGCTTTCTATCAGGATTCTCCCTCTCCCCACCTTCCACTGGCTTCACGGGGCAAATCTAATATCTGCATGTTTGCTTTGCTTTACAGGAAAACTTGATCGGTGCATTACTGGCTATATTTGGTCATCTAGTTATCAGTATTGCACTCAACCTCCAGGTGAGTATCATGAAACAAATATTGACCCTCTCCCAAGCGTCCTTTACTTAAAAAGCAGTAAGGATCCCCAAGTATCTGGTTTTTTTTAATTTTTATTTTTTCCTTTCTAGAAGTATAGCCACATCCGGCTGGCAGGTTCCAAAGACCCTCGGGCCTATTTCAGGACCAAGACATGGTGGTGTGGTCTGTTTTTTCTGCTGCTGGGAGAACTGGGGGTGTTTTCGTCCTATGCCTTTGCACCTCTTTCACTGATTGTGCCACTCAGTGCAGTGTCTGTTATAGGTAAAGGAAAAGGACTCGTGTATCTTTGTTTATGTACCAGTACAAGATTGCTTATGAAAACGCAATGCACATAACTTTGTTTGTCCTTTTTAATAGCTAGCGCAATCATAGGAATTATATTCATTAAAGAAAAGTGGAAACCCAAAGACTTTCTGAGTAAGTTTCACTTCCATTATTCTGTATTCTTCATTTCTGCTTTGAATGCTGCTTAATTTTTACTCCATTACTTCATATAGTATATAGCATGACAGTTATTTAAGGGACACTAATGCTTAAAATAATGTTTTTTCAGTAGAAAGGTTTATCTGATGTTTTTACAAATGGATTTTCCATATCTAGGGTTGATTGTTGAAAATGAACCTGTAAGGTCCCCTCCTTGCTTACTGATTTTAGAAATAGTTCGATGTGGGGTTTATTGGAGGAATCTGATGGAGGCTGATGGCACATCCTTGATCCTGAAAATCCCTTAAATATTGTCTCAGATTAACTGCACCTGTATTCCCCCTTGTCTGGTTCAGCAAGGGCTCCCACTCTCAGGTTTCTGGCATCAGCTCTCTTGGATGGAGACCCATGTCTCTCTCCCTTCTGAGCAATGTATCTCCAGGCTCAGGAGTTCCCTGCCTTCACTATGTTGTTCCTAGCAGAGACAGGGTACCCAAGCAGACCTGCTTGCTTTCTCTGCGGAGACGGTTGACAGTCTGACTGCCCACCGGTATAAGGTACCCCACAGCTCTTTCTAAGCAAGCCTATTTTATTCTTAACATAACAAGCATTACAGAGAACCTATTAAAAACAATTTTAAAAAACCCTACTCCTATACTAATAAATCTACCAGAGATCACCCCAACTCTAATGTGGGCTCTGGCTGGAGCAGTCCTTCCAAACCCCACCCTAGGGGTTTCCTTGTGGTTTCAAGCTAATCACAGCTTCAGCTCAGACCAAGCATGCTCACAACCTGTTTAATCCACCTTTTTATACAGCTCAAGGGTCTTTGATCGAGAGTTTCCAGGACCAGATAATCAATAGACAATGGGTTTTCGTTCCCCAGGCATAGCTTCAAAAGGTGGATTTGAAATGGGTCATTTGCATTCCCCTTACTCCCAGGTATTTTGTAGGAAATCCACCTCACTTGTCTTTTTCAAAAAAAACCTTTGAAGTTCCTGATACCTTCCATTGAAGTTACATACAATTCCACAATAACACATACACAATTACATTTTTAACATGATTGACCCCCAAAGGGTATTAAACCTAATTCAGAATATTGCAGGAAATTGTCAATCTGTCACAAACACAATCAGAGTTCAGTGGAACGACATAGATGTGCAAGTATTTGCTGGTTCGGGGCCTTAGTCTTTCTGCCTCCTGACAGAATGAACACTGCATTGTTAAAGAGGCATTGCCAGGAAGCCTAGGCCCAAAATTTAGCACTCACCCTCACCTATTTGTTTAGAAGACTTTTTATCTTGTGTTAACTCTTGGTTCTCAGCTCACAGCAAATATATTGCTTGTTTTTTCTAATATTTTGAAAGTGGGGCACAGAGGGTGGAGGAATGAACTATTTCCAGGGGGAAGCATGATCTGTAGTTATAACGATCACTATGCATGTGCAGTGTGTAACCCATGCATCTGTACTGATCCACTAACATGTCTTCTGTTTCTTGTCCTTGGTTTGCCAAAGGACGCTATGTTTTGTCCTTCGTAGGCTGTGGTTTGGCAGTTGTTGGAACTTACCTGCTGATAACATTTGGACCCAACAGTCATGAGATGATGACAGGAGATAATATCACTAAGCATTTAGTCAGCTGGCCGTTTCTTTTATACATGGTAAGGTGGCCCATAAAATATGAGCTGGATTCCATGCTTTCTGAAATATGCCTGGCTGGGGCATTCACTTAAAATGGATTTTCATAGATACTTGCTGCATTTTCATAGCATCCAAGGCCAGAAAGCACCATTGTAATCATCTGGTCTGACCTCCTGTATAATACAGGCCATAGAACTTCCCCGAAATAATTCCTAGAGCAGATCTTTTAGAAAAACATCCCATTTTGATTTAAAAATTGTCAGTGATGGGGAATCCACCATGACCCTTGGTAAGTTATTCCAAGGTTAATTACTCTTGCTGTTAAAATGTATGCCTTATTTCCAGTCTGAATTTGTCTAGCTTCAACTTCCAGCCATTGGATCGTGCTATACCTTTCTCAGTTAGATAGACGAGCCCATTATCAAATATTTATTCCCCATGTCCCCACAGATCAAGTCACCCCTGAACCTTCTCTTGGTTAAGTTAAATAGATTGAACTCCTTGAGTCTGTCATTATAAGGCAGGTTTTTGAATCCTTTTAATTATTCTCATCACTCTTACTTGGCTCTGTTAATGACTCTAAGAGCTTTTCCCATAATTGTCTCCCTAGCTTGGAGCATGCATGTGTATGCACAATCTAAAGCAGAGGGTGTATTTTCTAGAACCGATTGGTCTTCAGCTTCCCTTCCCTGTCTGAATTATTGTGCCAGGATTCAAGCACATTGAAAATATCCCACCCCCTCCCCAACCTGCCACTGTTAACTCCTGGTAACAGACTGCAGATTGGCATCAACTGTGCCTAAGATGCCCATGTACTGTGATTCATATCTGTGCTTTTGCCAGAAGGCAAAAAACCTAATGTTCTCATAATTAGGACCCCATCCAAGTCCCGCTTGAAGGCAGTTGAAAGAGTCCTATTGACTTGAATGGGTGGTGGGTTGGGTCCTCAACCTCTTTAGAAAAAGCTGAATGAGAACAGTGACGTGGGTGCACAATTGGGGTTATTTGGCCTGGTTTTTTGGGGTTTTTTTTTTGTTTTGTTTTGTTTGGTTGGTTTTTTTATTTTAAGGAACACCAAGTCCCCAGAAATTCCCACTCCACTGTTCTTGCAAAAGTCACTGAAGATCTCATCCATTCAGATCACGGCTGATTTGACCTATAGTCTTACTAGATCCTGCCTTAGCTTTGATGGATGTTAGCAGTACCACAATAGGAGAAAATGTGCACAGGATCGTTTCCATCCATCAAGTTTCATGGGACCAGGCAGTTCTGTGGCATCAAATAAAGCTATAGTATTACAAGGCTTATGGGAGGTAGTGTGGCCTAGCGGGTATTGCACAGAACTGAGACTCGGGAGCCCTGGGTTCTATTCCAAACTCTGCCACTGGCCTGCCTTGGTGACCTTGGCAAGTCACTTCCTCTGTCTCTGTTTCCCTACCTGTAAAATGGGGATAATGATACTGACCTCCTTTGTAAAGCTTTGAGATCTAATGATGAAAAGAGCTAGGTATTATTACTATTACCAACATGAGCATCAAAGCCACACACACTGCAAGAAAAAGGATTTCCCACCCCATCCCTCACTTTCTAATACTTATTTCTGCATTTTTTTCTAGCTTGTAGAAATCATACTGTTCTGCCTGCTGCTATATTTTTACAAGAGGAAAAGTGCAAACTATATAGTAGTTATTCTTCTGCTGGTAGCATTGCTGGGTAAGTTCAAATGCGTGCTTAACATTTTCTAACTGTGGTTTAATATCACAAATTGGAGTGAAGAGCTCCTGGCGGTGGGGAATGTTAATGCATTTTATGTTGCTAATGTTTATGAAAAGCAAATAAAGCCTGTATCTTGCTATAGTATTTCAGGTTGAAGCAAGTAGAGATGGACAAGACCTATTGGACTATCAGTCCACTCCTCATGGAGGCAGGATCTAGTCCCCCAAATAGACGCTATGTCAGATTCTAAACCCTGCTAATGACAATGTGTTGTGTCCATGTATGCAAAACACTGTGAAGTGTCTTATGGCTTCAGCTGAGATGGAAGGATGATCTTGTGGCTAAAATACAGGATTTTTAGTCTGGGAATCTTTTTGGCTCTGACACTGACTCCCTGTGTGACCTTTGTAAGGCATTTGACCTCTCTGCGTCTCCATTTTCCCCATCTGTAAAATGGGAGGCTGGGATGTTGGGGAATCTAAATTACATGAATGTTTGTGAATTGCTTGCTTTTGAGATCCTCAGTTGTAAGGTGCTAAAGGAGGATGGAAGATGATTACTGTGACTGTTGTATGAGCCATTATAGTCTTAAAGGAAGAGCTGCAGTTGTATTTATGGCTTCTTGGGGCTCCAATACAATACTATGTCAACAGATCCATGTTGAGTCCAGAAGAAGCTCTGGAGATGGGGCAAAATCCTGGCTCCATTGATGTTAATGGGAGTTTGCCATTGACTTCACTAAGGCCGGGATTTCGCCCCTAGCGTTTTCCTTCCTGTTGATCTGTCATCTTAAGAAACACCAAGTGAACGAAATAATAGAAAGGCAGAGAAACAAACTGACGTGCTAAAGAGTTTGGAGTTGAAGGTTCCACTTGGTGTATAACTAGCTCCGTGATCGGTGCTTGGAAAGCAGTATTCAGTGTGCTGCAGTGCTCTCTCAAGCTTTGCTATATATGTAATATCCATCACTGTGGTATCTAGCTTAATAACTGGAGGCCTGATAGGGCAACCAAATCGTGGACAGGGTGACCACCTTAATTCTGAATTGCCTTGACTTGTGTTTGCAGAAATGGGGAAGAGAATTAGCTTTTCTCAATCCTAATTCTTGAGCTGTGTTTAGAAAATTTCTCCATTTTAGTAATAAAGCTGGTACACCATCAGAAGTAAGGCATATTTGTACCCTTCTAGTCCCTTTTGTTTGATCTTAAGGCTCTGTTCAAACATTAATGGAGATTGGGTAAATACCAGCATTCTACAGGTGGGGAAGCAGCCACATGCAGAGGTTAAGTGACTCACCCAAAGTCACATGGTGAACCAGTGGCAGAACTGAGAACAGAAGTCAAGAATCACACTCCTCCCCGTTTTGTCCTTTGCAAAAGGAAGGCTGAGGCTCGTCACCTTTTGCTTTGCTAGCAGCCACCCGTTGTGCTGTTAACAATCCAGTGGTATGTGCTGCTATGTTATAACTGAGCTTTGTTACATATTCACAGGGTCTATGACTGTAGTGACTGTGAAGGCTATAGCAGGCATGATTATTGTCTCAATACAAGGAAGCCTCCAGCTCGGCTACCCTATATTCTACATCATGTTGGTATGCATGGTTGCAACAGCAGTCTTTCAAGCAAGGTGAGTTGATCAGGTCTCTTTTCCTGTTGTGGCTTACAGCTGTGGAGTAGAATGTAGTTAAGATGTTTAGAAATCAACCCACATGGATAAGAATAGGTAATTAACTTGCTCACTGTTATGCTGGCCCTGAGAGAGGGAAGTTCTTCATCTCTTTGCTATGTAAACACCAGATCCTTCATAATAACCATAGTACTGAGAATTAAAAGAAAGATACAAGATTGTAATTCAAAATAGAATAGCGGCCATTTCTCTGAAACCATAATGTTAATGAAAACTTGATGCTGACAGATTGCCAATACCTGTAAGCCAGGTTTTTTCATTAAAGGCCTGTTTCTACTCGCACTGAAACCTATGGGAGTTTTGCCACTGACTTCAGTGGGAGCACTGTTAGCCCTCCGCTAACAATATTGCCTAAGTCTGCTGTACGCTACAAAAAGAAGCATTATCAGCACTCTCCTCTGACCCGGTATTAGGAACGTGGATACAAACTTTTTAAAAATCTGGCTCCATTGACATCCATAGCAAAACTCCCACTGGCTTCAGTGGGGCCAGGATTTCCCTTTGGGGGTCCGACTCTCCTTTTAAACTGCTATGATAAGGAGTGACTCCACTGAAGTTATAAGGAAGAAGAGAAACTAGAATCTTTATCTAGAGAGCGTTCTTTTGAGAGGTGTCTTCAAACAGGGAAAGAACTATCTCCTACAGAAGCAACTTCTAAACACATATTGAGAATTCTTCTTCTAAAAAAAAAAAAAAAATCAACCTGCATTGTTTGCCATTGTATTTGAAGGTTTCTAACCCAAGCTTCGCAGCTGTATGACTCATCACAGATTGCCAGCATAGGCTACATCCTGTCCACAGCAACAGCGATTACAGCAGGTAAACACTTGTGCAATGTTATCAGGTTTATTGTTCTTTTAAAATAAGGGCAAAAGACTTTGGAGAAAAATCCTGATTTTCTAGCTGAGGAAGATAACTTGCATTTTCTTGCTGTTTTCTGTCGTCAGTTTCATTTTGTGTGAATTAATTAGGTTGTTGGAAAAAACTTTCTCTTAAAAACCAAATCAGCTATCCGATCTTGTCTGAGACTGGATTACTCACTCTGTCCTAAAGTATGAAAAGAGTGGGTGTCTTGCAGTCTGAATGCTTGCTAGATGTGTAGCTAAGGTCCAGGGCTAAAACTCCTCTACTATTCGTTGGGGCTTGACTAAACATAAAAATTGTATTGTTTTAATTATACTGGTGTAATTAAAGTGACACAACCCCCTAGTGTGGATGGAGTTATGCTGGTGTCTAAAGGTATTTATTCCAGTGGAGTTATTCCCGTACAGGAAGAGGAATGAGCTATACCAGCATAAGGCCCCATTATAACAGTATAACTGCATCCGCTCTAGGGTGTTGTACCAGTAAACCTATTTTGGTAAAATATCCAATCCCTAACTGACAGATTTATACCAGTATAACTTAAGTGTACAGCAGGCATTTCTATAGGCCCCCGTTCCCCCCCCCCTAAAAATGATTTGATTGCTGGAGAAAGCAGTGATTTAAAATGTAGCTATACTTGCTCAGTCACATGGGGGAGAGAATCTAATTTAAGCTAAAACCTGTTCATGTTCTCTCCTCTTGTCTCAGGAGCAACCTTCTACTTGGACTTCACTGGTGAAGATGTTCTCCATATATGCATGTTTGCACTAGGGTACGTTTTTAAAGATACCAGGCCAGATCCTCAGCTGGTGTAAACTGGCATGGTGCTATTGAAGTGAATGAAACATTGCTGATTTACACAGATGCTTACTGTGTTAGCAAACTGAAATGTATTTCTCTATATGGCTAACCTTTAAAAAGGTGGGGGGAGGTTATTGTCCTCTGTGGCATGAATTTTTTTATTGAAACATATCTGGGACTCATTTATACGACTGCTTTGTCTTCTAGCCTCCAATGGTGTGTAGGATAACATACCCCGAAAACTGTCCTACCAGAATGTAAAATAGCGCATGAAGTCCATGTCTTGTCTCTGACATAGGCCCAAGGTGGATGCTTCAGAAGGGCGTAAAAGCTCTGTTGTGCACGCAGTTGTGCAACAGCTATACCACGTGGGGAAACTTCTTCCTGACCCTAGATGGAGACCAGCTTATGCCCTGAAGCATGAATCTTCATACCAGTTACCTTTATCCCCTTTAACGTTTCGAGTAAGGTACTAAAGGTGTCCCTCCTAATTTCCAAGCAGGACTAGAACCAAATAAATGACCGAGAACCCATCCCAGGTTTTATGCTGAACCTATGCTGGGCTGGGGATAGGGTTTTGGGAGTCCAATCAAGTACTGCTTAGAAACTCATGCAGTGCAGACAGGATCAGTAAAGCTCTTAGTTATATATCTCGGTACTGAGTCTCGTTACAATGCGTTGATTTTTAAAGTAGCTCTCCCTAAACAGGGGACACATTAAACTATGTTACAAAATTAATGCAGAAACACAGACCCACTGAAAGTACTAATTAACCTTGTCTCTTCTCATTAGCATACTGCAGAAATTAGGGCTGACAACTGTCAGTACATTTACCTACAGAAATGCCAAAAAGGTTATACTGTTGAATCTCGGCATTTAGAAAGGGTGAATCAAACTTTGGGTTGTTACCATTCCCCTGTGATTCGTCAAGACTTCAGCAATTCCCATAAGTGCAAATTAATAACTGAGCATTTTGCCAAGGGAAAGGTTGACTTGTTCTGATTACAAGTTGCACACAGCATGGATCTCAATAATGTGAACATAGTCATTATTCAGCTAAGAGACCCTGGTCCCTGGTGTAACTCTGCTCTGCAGGTTCCGTCTCTTCCAGCTCTGTGTTCTGTTCTTCTGGTGCAGGATGAACATTCAGAAAAAGCAACAACCTTGGCTTGTTGACTTCTTTTTTTTTTTCCACTCATTTCACTAGGCTTTTTCTCCTCTTCTTTCCCTTTCCCGCCCCTTCTCTCTCAGGTGCCTCATTGCATTTTTAGGTGTCTTCTTAATCACAAGAAACAAGAAGAAATCCATACCATTTGAACCATACATCTCAATGGATGCTATGCCAGGTAACAGGAAAAGTCCAATATTTTGCCATTCTGCCTCTTAAACGTCAATTATCAGAATAAAAAGTCATGTTTTGATTTTGCTCTACATTTTATTTTATTTTAGCATTTGTTCAGTGTTGCATCCTGTTGGGCTGCTGTGGTATTATTTTTTCTTCTTTTTATTTGTTAAACAGTTTATGCATCCGTAACTTTTTCTCTTCATGATGGGTTGCTTCTATATCTTTGATAGCCCAGCAGTGTAAATCATCACAATGCGATTGATATGATGAATGTAGCTTTGGTGTCAAAATCATTTTAAAAGGAATACAGAGGGTCTGATTCTCATTTACGCTAAGGATGCTTTATATTGTTCTAGTTGGCAAAGGGACCTTAAAGTGGGACTATATCCCTGCCAGAGTGGTGTGATGTTGCCTTAGCGTTCATAAAAATCGGGTCTAGAATCTGAAGCAAACTTAACAAAAATCAGATCTTTTAATCTATAAATCACTTTACAAACACCAGTTGGGGAGAAACTCTGTCCTCCAGTGGGTGAAGCAGAGAGAGTAGGGGCCCAATGTCGCACAATGCTGTATGCTCTTAACTCCTACTAACCACAGGGGGAGTTGTAGGTGCTCTGTACCCCTGAAAAATCAGGCCACTAAGACTACATATACAGTGAAAAATGAATATAATTATACTTCACAGGATGAAGTAATCAATTCTTAGGTCCTGAATATTAATTGCTCCAAGCACTCGATGCCCCTCTCATGAAAGGTGCTCCAGAAATTCAAAAGATTAAGAATAAACTTTGGGGAAAGGGGAGGATTGTAACTAAATGATGTTCAAATTAATGATAGCTGACTGCCATCACCCGCCCACAAGGAGCTTAGCCGCTGTAATTTTCCAGGGTTATTTATGTCTTTCTGTTTAACACTCACACAACTGATAGGGCAAATTGCTAGCCCTGAAATTGTATAATTTGTCAATAACAGGGCGGAGGAAGAAGGGACTTCTCTTCCTAACCACTTAATCCCTGTCTTTCCTCCCCCTGTTGCAGGCATGCAGAATGTGCACGACAAAGGAATTGCAGTTCAGCCTGACCTCAAAGCTTCCTTTTCCTATGGTGCCCTAGAGAACAATGATAGCATGGCGGAGATCTACACTCCAGCCACACTGCCAATAGTACAGGAGGAGCATGGTTCCAAAGGAGTTTCTGCACTGCCCTACCGTGTGCTGGAGCACAGTAAAAAGGAGTGAGTGCTCTTTAAGAAGCTGACTTAGGGCAACAAGAGTGTGGTCTTTATTTATTTATCGCTTTGGTTTTTAGATCCATTAAAATATAAATGAGTATGTTACAGCTGAACTCAGTATGGTTTAAAACTAGTCTCAAACTTAACTTTCAAGACGGATTATTTGAATAAAGGACTCTGTATAGTTGTGGACTTGGAAGCATTTGTCCTAAGCTAGCAGTAAATCATTGCATCCTTAAAAGACGGACTAACTTTGAACATGCAATGACAGGCAGTATTGTGGCTATCTGATATTGACCGGACAGCTGGCACTGTGAAGATGCAGAGCTGTGTGAAGTAAAGTGACTGTCACTTTTCAGCTCAGCCAGCAGTAGGTACAACACAAACTGAAGTCAACAGTACTGAAGGGCAAAATTTGGTTTATCATATATCAATTATGAAGGAGTTCCAAAAAGTTGAACCTTGATATGTTGGTTACCTCATGAACACTTCTTTAGCATTGCATTAAAATGTCACTGAACTAAAGCAAAGGAGTGTTGCCAGTACTGTGTTTTAGGAATGGTATAAAACAGTAGAATAAGAAGTAAATGATCTGATCCACCTTTTTTTTTCAGACCATAAACGTGCTGTATTTCTCAATAACCGCTACGCTCTGTCTATTGTTGAGTGAGATGTGCATGTCAAATGTGTTTTGTAGCACCATTGTGTTAGACTGCACATCAATTTAGGACACAGATGATGGTCACCAGTTTTCTAATTTCAGAGGATTTGCCACGGACTGGATTAGATGGTGTAGAAATTGACACAGTGAAGTGCAAGAAATGAAAATGGCATTGTAGTTGGTCAAACTTTCGATTTACCAACTTGGTGTTCCTGTATTTCTTTGTAAGGTCTAAATTCAATTTTGTTTCCTGAACAAAAGATTCAGACTCAGATTTTTCAAAGCTGTCTGAAAGATTTGGATGCTCAATGGTGTCCAAATCCCTTTGGCAAATTTGAAAATCTCAGCCCCAGTGCTGTGGGGTTTTGTTTTCCTTCAAAAGTAAAAAGGCAGCAGCCCATTACTTGTGAGCAATCCAACAAGAATAAATGAACATGCACGCTTCACCACTTGTGAGCAGGATAACAATAACACAGTAGTGTGCATTCATTCATGATAAAGGGAAAAATATATTTAATTTTCTATCTTCTAAAGGGTAGTTAGAAGCAGATAGGGAGGAATTTTGTCAGATTAAAGGGACATGGTCAAAGTATATGTTTTTATGAGTATAATACATGCAGCTGCATATAACTTACATCTGCTTTTCAGGCAGTTGCACTTTAACTTTTTTTGTCCCCTATCTAAATATATCTGTCTTTCTAAAGAATGGAATTTTAAGTCTGCTCAGTGCAATTCAGCCTATCTTCATAGCAGTGTGGCTGAACAAACAAGCAGAAGCTTCTTTGAAGTCAATAGCAATTGCTTTCTGTGCACTGCACAAAGTTACTCCTACACAAACTGGGCTGAGAGGACCTAGGATTTGCAAAAGCGGGTTTGTGTACTTATATACAGGGGGCCAGATTCTGCTCTCACTGGCAAAAATCCACAAGAATTCCATTGATTTGGGTAAAATATATCGTAAATGAGAACAGAATTGGTTCTTCTGCATCAAGTGTTTGCTTTGTTGGCTATAAATACTACTTACACCTGCAAATACTTGCCACTGCTTTGGTACTTTCTGAGCAGCTTGAAAAAAATTGTATAAAAGACCTCAGAACAGGTGGATGGCCACTTTATATATTTCTGCTTTACACAGAGCTGCTTGACATGTCTGACAATTCAGAGCTTATCAATGGCATCCTGTACATTCGAGCTTATGAAACCTAGAGAAATATCTGCCTTTTTTTTTTTTTTTTGCCCATCATGCTTAAGCAAGATAACAAAGTTAATGGACTAGTATTGCCAGAACTTTAAACTTATTGGATTTCCCCCTGATATTGATTTAGTACCATTGGCTTTCAATCCCCAGTAGTCAACTATTTGTGAATGTACGTGTGGCTTTTGTTCATTAAAGATACAAAGCAGAATAGTAAAAGAGAGGGTGTATGGGGGGAGGCAAGAATGCTCGCTTCTCATATCTCTTCCCTTTTAATCACTGAGGCAGTAGGCGTTTTGACATTGTGGCTATTAAACCACAGAAACATATTACATCAGTATAGATCAGCACTAAACCACAAATGCATACAAATTCAATGTTTAACATTCTAAAGCTCTCTATATCCTGGAGCCCTCTGCAGTAAATGACATTAACTAGTGTCTGGTTTAATGGGCCTGATCCTACTATAATAATGGAAGTCAGCTACCAGTTGACTTCAATGTTTGCGTTATTGATCCTGCCATGGGCTACATACAGCCCTTTGTGTTACTCAATGTTGTTTTCATAGCTGCTTCTGGAATTTCTTAGTGGTATTTAAAAAGAAATAAAAAATTGCAGCTGAACAATATGCAAAATTCCCAGAGAGTAAATATTTAGGCTCTTTAGTACATGGTTGTCTTTATTACTGACACCATGGAAGAGATTCTCTACTGTGCCTCTAAGGGACACAGCACAGAACTCTAAGCCCAAGGGACAGGGGGTCTGGTGACTTTAAGTCACCTTTTGTACTGTTCCTAGGCATAAAAATAATAGATAACCGTCTTCTACAGATCTCCACAGTGCTGCACCCATGCCCCGACACACACCTCCTGCCCCTGACTCTTGGCACAGGATATGGCTGTCTTCTGCAGATCCTGCACTGGGGAAATCCATCCCTGGCCAGGTCCCAGGGGCTTTTAGATTTTCACATAGCTCTGACCCTTTTACTGGGTAGGGCAAGAGACTGTTTGGACTCTTTATAAAGATTTAAGCAGTTCAGCCTCATTTCAAGGGTTAATGGGCCATTCTTCGATGTGTTTAAATGTTCATTGCATTTTCTTTCAATAAAACTCGCTTTTAAAACTTTCTCCCAAATGGCTCTAGTGACGGTGTGATGTGTATGGGTGTGTATATAACCTATATAAAAATAACAGCTTGGGCTGCTCCAGTGTGCCGTGTTAAGGCAGCACTGGGTGATCTAAGTATGCAACTTTGTGACCAACCACACTAACATAGGAGCAGCACCTTCACCAGTGTAATTTTTGTTTTTATTATGTTGGTCCTACTGCCACTCATGACATGGCCAATAGCTTGTACTTCATGAGTACTTGCTGCATGTGTTCAGCGCTTGATATTTAAAATGGCCTCATAAATCACCTCCCCTGCATTATTCCTCAATACTGTGTTGCAGCCACCATCCATGTTAACCAAGTAGAAGTGCATGGCACTCCCTCAGAAGCTACACCCTTCTCTGCAGAAACCCTGCACTCCGATTAAGCAGTCTTCCAGCCCCAGCAGTTACAGAGCACAATTAGGTATCAAACCAAACGTCCCCCACCCACTTAACAGCCTAGAGCATGCTTACAAGGGCAGGCCCTGTGGACTGGTTTTAATTTCAATTTATACGCTCTTTACAAAATACTTTTAGGGCTGAGATGCCATGGATTACAATTCAGGTTGCAGCAAATATTTACAGCTAAACTGACCATTAGAATTTTAAAAGAGTACATATCCACCTCACTTTCACCTTCCACACATCCCAGTCCTCCTTGCAACTTCTAAAATAGTCTATTTATTCTCAAATAAATAGTTTAAGCAGCATATTTTGGTCTGAGCTTCAGTCAGGGCTTGATCCTGAGATGTAGAGAGCACTTTCAAAACCCACTGACTATACCCATTGAGGCACAACTTCTCAGAATCAAGCCCTTAAAGTATGCACAGAAACCAGTGGACTGCTCCCTCTCTTACTAAAATGGTGGTGTATGGGAATACTGTGACTGTAATCATCCCTTAACTCCTTCCTTTACTCCTAGAATTAAAAGCTGCTTTATGGAATGTAAGACACTTATTGCGTCTGCAATGGAAACTGTGTGGCTTTTCAATGTACCAGGCGCTTAAATATATTCTAAAAGTCTCTCTCACTTGTAAAAAGAAAAGGAGGACTTGTGGCACCTTAGAGACTAACCAATTTATTTGAGCATGAGCTTTCGTGAGCTACAGCTTGTAACTTTATACTGTGGAATATAAGCCTGATGTTGGCTGATATACAAAATGATTTGCCTACGAAGTTTTGTTCACATTAAAACATGTAAATAAAGAGCCTTACATTATGAATTATAATAACTTAATTTTTCATAAGCAATGTTGCATGTTTATTTAATTGTCCTTTAGGTAAGCGCTTCAAAAATGAGACTTAATAAAAGGTTCTGGTAAAATCTATGGAACTCTTTCTTGACCAATAAGATAACAATTATGATTGTATTATATTCATATTAAGAGAGAAGTCATGACAGTAGAGCATTATAAGCAATGAATGATACATACATTCAAAGAGAACAAAGTCTGCTTTTGGATGGGTGACTTACAGGGAAATCCATGGCACTGAGACTGGGTTGGGAATTGCAGTGTTGCCAAGTCTCACAATATTTGGTGTTGGTTGGAATTATTTAGCTGGAAAGCCCCATCTCCTGGATTCATGAAATTACATAAGAAAGTTAGTTTACATTTTTTAAAAAAATCTAGCCCTCGTGATTTCAGAGAAAAGCTTGAAAATGTGACTCAAGCGTACTTTAGAGTTATATTTAACTTCTGGTTCTTGACCCTTTATTTATTTTTTTTAAATCTCATGATTTTGGGGGCCTGACTCATGATTTTTTGAGTGCTTGGGGTTGGCAATACTAGGATTAAGGAAGTGGCACGCTTCTCTCTGAGGTGCTACCCATCCATTACCCTGCTGTGATGACTGGGAGCACTGGAGATGCATGTCTTTGCTTTCAAGTCCAGAGGGATTTGAAAATGTATCAGCATTTCCTATCACTGCCTTTATGAAATAGAGATTATAAATTTAGAATACGGGCAATAAATCTTAATTGAATGCTTGCCAACCTAATTGATACTGACCATATGGGGACCGTATTCCACAGGGATAAGCAGAAGATAACCCTGAGAATACTCTTAATTAAATGTATACACTGGGGACCCATATACAAGTGGAAAAAGCACTGGAAGCCATATGTCCTGGTGTTGAAAAGGCTTTTAACAGGAGTCACTACATACTACATTGTAAAATATGAAAGTGAAAATATTAAAACATATAGTACAGGGACACTGGCAACATTCCCCACAGATTTCCCCACAGATTTCAGAGTGTTAGTCTGTATCAGCAAAAACAACGAGGAGTCCTTGTGGCCCTTAGAGACTAACAAATTTATTTGGACATAAGCTTTTGTGGGCTATAACCCACTTCATCAGATGCATGGAGTGAAAAATACAGTAAGCAGTATATATATGAAAAGATGGGAGTTGCCTTACCAAGTGGGGGGTCAGTGCTAATGAGGCCAATTCAATTAAGGTTTCAGCTGGAAACAAAACCTTCCATTGTTCAGTAGAATTTTGCGGTAGAACATTGTCAAACAGTTACTGAATTGCATTCTGAAGTGGCTGCATTTCATCATTAGGTGAAATTATTTGTATTACAGAGATTGTAATCAATTTGTGTTTTAGGGTCAAAGGAACTATATAAATATGCCCCTGCAGAATCAGTTGATAGAGATTTATTACAGTCCCTATATAAGGACAGAATATATTATTGGCTCTAAGAGAGGAAGTATCACATAGTAAATTGATACAGCATTTGATTGCAGCCATAAAGGATATGATAATAAAGGATAACTACATATTGCCTCTGTTGCTGTATTTAAATGGCAGAATTCCTTGCCTACAGAAGTGAAATTAAGAATGCCTTTCTGAGAATGCTTTGTTTATCTTCCTTCCATTACAGGAGAGCCTTTCTTTGAACAGATGTAAATGGGAAAGCTACTAAGGGAGATCAGACTAACGTTCTTTTCTGCCTTTCCTTGGGCATAGGTAAATTTTAGAAGAAAGCATTTAAACCAGGGTAAGTACAGCACGTTAAATTGAGATCCTGGCCTGCAGCAGCCCTCTCCCCATAGCTGCAGAGTGAGGACAAAAATGATCAACAAAAGGTTTTTAGCATTGGTGAAATCAAACAGCAATTTTTATTTGCCTCTCATGGAATATAAAAGTACAGGCAAATGTTTGTAGGCACTTGGTTTCGATATAAACTTAGGTAACCACATGCAAATATATCACAAAGTTTGGGCAGCTAGGGGGTTAGGCAAATAATCTCATCACTGGATTAATTGTTTTTACTTTGTGATAGATGAAATATTAATTCCTGCAGGTCCCTCTCTTATTCTGCCATTTGTTCCCAACCCCTACCTAAAAAACGTGAGTGAGGGGACAAAATGAAAATTTTATTTTGAACTTTTAGCTGTGTTAGTATGGATGAACATCATAATTAATACAATACTAGCAACATGTCATATAAACATTGTTGAACCCTATTTCATATAATTCTTTTCCAGTTTTGTCCATTTCCAGCTAAAATGTAGGTTAACTGTTATACGTGCAACAGAGGAAAATATGCTTTTGTTTTAACGTAACACTACTTTTTAGAAATTCTGGAGACTTCTGTAGTAGACTCCGCTTCTTGAGATTTGTATTGTAATTTCAAATAGAATGTAATGGAAGAAGGAAATTTCTGATATATAAATTAGGGCTGTCAAGCGATTAAAATAATTAATCATGATTAATTGCACGATTAATCATACTGTTAATAATAGAATACCATTTATTTAAATATTTTTGGGTGTCTTCTACATTTTCAAATATACTGATTTCAATTACAACACAGAATACAAAGTGTACCGTGCTCACTTTATATTTATTTTTGATTACAAGTATTTACACTGTAAAAAAACAAAATAAATAGTATTTTTCAGTTCACCTAATATAAGTACTGTAGTGCAATCTCTTTATCATGAAAGTTGAACTTACAAATGTAGAATTATGTACAAAAATAATTGCATTCAAAAATAAAACAACGTACAATTTTAGAACCTGCAAGTCCACTCAGTCCTACTTCTTGTTCAGCCAATTGCTCAGACAAAAAAGTTTGTTTACATTTGCAGGAGATAATGCTGCCTGCTTCTTGTTTACAATGTCACCTGAAAGTGAGAACAGGCATTCGCATGGCATTGTTATAGCCAGCAAGTTATTTATGTGCCAGATGCACTAAAGATTCATGTCCCTTCATGTTTCAACCACCATTCCAGGGGACATGCGTCCATGCTGATGATGGGTTCTGCTTGACAACAATCCAAAGCAGTGTGGACCGATGCATGTTCATTTTCAATATCTGAGTCACATACCACCAGCAGAAGGTTGATTTTCTTTTTGGTGGTTCAGGTTTCTGCATTGGAGTGTTCCTCTTTTATGACTTCTGAAAGCATGCTTCACACCTCATCCCTCTCAGATTTTGGAAGGCACTTCAGATTCTTAAACCTTGGGTTGAGTGCTGTAGTTATCTTTAGAAATCTCACATTGGTCCCTTCTTTGCATTTTGTGAAATCTGCAGTGAAAGTGTTCTTAAAATGAACAACGTGCTGGATCATCATCTGAGACTGCTATAACATGAAATATATGGCAGAGTGCAGGTAAAACAGAGCAGGGGACATATAATTCTCCGCCAAGGAGTTCAGTTACAAATGTAATTAACACATTATTTTTTTAACAAGTGTCATCAGCATGGAAGCATGTCCTCTGGAATGGTGGCTGAAGCATGAAAGGGCATACAAATGGCACATAAATACCATGCTCTGCCGGCTACAAAAGTGCCATGCAAATGCCTGTTCTCACTTTCTGGTGACATTGTAAATCAGAAGAGGGCAGCATTATCTCCAGTAAATGTAAACAAACTTGTTTGTCTTAGCGATTGGCTGAACAAGAAGTAGCACTGAGTGGACTTGTAGGCTCTGAAGTTTTACATTGTTTTGTTTTTGAGTGCAGTTATGTAACAACAAAAAATCTACATTTGTAAATTGCACTTTCAGGACAAAGATTGCACTACAGTTCTTGTACGAGGTGAACTGAAAAATATTATTTTTTTGTTCATCATTTTTACAGTGCAAATATTTGTAATAAAAATAATATACACTTTGATTTCAATTACAACACAGATTGTACAACACAATATATATGAGAATATAGAAAAACATCAAAAATATTTAATAAATTTCAGTTGGTCTTCTATTGTTTAACAGCGCAATTAAAACTGCGATTAATCACATTTAATTTTTTAAATCGCAATTAATTTTTTTGAATTAATCGCATGGGTTAACTGTGATTAATTGACAGCCCTAATATAAATTGTAAGGACCTATGGGCAGGGACTGACTCTCACAATGTGTGTACAGCACCTAGGGTAATGGTGACCTGAGGCCACGGCACACCTGGTGGCTGAGCTTTGTGACTTTGTCCTCACCCACAACCATTTCAGATTTGGGGACAATTTATACCTGCAAGTCAGTGGCACTGCTATGGATACCCGCATGGCCCCACAGCATGCCAACATTTTTATGGCTGACTTAGAACGCTTCCTCAGGTCTCGTCCCCTAGCACCTGTCCTCTACTTGCGCTACATTGATGACATCTTCACCGCATGGACCCACGGGAAGGAGGCCCTTGAAGAATTCCACCTGGATTTCAACAATTTCCACCCCACCATCAACCTCAGCCTGGACAAGACCACACAAGAGATCCACTTCTTGGACACTACAGTGCAAATAAGTGATGGTCACATAAACACCACCCTATACCAGAAACCTACTGACCGCTTTACTTACCTACATGCCTCCAGCTTCCATCCAGGACACAGCACATGATCCATTGTCTACAGCCAAGCCCTAAGATACAACCGAATTTGCTCTAATCCCTCAGACAGAGACAAACACCGACAAGATCTTTATCAAGAATTCTTAAAACTACAATATCCACCTGGGGAAATGAGGAAACAGATTGACAGAGCAAGACAGGTACCCAAAAATCACCTACTACAGGACAGGCCCCACAAGGAAAATAACGTAACACCACCGGCCATCACATATAGCCCCCAGCTAAAACCTCTCCAGCACATTATCAACGATACACAACCTATCCTGGAAAATGATCTCTCACTCTCCCAGACCTTGGGAGACAGGCCAGTCCTTACTTACAGACAGCCCCCCAAACCTGAAGCAAATACTCACCAGCAACTACACACCACACCACAGGACCACTAACCCAGGAACCAATCCCTGTAGCAAACCTCGTTGCCTAGTCTGTCCCCATGTCTACTCTAGCAACACCATCAGAGGACCCTACCACATCAGCCACACCATCATTCACCTGCACGTCTACTAATGTTATATATGCCATCATGTGCCAGCAATGCCCCTCTGCCATGTACAATGGCCAAACTGGACAGTCCCTACGTAAAAGAATAAATGGACACAAATCAGACATCAGGAATGGTAACATTCAAAAGCCAGTGAGAGAACACTTCAATCTTCCTGGACATTCTATAACAGATTTGAAAGTAGCTATACTTGAACAAAAAAACTTCAGATGAAGTGAGCTGTAGCTCACGAAAGCTTATGCTCAAATAAATTTGTTAGTCTCTAAGGTGCCACAAGTACTCCTTTTCTTTTTGCGGATACAGACTAACACGGCTGCTACTCTGAAACCAGACTTCAAAGAGAAACAGCAGAAATAAAATTCATTTGCAAATTTAACACCATTAATTTGGGCTTGAATAGGGACAGGGAGAGGCTGGCTTATTACAGAAGCAGCTTTGCTTCTCTTGGACACCTCCTCATCTATTGTTGGGAGTGGACTACATCCACCCTGATTGAATTGGCCCTGTCAGCAGTGGTTCTCCACTTGTGAGGTAACTCCCTTCTCTTCATGTGTCAGTATATTTATGTCTGCATCTGTAATTTTCACACCATGCATCTGAAGAAGTGGGGTTTTTACCCACGAAAGCTTATGCTCAAATAAATCTGTTAGTCTTTAAGGTGCCACCGGACTCCTTGTTGTTTTTGTGGATACAGACTAACACGGCTACCCCCTGATACTGTTTTTAGTGGAGGCCTCTAGACGGTACTGTAACAAAAATACAAAAAATAAAAAATTTAAAAAACAAAACTGGGAAGAAGTCCGAATGGATTAGCAAGTTAGAGGGAGAGAGAAACCTGTGTGTGTACATGAATCCAGAATATGGGAGGGGGATGTTTATGCATACACAGAATATGGTGGGGGCCTAGAAATCTCCCTGTGTGTCTGTACGCACGCTGTGGTAGAGTCCCAAAGGCTGCAACAACACTGCAGTGAGTACATTAGAATTATTTATAAGGGTTTGCTAGCTCAGGGTATCCCGTCTTTAGTAATAACAGTGCGTAGCATTGACCCAGGCTCAACATGGGGAACCCCACAGCCCTTCCAGGAGGGAGCTGCTACAACTTCAGCTTGTCCGAGTTTCATCCATCAGTCCAGCCAGGGCTCTGCCCTCTCTAACATGTCTAGTTCCCCAGTCCCTCCCCCATGTTACCCCCCAAGGCAATGCCCCCTTTAGCCCAGCCCCTCCCCCCACAGTACCCCCCAAAGCAATGCCCCCTTTAGCCCAGCCCCTCCCCCACATTACCCCCCAAGGCAATGCCCCCTTTAGCCCAGCCCCTCCCCCACAGTACCCCCCAAGGCAATGCCCCCTTTAGCCCAGCCCCTCCCCCACAGTACCCCCCAAGGCAATGCCCCCTTTAGCCCAGCCCCTCCCGCACAGTGCCCCCCAAGGCAATGCCCCCTTTAGCCCAGCCCCTCCCCCACATTACCCCCCAAGGCAATGCCCCCTTTAGCCCAGCCCCTCCCCCACAGTACCCCCCAAGGCAATGCCCCCTTTAGCCCAGCCCCTCCCCCCACAGTACCCCCCAAGGCAATGCCCCCTTTAGCCCAGCCCCTCCCCCACATTACCCCCCAAGGCAATGCCCCCTTTAGCCCAGCCCCTCCTTCACACTGCCCCCCCCAAGAGGATACCCCGGGGAGGCGGGGCTCCATCTCATCCCACACACCCCTTCCCACGCGAGTGGCTCCCCAAAGTCAGACGAATACCGGGCGACGGCGGGCCGTCAAGAGCCGGCGCATGCGCAGGAATCACCATCAGGCCCCCCCCCGCGCGCGCGCTCGCTCCCTTCCCATCCGGGTCACACTTCCCTCCCCTCCCCCGCCACCCCTGTGGCGATGCGAGGACGGGAGCGCGCGCGCGCTCGCGCGTCCCCAGGGCGAACTACAGTGAGCGCGCCCGGACGGGGGGGGGGGGGCCGTTTCCCTCAGCTGCTGCCATCGCTGCTAGCTCCCCCCCAACCGTCTTTCGTCCTGCCCGCCTTCCTCCCAGAGGGCGCCGGGCCCTGCGCGGCGGTCGACTGGAAGCCCAGGCGGGGACGGTGAGTCCTCAGCGCGGACACCGAGCTGCCCCCCCATGTTCTCTCTGTGCCGCCGCCCGCCCCGTCCCGCCTCCTTTCCCTCACAACGGCCCGCCGGGGGAGCCGCCTCGAGCCTCTCCGTGGGGCGGGTGGGCGAGCGCGCGCGCGGGGGAGGGGGATCAGCTAGCCAGCCGCCCTGGGGCGGCGGTGGGTTTCGCAGCCGCCCCGTGCTGGTGGTTTGCGGCGGCGGCCTCCGCCGCGTCTAAAGGGCGGGGATGGGCGGTTGGCTCGGCCGAGTGTCCGTCGCCCCGACCCGTCCCTCCGGGCTGCTGCGGGCCGCAGGCCCCGGGTGTGAAGGGGGAAGGGCTCGAGGAGCGGGGAGAGGCTCCCCCGCCCGCCTGCCCGCCTGGCCCCGAGCAGCGCTGGCGCGGTGGGGGTTAAAGGGGTGGGGGTGGGCCAGGGGCCGCGCAGGAGCTGCGAGTCGCCCAAAGTTTGGAGGCCACCCGATGCAGCAGTGGCTGTGTTCTGCCCGGCAACTTCTGAAGCTTGCCGATCTCTTCTGGGGGCGTGTGATGGTGGATTAACCCCCCCAAAGCTCCTCTCCTTCACGTGGGAATGGCTTGCCTGTTTGCTGCCTGCCTGCAGGCACTGATGGCTCGGCTGTCTCCGGCGCAAACGGAATCCTAGAGCTCCGCTACTCAGTTGTGCGTGTCGAGAATTTAAAAGAATGATCAAATCACCTCTCATGGTGACAGAACTACAAGAATCGAAGCTGCTTTTGTGTGTAGAAGCTCTTGCTTCAAAGCAATTTCTGCACTTCAGAAGATCCGGAACTTGCTGTTGTTTGCAGCTATAATCGATGATGTGAGACATAAAAATAGGCATTTCATTTTAAGGTTACATTTATTTATCTCCAGTTCAGTACGCTGTGATAGAACACAACCTATTATCAACAGTCATGGCGTGGTTAGGCATCACGTGTTCAGTATGCTGTTTTCTAAGTGTATTGTTTGGCTTCCTAAAAAGAAAAGGAGGACTTGTGGCACCTTAGAGACTAACCAATTTATTTGAGCATGAGCTTTCGTGAGCTACAGCTCACTTCATCGGCTTCCTGTGTTTGTATGTTTTAAAATTATCTTAAATGCTCTTGTGGTCTGAGAACCAAAGCAACCTACTTAACCATTTAGTTGACTCTTAATGCCTTCATTTCCCCTTGTTTGTTATAACAGAACATGTTATTTCTAAACTTTGGTGCTGATCTTGCAAACACATTGACCTAAATGAGATTACTCAAGTAGGTAAAGTCACACATGTGTTTGTGTTGGCAAGATTGGTCTTAGACTACACACTTTGGGAGCAGATATGTCTGTCTGTAAAGTGCCATCCATGAATGTTTTGACCTTGTCAGCATTAAAGACTTCTGGAAATTTTCTGACCATTGCACTAGTAATGGTAGGAGACAGGAGATGCTAATGTAAATCACCTGCTGCTGGCGTTCTTTCCGTTCTGTCTCATCTAACAATGCTCAGAGCAGGTCTAGAAAAAATATTAAAAGCATTGGTGGTACATGGTCACCACCTGTTCTTTCTCTCTATTGCTTGAGCAATGGGGGAGAATTTCCCAAAATCCTCATTGTTGACAAGACTGTATAAAGTTTTTTTTAAAAAAAAAAAAACCACCTTGTCAGTATTTCTAAACGTGCATATTATCTCGGTATCTAAGTGTGCCAACCAGATCATACTACTTCTCATTGGAATACAGGAATTAATAAGGGGTCAAGATCAACTGAGTGGCTAAGGCTCCTGGTTTGGTTCACAGAATTGATGTAGTCCTAGTGTATGAGATCACTTAAGCATCTAAAAACGTGAGAGAGAATTCAAAGAACATACATTAGCTAAAGGAAGATACTGTGTTTGGGATGCCTAACTACACACGAACTGCATTGAATACTGATATCTGATTATGCATTTCTATCATTTTCTGGGTTAATATTGAGGGATGGAAGGACAGAAAAAAAAGCAACAACAGAGAAAAATAAAAGTATTTCTGATCTGGCTCCCTGCTCTGGAAAGAAGAGATGGTGGCTCGGTAATCTGAGCCACCATCTTTCCTTCTGGAACAGGGAGCCAGGTCTGGCGAGTTCTAGCTTTTTTTTTTTTTTTTTAGGAGTTAAGCATGGACATACACATACGTGTGTTATCTTCCATTACATTGCCTTACTCAAATATACATTCTTGCATTTACACTTAAACTAATTTATTATTAACATAAATGTATCTACCTAATGTATCTACCTAATGTATAGGATTTTTGTAACATAATCAATATTTTCACATACTTGAGTGGACCAAAATTTGGGTGAAAATGGGTAAAAACCAAATAATAGCTTTTATAAAACAAGAATCTGGTAAAAATCATTAAAAAACCAAAAATGAAGTGTCAAACCCATGAGGTAAGTAAGATTATCCCCTTTTTATAGAAGAGAAACTGAGGCAGAGAGTTTGTGGTTCACAGTGGTGAGCCCATTAAAAATACCTAGATAGAGGTTTCTCTTTGCCCAAGGTCACACAGTGAATGAGGGTCAAAGCCTGTATTAGAGCTTTGGTACCACTCACTCACTACACAGTGCTCCTCTTTCCTGTCTTGACTAGTATCTCAAAAAGATGCTGTAAAATATTTGTATATAGTCTTTTAGAAGGTAGACTTCTCTCTGCACTGCTTGTAATAATAAATTCTTAAATACCATGTGTACATCAATTACTTTATTTGGCTATCCCACTCTAATTTTAGTGGAGCATTGCATGGCTTTGTGATTAGCCCTTCATAGAGTTTAATGGTGGCTGCAATGCCAGCTATGGTGTTCAGGTACTGATATTTCTGGCAAGTCTGCAAAAATAAATATCCTGTAAAAATTAAGAGTTGTAGATTTGTTATTTAATAACTAGAATTAGGGGATGCGTTCTCTTTTTTTTAATCAAAAATAGTTCAAGCTGTGGATCTAAACTACTTGACAGTTTCCTTTCCAATTATTTTTTTACACTTGCAAGGAAGGTTGTAGTGTAAATAATGCAGAACTGCTGATCTTTGCTGCTAGGAGTTTTCTGCTCATTTCATCTGGCCACAAAGAAAAGATTTGTTAAAACTCAATTTTGGCTAGAATTGGCACTAATGTAGATACTAAACCCTCGTTTACGCAGACCTTGCTTGCAGTAGTTGAAGGGAACAGCTGCAGTCTCTTCTGCTGCTTACAGCTACCCAGGCTTCCTCTTTTATACCCTAACTCAGGTATAAAATTATTTATCTGGTGATTCATTTTTTGTCAGTTTGAGGGAAGTTAGTTATCTGCATCATGACACTAGAATTTGTAAGCTGCTACCATCACCCCAGAATAATTTAGTACTGTGCCAAATTGTCGCTTCACAAACCAGAAAATGGTGTATAATATTTTTGTTGCTGCAATCAAACTATTCACAACATGTTGAGGTTCATTTATAGCAATGCTGCACTTGAAGTGGAGTTTACACAGTGTGTAAAGTTTTGTTTACACAGTGTGTAAAGTTGAGTGCATGTCTTTACAGGATAAGGGCCTTTTTTGGTACTTTTAATCAAGGATCTTAGAGTACTTTACAACAGTGGGTAAGTGGCAATTTTCTATTTTATAGCTGTGTAACCAGGTAACAGAAGTTGAGTAACAAGGCATCACCTCAATTCAGCAAGAGGCAGAGCTCTACTGGAATCTACCTACTGTGCTTTAGTCGAACAGCTTCCCTTTTCTCCAGTAATAATGTATATCTATATAGCATTAATATATTTAATAACTTCTTAAATTGATGTTCAGCAAAAGTCAGCATTTTCCTCACGTTAAGGGTGTTTATGCCATAAATGGGGTAATGTGATCATTATGTAGTAGGCTGAGCACACATCTACAAACCAGGAACTCCAAGGCTCTAATCTCAGCTCTGATATTGAGCTGTGTTGGCCTTGGGCAACTCATTTTAACTTCTGCATGTGTGTGTTTTCTTTTCCATCTGCAAAAGAGGGATGATGATTGTCTGCCTCACCTCAGAGTGAGGATGAACTAGTTCGTGTTTAAGGAGTTCAGTGCTAAATGACCGTGTTTTCACATAACACTTACAAATGGGTTCTTGTGTCCATGCTAAGATACTTATTATATGATATTGCTAAACTTCACTAGACCAGTTTAGGTACAATGCAAGGTCACTGTGACTTGTAGCCTCTTTCAGCTACTACATTTTACTTCCGTCTGCATCATATTAGCTGAATCACTTCATGCTATACTTAGCCACTTTACTGTGCGTTGTTTTGTACTGTACCCTAAAATTCTATCTGTATTTACATTGTTTTACTTTGTTGCTTTACTGTGTACAAGCATTGTCTACATAGTGTAGATTGTCTTTTAAACAATTTGTTGTGTATCCTAGTTACAGTACACTTTTCCTCATTGTGTGTTAATGTCACAATTGATTATTGCAGCACCTGATGATGTCAGTGTTGTGAAAGAGTAGACAGTATTTCTGTTATAAAACCCAACCTGTAGGATTTTAAAACTTGTCTGTGTTGGAATTTTGGAATTCAGCCTAATCATGAGTAGATGGTTCTCCCCTCTACTCCCCAATCTGGTTTAAATGTTTCTTTTGGAATGCATGTCCTTCAGCTTCTGTACACTGATTTTTTTTTTTCACTTGACTACTAGGAATGACACATTAATTATTTTATATTCAATTTAAAATGCCTATTATTTACCAGTCATACCAGTTGTTTTTTATTCATTAACTTTGTTAGAATGTAGAGTTGCTTGATTATTAAACTCTGACACCAGCTCCTGACTCTTAAAGTAAAGGCTAAAAAATACAAGGATTGAAAGTGTGTGAGGGTGGTGATTTTGATTCAAGGAGATTTTTCATTCACTTCATCTTCTCTCCAGTTCAGGATTTATGCCTATGAGTCTGAATAACCGCAATTTAACGAGTAAGAGTGAGTTTATCTCAGGAGTGGGATGATGGTGGCTAGTGTTGATCTGTAGCCTACACAATAATGTTTTTCAGTGAATAACTTCTAAATATTTGGCATTTGTTTTTAAATTTGTCACTCCTGTTTGTATTTCAGACATAATGAAACTTACCAACATTGATTTTATATGAACAAGTTTGCTGTGATTAGTAAAATAATGCTAAATCACTTCAGATTTAAATGGAATGAAGTAACTTTGATAAGTACAGTTTTGTAATTCGTTTTGTCAGATAGCAAACACTACATTTCACATATATTAGAAACAAAACATGATTTGATTGCTCAAATTTTTATATAATGTATGATATGCAAAAATCTGTTCTCAAGTACTTAACATTTCTCTAGTGCTTTCCACTCAAAGATCTCATAGTAGTTTACAAACATTAATAGATTAGTCTCACAACCCCACTGTGTCATGAGACTAATCTCCACTTACAGCTAGGGAGACTGAAGCACAATTAGTGAAGTGACTTGCCCTAGGTATCCGTACTAATTTG
This sequence comes from Caretta caretta, assembly GCF_965140235.1. Classification (NCBI taxonomy): domain Eukaryota; kingdom Metazoa; phylum Chordata; order Testudines; family Cheloniidae; genus Caretta; species Caretta caretta. Next base: position 8,560,113 of record NC_134224.1, read on the forward strand.
TAGTTTAACCATTATTAGCACCTTTTTTCAGAGTAACAGCCGTGTTAGTCTGTATTCTCAAAAAGAAAAGGAGTACTTGTGGCACCTTAGCTCACTGTAGCTCACGAAAGCTTATGCTCAAATAAATTGGTTAGTCTCTAAGGTGCCACAAGTCCTCCTTTTCTGTTAGCACCTTGCCCTCCTTCTGACTCTCAGTTCTTTTCTTTTAAATCCAGAGTCTCTGCAAGAGAGACAATAGTTATTTTTAAACCTGTTACTCCTAAAATGCATTGTGCATGTGAAAGCTTTGTGTGTTAAAGATATTTCAGTAGTTGTTGGTCAGTTGACCTACAAATATTCAACCAGTCAAATATCAACTTTGCTTACCTCTGTGGAGGAAACAAATCCACCAGAGAGCAGAACGAATTTCCGCTTGCTTGAATTACCCTTGTGGAATATTTTAACAAACTCAATTTATCCTACTGATGTAATCAAACAAACATGTAGGCTTCTTTTTTGTTTTTCTTCTTGGACTCTTGAGGACACACAGATCTGGTCGCTTTTCTTTCGACCATTCTGTGTTGACAGTTTTAGCGCGCAGAGTGCTGTACCTCACAAGCCCAGCATATGCATCAAATTGTAAATGTAACATGCTATTTTAATGTGGTCAGCTACTTTTCGGATAGCTGTGTGTGCATGTGTGTAATAAGATCCAGGAATCAATACTCTTACTTTTCTCCAAAATCTTTCATTTTGCAGTATATGGTGATGTCTTCTCAGGTTTCAGTGTGAATGCCCCCAGAGCAATACTCCTTTTAAACTCTCAGCCTGGCCAGAAAGAGAAGTTGTATACTTTCAGATGCGAGCCTGTAATTTAAAATTGAAAACAAAAAACGAGGATTTGATTTAAAAAGATATTTACTTTTGTTTTTAAATTTAAAACAACTATAGTTATTTTTTAAATCACTTGTATATGTTCCATGACTACTTTTGTATAAAATCTTTTACATATGCTCTTTTATTGCACTTTTCATGCATGATCTCAAAGCCACTTCCCTACAAAGCCACATTTTACAGAATGGGAACCTGAAGTACAGAGTTTTGGGACCCTCACACCCTGCAGGGTTCTAGAGCCAGGGCTCCAGCCTGAGCCTGGAAGTCTACACAGCAATGAAATACCCCCGTGAGCCCGAGTCGGCTGGCACAGGCCAGTGGCTGGTGTTCCTTTGCTGTGTAGACACACCCTTAAGGTCACACAGTGAGCGTTAGCATATATAGGAGTAGAACCTAGGTCTCCTGTTCCTCAGTCCCATGCCTTTTGCATGTGTTTCCTTCCAGTTTAGTATGTCCATATGCTGAGCATACACAAATACATGCTCACTATGTCTTAGTTACATGAGAAAAAATGTAAATATTCCATCTGCTTTTCAGTCATTGTATTGTTTAGTGTCAGTAATCTGCAGATTAGAGCTCCTTAAATGACATAGTAGAATGTAACCATTTTGAAGGAGCTGTAATGGACTCTGATGTTGATAATCCATGGAGTAAAGAAGTCTGTCTTTTCACTGTGGTTAGGGTTGCCAACTTTCCAAATGCAGAAAATAGAACAACCTTACCCAGCCCCCTTGCCTGCCCCTTCCTGAAGCCCTGCCCCTACCACACCCCGTTCTCCGAGGCCCCGCCTGGACTCACTCCATTCCCCCCCTTCTGTCGCTCACTCTCCCCCACCCTTGCTCACTTGCTCATTTTCACCTGGCTGAGCAAAGGGTTGGGGTGTGGGAGGGGATGAGGGCTCTGGCTGGGGGTGTGAGGGCTCTAGCCTGGGGCTATAAATGTGGGGATCAGGGTGTGTGGGGGGGCTCTGGGCTAGGGTGGGGGGCTGGGGTACAGGGGGGATGAGGGCTCTGGCTGGGGGTGGGGCTGTGGGTGTGGGGTGCTGGAGGAAGTTCGGGGTGTAGGCTCTGGGCTGCGCTTACCTCAGGTGGTTTCTGGAAGTGGCCGGCATTTCCCTCCAGCTCCTTCGCGGAGGCGCGTCCAGGCAGCTCTGTGTGCCTCCCCAGCCTGCAGACGTTGCCTGCGGTTCTTAGCCAATGGGAGGTGTGGAACCGGCACTTGAGGGGGGGGCAGCGCGGAGCCCACATGGCTGCACCTCTGTCTGGGAACCAGAGGGAAGTGCCAGCCACTTCCAGGAACCACGCGGAGCCAGGGCAGGCAGGGGAGCCTGCCTTAGCCCTGCTGCACCACTGACCGGACTTGTAACAACCCCGTCATGCTGACCGGAGCTGCCAAGACACCTGTCAACCCTAACTGGTGATGGTTTTTACTGTTTAAAGATATGCGGGGGAGGGGTTTTGAGAGAGAAAATGAAGGCATTCTCTGTTACAGTAATTAGTTAATTTTCCTTTATCACCCTCTTTGCCTTCCCTCAAACTTCACTGGCTTGATTGGTTCTTCTGTGTCAAGTTCAAGTTACTTGACCTTTTTCAAGGCTCTCAGTAACTCAGCCATATTTAGTGTGTCTGTCCATATGTCACCCTATCTCCCCTCTTCCTCATTATTCATTTAAATCTTCTGTTGTCATGCCTTCTTTTATGCCATCCCTTACAAAGTCCCATTTCTCTGTGCCAAATACCCTTTCTTTCCTCCTTTGCACATCTAAAGTACTTTTCAGATAGATTGTTAACTTTGAGGGGCAGAGTCCCTGTGGTTTAAGCCTTTTGTAAAAGGGGTGAGTCCCCTTGTCATTCTATGAATAATGCAGCTAGTATTTTCAGTGCGATTTGCTCATGGCTCAGTTTGACTTTGTGTACCCTCGCCCTCTTAATGCCCTTGACTGACTGGCCTGGAAGTATCTCTTAAAATTCAGAGCTTCCAAACCACTCAGTATTTTTTTTTAGTCTATATTTATGCTTTTTTTTTTCTTCACTTTTAGATGAGTTAGCCCTCAGAAAATAGTGAATTCTTTACCAGTTACACAAGCACATTCTGGCATGACATCTCTTTCCCCTGGTGTTGTATAATCAATGCGTTTGAAATAGTCTGTTCAAAAAAAGAAAAGGAGACGGCTGTTCCTCTGAAATCTGTTCAAAAAATGTGTGAAACTCACTTTTGCTGGTCAAGTTAGGTCAGATCTACACACAAAATTGCACTGATTTACTGAATGTCTTGATGTTGAGCTGATGCAACTTTGTGCATGAGTGTTCTTAAGTAGGTTGTAAATGTATCCACATGCAGTTTCACTGGCTTACCTAAATAAGTTAACATCACATGTTTGTTTAAACCTTTGTAATTTCTGTGTGTGAACAGGTTTGTTTACATTAGGTCATGGGATGTAAACTGAAATGCCAACTTCCACATATGTTTCAAAAATGTCCTCGTGTATTTACAAGTGTGGTGATCACATGAATATGGAGCCTCAGCACTACAGTGCAGAAGCACTTTATAAATACTTAGATCAGTAACTGGGGGTATCAAATATTTTTTTTCCTCATTTCCACAAATTTTGTCCTAAGAGCTTGCTTTAAACAAACACGAGTTAGCATGGATTGATTTATTTTATTTTTTTTCTCATACACCTATACTGGTTAAAGGTAATGGCATTTTTAGCTGACTGCTTCAAAGGAATAAGCTAGTTAAGCAAATAAAATATTCAAAACAAACAACTGCAGATAGTAAACAAATACATTGGGTGCCAGTTTTTCCAGTGTTCTGCGCAACTTACTCCCCACCCTTCTTCCAGAGATGACACATTAAAATATAGTAATGTGATAATTACTTTTTTCTCACCACAAAAATGCTCCTGTGTTTTATCAAGAGTTGACAACATGTGTTCTATAAAGTGTAGTTGCTTATGCAGAAATAGTTCATATTCTAAGGTCTATGGTTTAGTATCCTATATGATATCTTGTTTGCATTGCATTTTGTTTCCATCTCACATTTATTGAGGATTGCATGTATAGCACTGTGCAGACTACCCATACAGCTTAGAATATTTTTTTTTCTATTCATACAGTGTCTGTTGTGGAAGACACTGTTGATCTAGCGGTTAGAAAAAGGGGCTTGGAGTCAGGAATATTGGGTTTTGTTCCTGGCTGTGCTGCTGAGTTGCAGGGAGCTTGTGCAAGACACTTAACTTTACAGTGTGCATGTTTTTTCCATCTGTAAAATCCGAAGACTGCACAACTCACATTAGCTGGGTGAAGCTTGTTTATAAAATACTTAGCATTTTTTTTCTATGAGTATGTCAATCTAAATGCAAAGTATTATGGCATCGAGGAAAGCTTGTAGAACAGTTTCCTAATACTTTAATGTTCTATTACGCTGACAAAAGTTGTTTACATTTATTAGAATGGATGGTTTCTTACATTCCTTTTCACAGCTCAAACAGGTGAGTCTCAGGTTTATAGGAATGAGATAAAGTGGTTCTGTACTGTAGGCTATAGGCAACCTTCACACTGATTTCTCTTTTCTGCATAAAATGATTCATCTCAAAGAATAACTATAGCAGGAAAATGTGATTTATTGGTAAATTCAGTACTTGTAATCCTCCATTTTCTCTCAACAGATTCCTGCTAGAAGTCCTGGCACATAAAGAAGAGTTGTGTTCAGTGGACAATGCTCAGAGACACTATGAAGTCCTGGAGTGACAGCCAGACAGACATTTACAGCAGTGACCAAGAAGAGGAAGAAGAAATGATCTTTGGAGAAAATGAAGATGATTTGGAAGAGATGATGGATTTAAGTGACTTGCCTACCTCACTCTTTGCTTGCAGTGTGCCAGAAGCTGTGTTTGAGGTACAAGAAGAAAAGGTAAGAGTACATAGGGTATAGTGATGTAAATTGGTGCAATTGTAGTTAGAACATATTTTATCTAAATTTTCAGTATTATTACTTATTCTAGCGGGTGAAAAATAACTAGATTTGCTAACGAGTTCAAATTGTCTTTCAGTGCTGCTTGCCAATGAATTCAAATAGCCCGTCTGCATGCTGATCTCCTGCCTTACATTTTATGGTCCAGGGAGAACTCAAATATTTGATTCCAGGACAAGGATCACTGTTAAAAGAATTGTATTTGTTCACAGTATACTTTGTCAGACCCAATGAATAAGAAATAACAATTTGAAAGTGATTTAAAATTTCTAGTCCAAACAAGGCTTTTTTGGACCATTATCTTATTTTTTTTATTCAGTCAGACATGAGGTTATCCTTTGCTTCTAATGGCAATCAGGAAGAATCTTCTATAGCACATGAGTTCTGTAGACTGACAAAACAAACTATGGCTGAAATGTGAGCGGTTTATGTAATGGAGGAGAGCTTGATCTGTAACTTCCTTCCAGTTTTCATTCACAAAACTATGAATCCTACTACAGTTCTGTCTAAAATTTTGCATGCTGCCTGGGGGAAGGTGTGGTATCAGCTAGGAAACATTGGTCTGCAAATCAGGGATGCTAGATGGTGTCCTTCCATTTAAATCAGCCTCTTAAAGGCAGTGGCAGCGAACTGCACTCCTAAACTATTAATCGCAACAAACAAAGCTATTGAAACTCTACCAAAGATATTTATAGGCTGCTAATTGCAATAGATGCAAAACACAATTATAAAGATCATCAAATTGGATTCCACTCTTACCATCCTAGGGTTTCACTTAAACTTGACCATCCTTTCTTCCCTTCTTCCTCCTTTTTTCTTCCCCTTCCTTTATCCTCCCTTCCGTCAATTATTACAAGGAAACTTCTGCCAAAATGCAGGTTTTGCACTGGACTCTGAAGCTGGGCAGACTAAGACTCATTCTCATCCAGCAGGTGTTTTACAATCTAGGACCCCAGCACTGAGAATGCCTTACTGACAGCTCACCCTAGAGATCCTTGTAGTTTCCATTTCCTGAGGCGAGGGATTTCTGGAGCAACGGCTTGAAATATATGATCTGACTGCAGACAGTAAATGCTGATACTGTAGTCCTTATTCTGTAAGGGAAAGAATGTCAGGCCTATGATTTATAATGCCACTTAAGTATCAATATATTTGATTAGGGCAGCCTTACAAAATTCTGCTCACCTGCTTCCCCATGATAAGTAGGTTTGGATTTTTTTTGTTTTTTTGCAGAAAAGTAAAATATCATTATTTTTTCTTTTATCGTGACAAAAAGCAGGCAAGTAGATTTTGTTTGTGGACAGGTGTATTTTTTGGGACAGTTTTGTGCGAGGCTGGATTAGATATCTTCAAATTCTGATTTAGTAACGCATGTTAAAATTGCTGCCAAAACATACATGTTTATGTCAAACACTCTGTGAAGCACTGGCTTGATTGTTAAGTTTGATTGGGGGGAGGGATAGCTCAGTGGTTTGAGCATTGGCCTGCTAAACCCAGGGTTGTGAGTTCAGTCCTTGAGGGGGCCATTTAGGGACCTGGGGCAAGAATTGGGGATTGGCCCTGCTTCAAGCAGGGGGTTGGACTAGATGACCTCCTGAGGTCCCTTCCAACCCTAACCTCCTATGATTCCAAGTTCTGTGGGTTGAAGATCAATTTTACCTGCGTTTCTTCTGAAAGAAATATTAGAAGAAAGTAAATAATTTCTTTAAACAACCTGTTTCATCGACAATATTTTTTTAAATCTAACACCTCTCTTCCCCGCACCCTCCCACACACATTATTTACCAGTTTAAGTGTTAGTTTCCCTCTACCGTCTTTCCCTTGGAGAGGAGCAATCCTGTAGTTGTATCCCAAATCAGAAATTCATATAGAAACGAATTTGACTTGTCCAATACACTCATTATCCAAAAATGTCAGTGCCCCGAGATATGTGGATAATTGAGTTTTACATCTAATACTTATATATCACTTCATATTTCCAAAACACCAGACAAATATCATAATGCCTCTGAGATATAGGTATATGTAATTATCCCCATTTTTAGAAAGGGAAACTGAGTTACAGAGGGTGAGAGTAGCTCAAAACCACACAGCAGGCCAGTCTTAGAGCAGGATTAGAATGTAGATAGATGTTCCTGGATCCCATGACTGGGTGGAACAAGACTATTACTTTTCTCGCTGATACAGTTTGGTGCTGTAACTAATTATTCAAGGCACAATGAAGGGCTCTAGCCTTGTGGTAATAATGTATCTTTGTTAGAGCTAATCACACAAAGAATTTTTTTGTGAAAAAAGCCAACTTTTCAGCAAAAAATTGAAAACTGAATAATCTGGCCAAAACACAAAGTAGTTTGATTTGGAAATACAGCAGAACTCCATTTATCCAATCTAATTGGGACTGGGGCCAGATTGGATCATCAAAAATTTGGGTAATCTGGAGAATGGCTGCAGCACCATCTAGCTGCCACAGGAGAGATCATCTGCTTCTGGACCTGTGTGCACTTGTTGTTCGGTTAATAAGGAAAGCCAGATAATGGAGGGTCAGATAAAGGGGCTTCTACTATACTGGTGTGGTGTTTCATGGGGATTGTAGTTCATGTGCCTTACACTGCCGTTCTCCTCTATCAGCCAGGCTCTCTGGTCAGATTACATCTTCCATGATGCTTCATACTGTCCTCTCTGTGAGGGGAGCCAGTGCATCATCGGCTTTGGTCTAGTGACCATGGTGCATCATGGGAGATTGTCTGGCTGGGAAGCCTGGTCCACATAGGAGAATGGAAACATGAGGCAACCAGAATAAAATGCCTGTGAGATAGCATGGCATCCTGTCCCAACTGAGATATTTTGGTATTCAGCTAAAATATTTTTCGTTTTTGGTCCAAAATTGAAATCTTTTTGTTTTTTACACTTTCTTTTGTTGAAAAATCAAAATTTTCTACAGCAAGAAGACAATTTTAATGAAAAATGTTGTTTAATTGAAAACCCAGTTTGGCATCGAAAAACAATTTTTGTGGATAAAACTTAATCTGCCTTAATCAGCCTTAATCTGTATATATAGTTTTGTTCATTCCAAAGCACTTCATAAACATACATGCAGCACCACAGAAATGCTGCCATCTCTGGGATGAAGGGTAACAGCCAGGCAGTGTACATGGCATTGCATAACAGTGGGAGAAGGGAAAACAAGGGGCAAGTTCCTGATCTTATTAAGTGTCTTGGGATTTCTTGTGTCCTCATAGAGCAGACAAGGCCTCTGATGAAAAGACCTACACACAGCGAACAGCATAGAGCTCAATTTATCTGCCCCATAAAGGTAAAGAGCTCATCCATCCCTTCCTAAATCGGAAACTGTTTCCAGGGAATCTCGATATTTCAGCATCTTGCTGTAGGACAACTTAAATAACAAACTTGTGCTGCATATTAGACTCTGGAGTTGGGATTCAGCCTCCTACTCCCAGAAATGGAGGTGGACAGCAGGAGGTCAGTGCAGAGTGCGTGTGTACGGACTCTCTCTGCATGTTCATGACCCCTAGATAGAAACAAGGCTGGTAATCTAGATCTAATTTTAGGCCTACCTGCCTAGAGTGCCCATTTAATAGGTAACCTACAATTCAGTAAGGATGCTCTTGTCAAAGATGCTTCACTAGTGGTTTTGACAGCTCTTTATATATCTAGTAGTAAACTATATTGGCCCATGGGATAAGAGTGCATTTTTTTTAGGCTTTGCAAATCCAAAAGAAAAGCCTCAAGGAATGAGGACTCTTATGCAAAGGTTTACTGGTTACAGTACTCTAGAAATATCAAATCTTAATCATCCCTCTTCTTTTACTGCAGTTCAGATAAAACCGCAGATGGCCTGTGTTTAAGAGTCTTTGAAAGGGAAAGGGTATTCTAATCTTCTGACCTATGTCCTGAATACAAATGATACTAAATATAAAAGTGAAATATTGCTAATATGGCTTTGTGACTTTCAGGCTTTTTCCCTTGTTAACATCTGTCCATAATTTCATAACTGCCCTCCAAATAACTTACTGGTAGCTATCTATCAGTTTTATATGTCTTTCCTGCTTGTTAACAGATCACAGGAAGGCCCTGCCCATGCTGAAAACCATGTCTAAATACAGTTGTTGCTAACAGAATTCTACCATGGCTTCCCTAACCCCAGAGGAGAAATACATTTTTTTTTTTTTTTAAAAAGAACCACACTAGCCAAGCCATGTTATAGAGCCACTAGCCTCCATAGCCCAGAATGCAGTTTTATAATACAGTTCTAACACAGTTTTCAGATTGAAAAAAATCCCTGCCTAAACTGGTAATGGAAACAGTGCTAGAATTCTGTTGGCAATAAGTGTTTAAATACATTTCAGATCCTACGGTCTTGGAGGTCTTTTTTTCTTCATTACCCTTGATCACAGAGGCCTATATCACGGTCTTCACTGCATTTTTTCCGGTGTTAGGAAAATGTCTTTCAAAAGCAGGTTTCAGAGTAGCAGCCGTGTTAGTTTGTATTCACAAAAAGAAAAGGAGTACTTGTGGCACCTTAGAGACTAACAAATTTATTTGAGCATAAGCTTTCGTGAGCTAGAGCTCATTTTTAAAAACTTTCTTGAAACATTATTGTACCCGATGATTGGGATAAGACTTGGCTTACGGAGACCAGTCCATTTCAAATCACGGAGAGTGAACTTAAAGAATTACAAAAGGAGAAGTTATGCTCAAGGTGGGCTGCTCAGAATATATCAGCAAGATATAAACCCGATTAAACAATTCACAGAACAGAGAGTGTATATCCCTGCAAAATATACAGGTCGGCCAATTTCCCTTCTCCCAAATAGGAATCTGTAAGATAGCATCAGCAATTTCAGGGAGTAGGGATTTCAATCCCTAGCTCCCCAACATCGCTTCCAGTGGGGAGGGGTAGAGGCAAAAGAGCCCAGCATCCTATAGAACAAATTTGAAACGGTGACCTGTCAGCGATGGCCAGCATACCATGTTTTTAGAAAATCTAGACATTTTGGCTGCTGACTGCTGCCCTTTTCTCGTTTTGCATTATCCTTTAGATACTGTGGTCGTCCAGGATTTGGTCTTTTCGTTGTGTTGTAGGTGTGTTCTTTGTCCCTTGTTGACAGAACATATTTGTCTTTTAACCATTGCCTCGTGCAGATGCAGTTAGTGTGTTAACTAGCGTACACTGGTTTATGTTCTGTGTGGAACTCATTTTGTATTCTAGTGAAGTCATTTGCAGTTATTCCTCCTGATGCAGTGTACTTTGTTCCCTGCAGATATTGCAGTAGCTACAAGGACCTGTCCAGTGGCTTTCATTGTAGAATACCTACAATCTGATGATTTTTTGTTCACTATAATCCTCATTATCTTATCTCCAGTAGCTGCATGAACCTTTATCCTATGAGTCTGATCAACTCATCTAATTCCAGATTTATTTGCTTTATTCCATAGCATTTTCTGCCTCTGCATGTTAATTTAACACCATCTGAAAATGTAATAACTCATGAAATTGTGCCATTTTCAAAGCCATTTAAATATAAGGTCAACCAGAGTGAGCATGATAGTGAACTAGTTTGTCTCTCTCCATGCTTTACATTTTTGTTTTACCAATATCCTCTGCTTCTTATCTCTAAGCCACTTTGCAGTCCAATTTTAATTGCTCTTTTCCAAGTACAATATATCACAGCTATCGACCTTGGAGATCCTTGATGCTAATGCCAGGAGCTCTAGAGCTAAAGGCTCAAAGGGGGGTTAACAAAGAAAATATGTTTCTATTTTTGGCAATGGGTAGCCTCAGGCATCCACACACTAGTACTTCTGTGCCTCACTGACCCTAACAAGGGCGTGTGTAATGGGAGGGTTGTTAGCACCCTGGCACAGAGGCTAACCAAGGAGGTAGCCAATCTGAGAGGCAATCAGAGCCCCTTTTATCCTTTTCTGCTTTAATTTAAAAAAAGAAAAGGAGCTGTAGCTCACGAAAGCTTATGCTCAAATAAATTTGTTAGTCTCTAAGGTGCCACAAGTCCTCCTTTTCTTTTTGCAAATACAGACTAACATGGCTGCTACTCTGAAACCTGTTTTAATTTAATTTACCCTTTCCATGGTTTAACTCTTTTGGGGGTCTGTTTTAATATTAGTTTTAAACAATTAACTGTTAAAAAAAAATCTGTACTATAGAAGCTACTGGAAATGGATAGTGCAGATAGACAGGAGATGAAGCATAAATCAGATATGCAAATAACTTTTAAAGCAGCTTACAGATCTGCACTCGAATAGGGGAGAGGACGTTATATAATAAGAGCTGTTGCTCTGTCAGCCTGCTATAATTGTATTCCTGTGGTGCAGGAGAAAGGTGCCAGCTGTTGAGTTTTTCAAATGGCTTATTTTCAGTTGCAGAGCTTTCATTTTTTCTTCTTTTCCCCTGCAGAAAATACCTGGTTCATCAGCCATCAATGTTATATGTAGTATTACCCACATCTTTTCAGTTTAGTGTGAGCATGGGGCTTTTCTTTTAGTGTGAGCTAGCTTTTCTGGGGACCTACACAGACCTAACTTCCAGCCCTATATGTTGGCACTAAACTTCTACTAAAGATGACTCAAGTGTGGCCCAAATATATTTATATGAGTCATCAGTGAGCAGAAATACATTGGACTACAGGCTGTCAGGAACAGTATCCCCGATAATGTCACGGCAAACCTGGTGACTGAACTTTGTGACTTTGTCCTCACCCATAACTATTTCACACTTGGGGACAATGTATACCGTCAAGTCAGCGGCACTGCTATGGGTACCTGCGTGGCCCCACGGTATGCCAACATTTTTATGGGTGACTTAGAACAACGCTTCCTTAGCTCTCGTCCTCTAATGTCCCTACTCTACTTGCGCTACATTGATGACATCTTCATCATCTGGACCCATGGAAAAGAAGGCCTTGAGGAATTCCACCATGATTTCAACAATTTCCATCCCACCATCAACCTCAGCCTGGACCAGTCCACACAAGAGATCCACTTCCTGAACACTATGGTGCTAATAGGCGATGGTCACATAAACACCACCCTATACAGGAAACCTACTGACCGCTATTCCTACCTACATGCCTCCAGCTTTCATCCAGACCACACCACACGATCCATTGTCTACAGCCAAGCTCTACGATACAACCACATTTGCTCCAACCCCTCAGACAGAGACAAACACCTACAAGATCTCTATCAAGCAATCTTACAACTACAATACCCACCTGGTGAAGTGAAGAAACAGATTGACAGACCCAGAAGAGTACCCAGCCGTCACCTTCAGCCTCCAACAAAAACCTCTCCAACGCATCATCAAGGATCTACAACCTATCCTGAAGGACGACCCATCACTCTCACAAATCTTGGGAGACAGGCCAGTCCTTGCTTACAGACAGCCCCCCAACCAGAAGCAAATACTCACCAGCAACCACACACCACACAACAGAACCACTAACCCAGGAACCTATCCTTGCAACAAAGCCCGTTGCCAACTGTGTCCACATATCTATTCAGGGGACACCATCATAGGGCCTAATCACATCAGCCACACTATTAGAGGCTCGTTCACCTGCACATCTACCAATGTGATATATGCCATCATGTGCCAGCAATGCCCCTCTGCCATGTCCATTGGTCAGACTGGACAGTCTCTACGTAAAAGAATAAATGGACACAAATCAGACGTCAAGAATTATAACATTCAAAAACCAGTTGGAGAACACTTCAGTCTCTCTGGTCAGTCGATTACAGGCCTAAAAGTTGCAATTCTTCAACAAAAAAACTTCAAAAACAGACTCCAAGGAGAGACTGCTGAATTGGAATTAATTTGCAAACTGGATACAATTAATTTAGGCTTGGATAGAGACTGGGAGTGGATGGGTCATTACACAAAGTAAAACTATTTCCCCATGTTTATTCCCCTCCCCCCCCCCCCTTCCTCAGGCGTTCTTGTCAACTGCTGGAAATGGCCCACCTTGATTATCACTACAAAAGGTCCCCCCCTCCCCCCCGCCGCTCTCCTGCTGGTAATAGCTCACCTTAAGTGATCACTCTGGTTACAGTGTGTATGGTAACACCCATTGTTTCATGTTCCCTATGTATATAAATCTCCCCACTGTATTTTCCACTGAATGCATCCGATGAAGTGAGCTGTAGCTCAGGAAAGCCTATGCTCAAATAAATTGGTTAGTCTCTAAGGTGCCACAAGTCCTCCTTTTCTTTTTGAAAATCCATCTCTGTTTGTAAGGACTTCAGTGCCTTCAGCATCGGCTACCTTTCAGAAAGTTAGTAAAACTGTAACATCAGTTAAAAACAAAACTGAAGAGGAAATACTTTCTTAAACAAGCTACCCAAACTGCTACAGTTCTTCCTCCATAGAGCTGACACTATCCCATCTTTCCTTCTTTGTGTGGAAAGTATTGAAGACATGCACCACAAGATACTGGCTTTATAATTTGTTTCATACATGTCTCTGATAAGTGTCACTTGTCACCACACTTCTGCTCCAAAAGCATTACCTGGGCACATGAGGTTAATGTATGGAGACATGCTAGCTCTCTGTCTAATGACACTTGGATAATTGGCTGCCACATGAAATCATTCTGTAAGGTGTTTGTCACGTGGGCTTTCAGAATGCAACCTTCATTGGCATGTAAATTCACATGGAGCCTTCTTTTGAACTGATATGTTTTAGGATTTGGTTAAATTTTCTCTAAATGTAGTTTGTGAGCAGTACTGATTGACCTGTTAGCAAGCTCATCTGAGTTGATTGATTTTAGCAGATAAGGCATTATTTTAGAACAGGCCAGGATTGTGTGTTAGGTCTATAAATGGAAAACTTATTATGCAGGCTTATTCCTAATGCTTGCAAGAACAGAGCTACTTTGATATATTATTTGGCTTTTATCTGTTTTATGAAACTCTGCTTTGTCAGCCTCTGGACATAGATTTCAGTAGCTTGATTTAGTTCTCCCTGTATCTTCTTTTAAGGGGTGAATGCACAGCAGACACACTTACTGAATCACATGGAAAATGTGCTCTGTGTGCACATACTGAAAGTGCATCCAAAAATCAGCTCTTTTGGGGGGGCTTGCGGGGTTATCCTATCCATTCATTTTATTAACTTTTCTAGTGAATTTGGTGCTTGCAAAAGGTGCTGGACTGACAGATCTGGGGTCTGATTTCACTCTCTAGCTACATAATCAGAACAGCATGGACCTGTTTCTCCTATGCCGCCCTCCACACCCAACTTGCCCTCCTGTAGTTCAAGGAAACTTCAAGCTCCATTGGCAAAACTAGTGGAGTTTTCAAGCTGTGCAAGCAGAATATATCTGGACCAAAACGTAATCTTCCCTCTTCCCCCATTCAAGCCCCACTTTGCAATAGTTAAACCTGTAAATAGTGTATATGTATTGCACAAATATTTTTCACATATCACTTTTCGTCTGTAGCTCTCAAAGCTCTTTACAATGGTGGGTAATGATCAGTATTCCCATGTAACTGATGGGGTGGGCACTGAAGCTAAAAGAGATGCCATGAATGTGAAATATAGATATTTAACTTCTATTTTTTTGAAGTATTTTCAGGTACCAGGCCTGCCTCCTAGTCATCTTACAATTTTTGTGATGTTAATGATATTTTGCTATGTCTTTTTTTTTTCCACTGATGCTTTGGTGAAGGCTCGCCCAAACAAAAGGTGAAACTTACTGACTGCAGTGTATGTATAATCAACTAGGCAGTGAACTATTTTATTTCAGCTTTTAAAAGGCAAATACATGAAACATACACTTACAGAAAGGTTGTCAAATGCAGAAGTTAACAAAATCCTTTTCAGGGTTTTTTTTTTTTCTCTGCTGTAAGTGGAAGAAATTAATCATTGGAGTTGCATTTAATAATAGAAAGCAGAAGAATTCAGACAGAACTGACTTATGTAGTGTCATAAGAACATATGAATGGCTATACTGGGTCAGATCATTGGTCCATCTAGCCCAGTATCCTGTCTTCCGACAGTGGCCAAAGCCAGGTGCTTCAGAGAGAATGAACTGAACAGGCAATCATTGAGTGATCCATCCCCTGTCATCCACTCCCAGCTTCTGGCAGTCAAGAGGCTAGGGACACCCAGAACATTGGGTTGCCTCCCTGACCATGAACTTATCTAATTCTTTTTCGAACCCTGTTGTAGTTGTGGCCTTCGCAAAATCCCTTGGCAATGAGTTCCACAGGTTGACTGTGCTTTCTTTACATGAAGCTGTGGTAAACTTGCTACCTATTAATTTCATTGGGTGACTCCTGATTCATGGGTTATATGAAGAAGTAAATAACACTTGCTAATTCACTTTCTCCACACCGTTCGTGACTTTATAGGCTTCTATCATATCTCCCCCTTAGTCGTTTCTTTTCCAATCTGAAAAGTCCCAGTCTTTTTAATCTCTCCTTATATAAAATTAATTCCATACCCTTGCTCATTTTTATTGCTCTTCTATGTATCTTTTCCGATTATAATGTATCTTTTTGAGAGAGGATGACCAGAACTGCACACAGTATTCAAGGTGTGGGTGTACCAAGGATTTATATAGTGGCATTATGATATTTTCTGTCAATCTACCCCCATGGTGTTTTCCAGTGCCATAGGTGAAAGACCCACAAAAGTGGAAATATCTTTATGTTGAGCTGTCACTAGATGGCACCATATGAATTAAGATCTATAAGCCTTTGTTTACATGAGTCCAAATTACTATAAAAATGGAGATGGAATTGACAATAAAACAAGGCTTAGAGTTTCAGGTTGGTTAATTTCTCTTACAAGCTTCTAATAGAAGAGATGTCTAATACATTTGCTGGACAAGTCTGTACTAAACTTTTAAAATCAAGGGGGTGAGTGAACTAGAGAATCTTCAGGTTCTAAGGGAGTAATTTAGTTGAAGAAAGTTAACTGGAGGGAAAAAGTCAAAGGAAAATGTATTTTCACTGAATGAAAATCTTCATTTTGTGTCTGAAGAATCTTTTTATTTCACCTTTAGGAAAGATTCGAAGCACTTTTCACAATCTATGATAATCAAGTGACATTCCAGTTGTTTAAAAGCTTTAGAAGAGTAAGGATAAATTTCAGCACCCCAGAGGCAGCAGCGAGAGCACGGATAGAATTGCATGAGACAGACATCAGTGGGAAAAAGCTGAAGCTGTATTTTGCACAGGTACGATGCAATGTGTAGATGCTCTAAATGCATCCTTATTTCCTCTCCATTCTGTACTTACTGATGGATTCTCTTTCCTGACAGCATTCTGAAGTTCCCTCTAACCACACACACATGCATCCTTTCTCCAATTCAGCGTGAATCTACACATTAGGGACTCTTTTTCCACCTGCAGATGATACAGCTCAGCAATTGGGTGGAAGGTTCACTCTTGAGTGACAAAGCCCTCCCCTCCTCCCCAAGCTGAATGCACTCCTTTCCTTAAAGTGCAGTCCTGCATCTCCTCTCCACAGACACGGGGTCCATGTACAAATTGTGTTGGATTAGTGGCTCAGCATGTGTTCTATACAATGCCAAGTTCATTGTCAGCATTCAGCAAAGTAACTAGAAACAGTCGGAGGAAATTGAGAGGAAAAAGTAGACTTAGGCTATGTCTACACTACGCACCTGTTAGCGACACAGCTGTGCCGCTACAGCCGTGCCACTAAAAGGCGAGCAATGTAGCCACGGTTTGTCAGCAGCAGAGAGCTCTCCCGCCAACAAAAACTTCCACCCCCAACAAGCGGTAGTAGCTTTGTCTGCTGACAAAGCGCTGTTCACACCGGCGCTTTTCGTCAGCAAACTTTTGTCATTCGGGGGGGGGGGGGTTCCACACCTCTGACTGACAAAAGTTGAGTTGTTCAGGTTCCAGTGTAGACAAAGCCTTAGTATTACGAAAAACTTTGTGACCATGAGAGAAGTCTCCCAAGGAAGTGGTGTAAATTCTGTTGCTTGCAACTTTTAAAGCTAGACTGGATAAAACACTAGAAAGGTGTTATGAAGAACAGTCCTACATTGCAAGAAAACAATATCTTTTCTTTCTCTATTAGATCCTCTAGTCTAACTTCTGTGATTCTGTTATCATGGTGGCATTGTTTTTCAGGTCCAGGTGTCCAGTGAAGTAGGAGACAAGTCCTACCTCCTTCCCCCAGAACCTGTCAAACAGTTCCTGATATCGCCTCCTGCATCTCCACCAGTTGGGTGGAAGCAGAGTGAAGATGCAACTCCTGGAATAAACTATGACTTACTCTGTGCTGTTTCCAAACTGGGTCCAGGTAAGAATGTCTTCCTGCTTTTGTTGCTGTTCTGCTTCAGAAATGTCTGTTCAGTAGCTTTCTTCTCCTCTCTAGGAGAAGGAATGGAGTATAGACACAGATCTCCTGTTTGTCCCTACATGGTTGCTTGTGGGGACAAAATGGTTCTATGCCTTTTCTGCCAATTTCTTAATCGATTGGCGAGAGCTTCAAAGTTTAGCACTCTGCTGGATTGGATGCTCTTGAGCGAGAGCCACATATTTACTTAATTTTGCCAGTGAAATCTCAGTGCATATTTAATTGAATGAGAAACACATGGAAAGGTTCAGTTAGTTGGAGTGATCTATCTTAGCTATTTTCTAGAGTGCCAATCACTGCCATATTTAGATATGGTCACCATGTAATTTAACTGTCAAACCTTTTAATTGACCTTTTCTGGGGACCTTGCCATTTCTTTCCCCTGACAACGGAAACTCCCAATTTCTCAGTGCATGGTGTGACATGCTTTGTTACTGACTTGATGTGTTACTTTGGTCAAAAATCCCTTTCCCTCACTAGAACTCCGTTTGTTCATTTGTAAAATGCATAAAGTAGTAACACGACTTACTTCAGGGGGAGGCTTAATGTTTGCAAAGCTCTTTTTAGATCCTCTGAAAGGTGTGGTAGACGTGCATAGTGTAAATGATATTGCTTCAGTTTTGTATGCAAATTAAGACAAATATAGCTATAAACCCTTTAACGATGCATGTAAATTTGTTTCCATCTCTCCCTCCAAAATATCAATTAAGTGTTATTAGTGTGCAGAGAGCACAACTTACCAAATATGGTGGCAATGTATTTCAAAACATGTAAGCAGCGCTAGTCAAATCAAGTATGAAAGTGGACTAAACTAAAAGATGAAAAGGAATTAAAATGAATCTTTAGGTTTTTAGTACATCATTTACTGTGAATAATAATGGAAACATGTTTTGAAATAAAAATAGTTCAGTGATTATTTTTTTATTTCCTGTGGGATGGTGGTGTAGGTTGCAGAGTAACAGCCGTGTTAGTCTGTATTCGCAAAAAGAAAAGGAGTACTTGTGGCACCTTAGAGACTAACCAATTTATTTGAGCATAAGCTTTCGTGAGCTACAGCTCACTTCATTGGATATATATAGGTTATAGGTTGGTTACTTTGAGTTTAACTGTCGGACCTTTTCGCTTGCTTTTTCTTTGTGTTGTACTCTATAGGGGAGAAATACGAGCTTCATGCAGGAACGGAGTCTACTCCTAGTGTAGTCGTTCACATTTGTGAAAGTGAAACAGAGGAGGAGGAGGAGATGAAAAATCCCAAACAGAAAATCCTGCAGACAAGGCGCCCGGATCCTAACAATCCAACAATACTAAATGAATCTAAAACATTTGATTGTACACAGGAGGTAGGGGGTACCATGCACTGCTAAGTCTTGTGATGCTGTAAACAATATCTATATGAGGATATTAAATTAATACATGTATTGATGTCTGCATTGCTGCATTATATATGGCAGCGGGAGATTTTACTTGTAGTTGTCTCTCATGTTCAAGTTCTTAGATGCCAATATTCTAAACAGCACTTTAATATTAAAGGACTAACCCCCCAAATGTAGCAAATCCACCAGATTTAAAATAATGGCAAAGCAAGAGTTTGGGGTTTTTTTGAAGATATGTTACCATTTTCTTGATATTGTATAGCACGATGTACCAAATGCTAAAACAATATCTTATCAGTACCAGCTATAATGTTGGTTACAAAATAGTTTCTTCTGTAACAGTCAAATGTGGTATTTTTTGTGCTGGTACAACAGCTTCTAATTAATATATTGATTAAATATAAGTGTAATATACAGTGTACACTAAAATTCCTACACAGATTGGCCCATTTTTGAACATGTTCTGGTTACTTTTCTCAGAAATGCCAAATACTTTTTATTTTAAAGGTACCTTTATGATTTGACATGAGGCACAAATACATGTGCAGAATTAAATAAGTTGTAGTTGGCAGAACTGCAATTAGGAAAAAAAATAAAGAGGGAAAACCACAGACCACTTAGGAGGCAGATGGAGTTTGCCTCTAAAATATTATGCTGCTGTAGGGTGGTGTTACACTGATAGGTACAATTGTTCGCATTGACAGTTGATTAAAATAAAAACGGACTTACAGTATGTTGCGTGAAACATGGTTTTGCCTATAGAATGTTAAGCCTCCAGCCCTCTCTAACAATACTGTAATGTCCCCCTGTCATGGAGATGGCCTACATAATATGTAAAGTGAATAATCATTAGATTATGATTGTGATGTTAGAGGATAAGAGGTCCAGGGTTAGTTTTTAACTTTTGCTCCTAAACTTTTACAGTTTGCTTCCTTTTTTTAAGACAATCAGTTGCTAGATTGGTTCAGCTAATCTCCACTCTGTTTTTACCCAGGTTGCACTCCTGATTTACTGTTCTGATTAAAAACATGGTATTTTTCATGGCATCCTGTATGGCTGATAGCATATCTGCAACTTCTGAAATAGGAAGCACCTTTTGAAATATACATTTGTGGTTTTGTGAATTTCTGTGTTAAGTGTTTTAGTAGGAGGAAATATGCCTCAATATAGTGGCACATGCTCCTATGGTTTTATGCTATTTTATAAGCAACCTTTTTTAGCCTACACAGATTTTTTTCTATAAAAAATAGTTAAGAAATTCTTCGTGAACAAACTAGGCTGTTTAGGTTCATATTTGATTCTGTACATAAATCACTCTGAAATTGGCCTTTACCCAAATCATGATACTGTTTTTTAATTATGTATAAAGTGTTTATTGAACTCTCAAAAGCATTTTGACTTGATTGACAGCAAGAGAGTGCATTAATGGTGATAAATTCAAACAGGCACAGTAGATATGACTTCAGTATTGTGTCAGCTATTGATTCTTTCCTGCCATCAACTTCAAGTTGCAAGATGGGATCCTGCAGGCAGGTCCTCGTTTTGGAGACAGGAATAGTATACATTTGAGTTGAGGGGTGGGGGGGAAGTAAGAAAAATCTTTCCTCTTATGTGTCTTGCCTGTATTGACATAACATTTATGTAGCTCTTTATTATCAAGCCATTCAAAGCCTATCTTACCTTTTTCACTGTTCCCCACCTCCAGTTGCAAACTTATATTGTCAGTAGGGACTTGTGCATTGTAAAATGCTAGAAATCAATTTGGGATTTTCTGTAATGTTACATTTTTGTTAGTTGCTCATTCACCCCCTAGTAAATGTTGTTATAAAGTGGAAAAACTTCAGGAATGCCGTCTTATTAGGCAAATGATCAAGTCAGTAATGCTATTGTGAAAGTAGCTTGTGTGAAATGTATGACGTGCATTCCAGCATAAAAGATCCATGGTGTAAAAAAAGACATGGAATAAAAATAACAGTGCCATTCAATGTTTTCCATTAACTGTATCAAGCTTGGGCCCATATGGAATATGTAATTTCTTTTTTGGAAGCTGGGCATCCTAACAAAATCTGTATGCTTGCAAGTTGAACGAATCGTCAACACCGAGGGTTTCTGGTTTGTGTTGGTCTTCGTTCAGATTTGTGGTGTTTGTGTATAAGCAAATTAGGAGTAAGACAACGTTTGTGTGGCTTAAAAATACTGCCTTGAATTAAATATAAAAATTGCCCATGCACGTCCACGCTCTGAATGCTTGGCTTTGAACTGCTAGTGCCTACCTTGAGCTAATTTCAGCACTGCAAAAACTGTTGATTTTCAACATGTTTTGTAAGAACAAACTGTTCTCATGTTGTTTTTGTTTTGGTGAGGTTATATCATTTTATCCTAAAACTGGAAAATGCCAATATCCCAGTCCCTTATTGTAGCTGATCAGAACATTCGCCTTGGAAAGTTTTGGGTGGGAGGGTCGTTTTGTTTTTCTTCTTACTAAACTCAGTTTCTCCAACTCAGTTGGTCGGGCAAGTTTTATTTGCAGCAAAATACCAGATACTTTTTCCTCCACTACAGAAAAAGTCCAGCCTCTATTACCACCATTGGGGAATATAAGTTATTCTTTACATAATTGGAGTGAGAAAAAGACCTTGGTGCAAGAGATGAAAGAATATTTTTGATCAAGTAAACCAAGATGTTCTTAAGCAGTCTCTGTTGAAATACATGTCTGGTATGTAACAGATGCTGCACTGGCATTGGTTGACATTTGCTTGATCAATAAATCCATCTTATCAAGCCCTTGAGCATATAGCCAATATGGGTCAATCATTTGGCCCTGAGGATCTGCCGGTAACCTCTATGTCCCATATATCAGATCTACCTTGAAAAGAGTTGAGGTGCATGCGAAACAGCCAAATTCATCCCTGGTATAATTCTTACTAGTCAGTGGTGTTTCACCAGGAATTAACTTGACCCCTTCTTCCTACCTTGAATGTTATTCTGATCAGTGGTATAAGAGTAGTGTGAATTTTTACTGGGAGTTCTTTTAAAACATAATTATTTGAACTTCTATGAAAGTAAAAGGGTTGTCGACCCAAAAGTTCTGGGTATCTTTGAGAAATAAAATTAAACAGCAAATTACCCTCAACAGCCAACAGAACTAAACCTCCTACAAAATTCTTCTTCCCCCCCGCTCCCCCCAAGACCTAATCTCTATCAAGCCCCCCCACTTTGCAGCACCCTGTACAAATAGATGAGCCTTTGCAGCATTTTAGTTGAATTATATCTCTTTGTGACTTATGGGATGTTTATACTGAGCAGTCAGCAGACCAAATTAATAGGAAAACAGCCCCTTCTTTGGGAATGTGGAATGAGGCTCTTTCACATTGCTTTGTTCATCTTTGCCATGTAATCCTAAAAAAAGGAAGGTATCTGACTTCATGATGCCCGTGGCAACATGCTTAATTTAAATCATATTGACTACTCTAGTTTGTAGCCAGACTGACTGCTTAGCCTGAAAATAAGCTGCAAAGATGACAGAACTGTCTCACAAGATGACACATGGTTGGAGAAGACCGGTTAGGTGAGGTACTCAGCTGGTGTAAATCAGCACAGCTCAGTTGAGGACAATGGAGCTGTGGCATTAGCTGAGTATCTCGCCCATCTGCTGAACGATCAAAGTTTTAAGAAAGTAATGAGTTTTCAAAACTATTTCCAAAAGCAAATACTAGAAAGCACACTTGTTGCTGGTGCTTCAGCGCTATGTGAAAGGTTCATTGAAGAGATGAGAAGAGCTATAGTTTCCCAGTTTGGATAATTCACTTCTCCCCTGGCTCAGATGATGGTAACTAATTAGTTGCAGCCTGTGTAACTAATGTAATGAAGTAATCCTCTTTCTCCTTCTCTCAAGATATTGGGTCTCCCTTTGTGAATCCTCTTTTTGGAATTAAAACAGACTACATATGATTTGTAAGAGGCAATGCAAGAGAAGTAGATGGACAGTATTTACGGGCCTGTTCTCCCATTTGTTTTGGTGGGAGGCTACACAATTAGAGAACTCGCCCAAAATGGTGATTTTTTTTTTTTTTTTAAACCGTGCAACTACAAGGTAGGAAGTTTGAATCCATGTGAGGTTCCACAGTGTCTCAGTCTGTCCTCTGTCTTCGTATTTTTATGGCTCTCCTCTTCACCATATCTGAGCACCTTGCACTCGTTAATGGATGTTATCCCTGATGAGGTAAGGAAACTGTTATCCCCATTTTACAGATGCAAGAGCTGAGGCACAGGGAGGATGGTGTCTTACCGAAGGTAACATAAGCCATGTGTGGCTGAGCTAGGAATTGAACTCTGGGCTTCTGAGTCCAGTGCCCTGTCTGCTAATCATCCTTCCTAGGCTTGAGCCAATCACTCTTTGGGTTGACAAACTCCCTGCTCCTGTATGTTGGGGATACTAGATTTTTTTGGTGGAGTTTCAGCTTTCGCTCACAATTGAGACAGTCAGTTTTCCCTCCATCCAATAGAAATTGCCATTTCACCTACCTGATCTTTCCCTTAGCCCATATTTTGCTTTACTTAATCACTAAGGGCTTGTCTACACTGCGAAGTTGTCAACAAAACTTTTGTCTTTCACAGGTACTTCAAAAAGCGCTCCCCCCCAAAAAAGACAAAAGTTTTGCCAATGCAAGTGGCAGTGTGAACACAGCTTTGTCGGCAGAAGCACTCTCCTGCCGACAAAGCTAATGCTGCTTGCGGTACTGGAAGTATTTTGTCGGCAAAAGTGCCGACAAAGTACCAAAAAAGAACGTTTACACACACTGACTTTTAGCGACAAGGCTGTGTCAACATAGTCTTGTCACTAAAAGCTGCATGGTGTAGACAAGCCCTAAGATGGGTTTTACTTTCTCATAGTGCAGTTCCCTGCCAGCAGTTGTTCATTTTACAGGTGCTGAATTCTTTTCTCAAATTGGGAACTGAACATCAGATGTATATTCACACACAAGAAAATTGCAGTGGTTTTAAGTGTGGAAATTTGTGTATCAGAGCACTTTTGTGTGCCTAAAAACAAGGTTCTGCAGGCCAGTTGCCATCACACACAGTACTTGCATGGTTTCTGATATGTACCTCCTTAAAAAAAAAGAACACTATATCATGTCTATCTCCTGGACTTCATAATGTCTTCTTTGGAAATGTACATTTTTTTACTGGAGGGTTCTGTGTCTATCACTGTTTAAAATGTTGACTTTGAACAGATCTGGACTTTAGAGAA
This sequence comes from Caretta caretta, assembly GCF_965140235.1. Classification (NCBI taxonomy): domain Eukaryota; kingdom Metazoa; phylum Chordata; order Testudines; family Cheloniidae; genus Caretta; species Caretta caretta. The sequence goes on from NC_134224.1 coordinate 8,583,955, forward strand.
CTGATCTATTAATTTCCATTAAGCCACTACTTTTTAACACCTAAACATTGCACAATTAAAGGATTACATTTGAGAAGCAAGATGAATGCATCAGTTGAGAACAATGGTGTCTGTCGTCCTACTTGATTTCTATCTCTCACTCTTGCTGCTACTTTGCGTGAAGTGTTATAGTTCCAGGAAGTATTCAAGTAAATTCCAGCTGTTGATCACATGACAGCTTGTTCCATAGACATATGTTTCTCTTGCACATGTGATTTCTGTACTGTTTGGTCTTTGGCTAAATCTTCCATCACTTTCATGTCAGTATGTGACCATTTAATTCAATAACATTCTTTAGGAATTGAGAGTACAATCAGTCTTTCCTAGATGCAGTTTTTGCCTGGTCTGTCCTGTATTTTAGATGTACATTACCATTTTTGTCCACCTGTCGATGCGTGGTATGTCTGTGTTCTCGAGATGAACTATAATAACATGCACTCCATATTATATTGTACCTGATGTGACAATCCAAGCTGTAGTCCACGTAGACTGGCTAAATATGACCATGCTATGGTTGCTCTGACAACAAAGTCTATAATGTTCTGTAAAGATGGCAAAGCAGAATGTGTGGTTTGGGTTTGTTTGTTTATTTGTTTGTTTGTTTTTGAAGCTCTTGTGACTCCTGGTAAGTTTTTTGTTTTTCAAAACTAAGAAATAAAATTAGTTTATTTTTGTTTTTTAAACTCATTGGAGGAGACTTCTTTCTACTTCGTGTATGTGTGATGTCAGTGTATCCTCTGCATCAGACTACCCTGGGGTTAATATTACTGTTTCGATATTGTGGTGCCAAATAAGCGCCTCTCCTGGACTGTACAAGTGGGAATGGCTAGCCTCTGTTTTAGCTGTTGAGAGAGGGAGGATGGTCCAGTGGTTAGTGCACTAACCTATTTGGAAGACCTGGGCTGATGTGCCTGCACTGTCATGTATGACCTGGGGCATGGCACTTAGCCTCCCATAGCCTTGTCTGTAAAATGGGCATCAGAGCAGACATTCAAAGTCGTGTGGGGCTCAGAACTATGTAGTAGGGGGGCCACATAAATATGATACAATATAGACCTTGGGATTTTGGAATGGTGTGTGGAGATTGTCAACCTTTTAATATATGGGAAAGGCACCTAAAGGTTTGGAGAGATGCATTTTAATGTCTACATAAATCCTAAATCAAACATACACAGATATAGATATTAAAGGGAACAGCTCTCGGATTCTAGGTGGGGCAGAGAAGGGTTATTAATTGTGCAGCTGAGGGGTGGAGTTAAAGTTGAAGGGGGAGGTTGGGGAATCATTATCTCTGGGTCAGGTGTGTGTTGATGGAGTGGGGTGGTTTTCTCATGTCAATAGGTTTTGCCTGGGGAATTTTGTGATCTGTGAATGTTTCTGTGCTCCCATGGGGTTGGAGAGACTACAGTGGGCTTTTCCTTGTCCTTTATACTAGCCTATGCCCTTCAGCCAAACCTTGTGGCATTGGAACTGGGATGGGTTGGGTGCCATCCCTTGTTTGGTGCATGTGAGATGCTCCAGGGAGAGTTGGGGGGTCATTGTCTTTTTTGTTTTTAATGGGGATGGAAATTATTGTCCTGTGGGGGTGGGATGCTCTCTGAGGAGGGAGAGATTTGGATGGATTGAGTAGGAAACACCCTATTTTTAACTTGAGGAGGAAAGGATTGGGATGGGATGGTGAAAATTCTAAGCAGAGGCAGCTTGAGTGAAGTAACCCACCATGTGCACAAAGCCAGTGCCCCAGGGTCTGCACTGTCTGCCCATTGGCTACTGGGTTAGAATTTAAAATGTTGGTTTTGATCTCTAAATCCCTAAATGCCCTGCAAGCTGTCTGCTTGAGAAATTGCCCCTCTCCCAGTGCCATGCTGTCTCCTCCCACCCCCAGGCTCGAGAGCCCAAGCTGTGACATCTTGCATCTTGAGCCATTCTTTTTAGGTGACAAATCTGAAAACCTGTTCCAGATGGAGGTGCTAATAAAGGAGGTTTTAGAACAAGTTAATAAATTAAACAGTAATAAGTCACCAAGACCAGATGGTACTCACCCAAGAATTCTGAAGGAACTCAGCCGTGAGATTGCAGAACTACTAACAGTGGTATGTAACCTATCGCTTAAATCAGCCTCTGTACCAGATGGCTGGAGGGGAGCTAATGTAATGCTCATTTTTAAAGAAAGCTCCAAAGGTGATCCTGGCAATTATCAAGCAGTAAGCCTAACTTCAGTACTGGGCAAATTGGTTGAAACTATAGTAAAGAACAGAATGATCAGACACCTAGATTAACATGATATGTTGGGGAAGAGTCAACATAGCTTTTGTAAAGGAAAATCATGCCTCACCAATCTATTAGAATTTGCTGAGGGGGTCAACGAGCATGTGGAGAAGGGTGATCCAGTGGATATAGTGCACTTGGACTTTCAGAAAACCTGTGCAAGGTCCTTCACCAAAGGCTCTTAAGCAAAGTAGGCAGAGGGAAGGTCCTGTCATGGATCAGTAACTGGTTAAAAGATAGGAAACGAAGATTAGGAAAATAAATGGCCAGTTTTCACATTGGAGAAAGGTAAAATAGCAGAGTCCTCCAGGGATCTGTACTGGGACCAGTGCTGTTCATCATATTCATAAATGATCTGGAAAAAGGGGTAAACTGTGAAGTGGCAAAACTTGCAGATGATACAAAATTACTCAAGATAGTTAAGTCCAAAGCTGACTGAAGAGTTACAAAGGGATCTCACAGAACTTGATGACTGGGCAACAAAATAGCAGATGAAATTCAATATTAAAATAAATGCAAAGTAATGCACATTGGACAACATAATCACAACTATACATTCCAAATGATGGGGTTTAAATTAGCTGTTACTAAAGAAAGAGATCTTTGAGTCATCATAGATCTCTGAGATAGTTCATCTGTTCAATGTGCAGTGGCAGTCAAAAAGGCGAACAATGTTAGGAATTATTAGCAAAGGGATAGATAATAAGACAGAATATCATAATGCCACTCTGCAGTTGTGGTTGCCCCATCTCAAAAAAGATACTAAAATTGGAAAAAGTACAGACAGGCATATGAGGAGAAATTAAAAAGTGGGGCTGTTCAACTTAGACAAGAGATGACTAAGGGGGGATATGATTGAGGTTGATAAAATCATGAATGGTGTAGAGAAAGTGAATAAGGAAATTTTATTTAACCCTTCAGATAGCACACAAACTGGGGTCACCCAATGAAATTAACAGGCAGCAGGTTTAAAACAAACATAAGGCAGTACTTCTTCACACAACGCACAGTCATCCTGTGGAACTTGTTGCCAGGGGATGTTGTGAAGGCCAGAACTATAACGGTTCAAAAAAGTAGATAAGTTCATGGAGGATAGATCCATCAATGGGTATGAGCCAAGTTGTTCAGGGATGCACCCCCATGCTCTGGGTGTCCCTAAACCTCTGACTGCCGGAAGCTGGGACTGGACAACGGGTTAGATCACTCGATAAATTGCCCTGTTCTGTTCATTCCCTCTGAAGCATCTGGCACCCACCACTGTTGGAAGACAGGGTACTGGGCTAGTTGCACCATTGGTCTGACCCAGTATGGCCGTTCTTGTGCTCCTAACATCAAAGCAGCATCTGTGCGGCTACTTTGAGCATGCTAGCACAAGCCCACTAACACACGTCTGTGGACCCAGGATGGGAGACTTATGTGGCAACTTTAACTCTCTCTGAGTGTAGATCAGGGATATGAATGAGTACGAAAATTGATCTACCCTTTCCCCTGAGATTAGTCTCTCTAAAAAGGGCTAAACCAGGGCATGGGGCTTTCCCCTATGGTGTGCCAGCTTTATGCAGGAGGAATCCTTCAGTTCCTAGTGCAGAAAATCTAGAAAATGAAAAACGTGCACCCCATCTCCCCCATTCACGCACCCAGTGCCAAATTCCATTTGCTGGCTAAGAAAAGGTGCAAAATAAACCCCACATGGCTGTTTTTTGCCCTGAGATCAGAAAGGACTGATTTACTCTGCCAGGTAAAGGGATGACTCGTCATGGCCCCTCAGCACACAATGTGATGATGTCCCCAGGAAATGAGTCTGTTAAAGTGGACAGGTGTGACCTAGGTTTCATGTTTACTATGTTCATAGCAAGCAAAGCCAAATTAATTGTAGATGTACAGCAATTAAAATTGTGCACTTCACCCTCATTTTTGACACTGTGGTTGTTGAATTGTTGCTAATACAAAATGATTCTCCTGCCAGTCCAGGACTACTTAGGGTTTCCAGAGCTTTTTCTCGCCAACTAACTCGAGAACAGACAAACACTTTGCTGCACACCTGGCTCTGTCTCTATCTTTTTCAGACATTTGGTATAATTTTATCCATGATCAGCTCTGCGGACAACATCAACGTTTGGAGTAGTAACTGCCATAAAGAAGGATGGAACCGACTTGCAAAGGGAGCTGGAAAGATTAGAGCTGTGGATGAGAGGAGAGTCGGTCCTAATAAAAGTAGGTCCTATACCAGGGGAAAATACAGCGCAGATACAAAGCCGGGGGGGGGGGGGGGGGGGGGGAGTGTATAATCAAGGAGCTGCATCACTTTCAAATATTACATTAAAATCATGTAACACAAACTGAGCTCTCTTGTAGCTGCAAGAAAAGGGTAAAATCGGGATTGGGAGGATCTCTGTATTAAATGAGAACTAAGGGCCACAGTGTTAAATGTTTGGTTAGATATCGTAACCGGGTGACTGTTCATAAGGCCTTGTAGACATACGCTAAGCACAGGCACCTCAAGATGCTGAAGGAGGAACTAGGGACTGGGAGTCTGGACTAGAGAAGGTTCTGCAGGGAAATCCTTGGAAGAATCAGACTCAGGAAGGAAGTGTGGGTTGAGTTTTCTTTTGTTACTCTTTGGGTAACCAATAAAAAGCCTCTCAAAGGCACAAAGGACAGCTAGGCTCCTAACTCCCATTGACTTTTTGGCACTCATTTAGATTAAGGTATTTGTAACCGAACATGGTATTGTGCAGTGCTTAGCACAATGGGCCCCTGATTTCAATTGGCTCCTCGGTGCTACCATAATACAGATTAATAACAATAAATTGCCTGTGAAATTCTTCCCCAAAGCCAAACCCCAGGAAGGGTGTGTGTTTGGACTTTGCATAGGGTGTGCATAAGAAAAGGCTAATGGTACTTACCTCTTTTGTAAAGCACTTTGAGATCTACAGGTGAAAGTTCTACATAAAAGCTAGGGGTCATTACACACTCTTCAAAGCATGTTGAGAACTTCACTTACATACAGTGTGTATATCTTAATAGAAACATTATGAAAATGTAATCATCCACACACAGATGGGCGGAAAATTTGATTTACTGCAAGAATTGTCAGTGTGAGAGGCAAGGTGGGTGAGGTAATATCTTTTAGGGGACCAACTTCTGTTGGTGGAAGGGACAAGCTTTTGAGCTTCACAGAGCTCTTCCTCAGATCTGGGGAAGGTAAGACTGTCCAAGCTAAATACGAGGTGGGAGTGGTTTACATATTATAGGAGACCAGGTACAATGAAGTGGACAATTAACACCTTTCTTTCCCCTAGAACTGAAGTATGAATTGCCCACTTCAATTGAATTGCCCACTTAAGTGGTCTCCTACAACATGTGTGAACCCTTTCTGCCTAACAATTTGTCCCACCTTGTATTTAGCTGGCATGTTCTGGATACCCTACCTTCCCCAGACCTGAGGAAGAGCTCTGTGAAGCTCTAAAGCTTGTTCCTTCCACCAACAGAAGTGGGCCCAGTAAAAGATACTACCTCACCCGCCTTGTCTCTCTCATCCTGGGACCAACACAGCTTCAACATCACTGCAAACACTAATGGGCAGTGAAACATAAGCCAGTAACAGAATTTGGGCCCACACCCTCCTCCCACACTCAGTCACCAGGCTAGACATGTGTTTCCCTGTTAGCATATTGAGAGGCTGAATTCTTGAGTCTGAGCATTTCTGTAGTCCATTCCTTTTTGGAAACATTTTGCACTGGTATGTGTACTAACTACTGGATGATGCTGCCTTCTTAATTTAAAAAGAAGTACTTGTGGCACCTTAGAGACTAACAAATTTATTTGAGCATAAGCTTTCATGAGCTACAGCTCACTAAAGCTTATGCTCAAATAAATTTGTTAGTCTCTAAGGTGCCACAAGTACTCCTTTTCTTTTTGCGAATACAGACTAACACGGCTGCTACTCTGAAACCTTCTTAATTTAACTATTTAGTAAATCAAGGAAAGCTTGGAAAGTAAGGAAGGGTTTCTATATTAAATTAGCCAGCAGAAGGAGCCTGTAAATCTCTGTGAATGAACATTGAAATAATTAGTTTATTATTTTAAAGTCTACAGAAACTGCATTCCTTTTGGTCACATGAAGTTCTACTTTATCTGTTTTGCTCGGGTCCCAGCTTGGATTGCAGCTCTGTGGTACTAGGTGCAGTACAAACCATAGGCACCGACTCCGTGGGTCTCCGGGGCTGGAGCACCCATGGGGAAAAATTGGTGGGTGCTCTGCACCCACCGGCATATCCCCGCCCTACCCTGCCCCAGCTCACCTCCGCCTCCTCCCCTGAGCGCGCTGCGTCCCTGCTTCTCCCCGTAGTTCCCAGCGCTTGCCACCTCAAAACAGCTGTTTCGCGGTGGCAAGGGCTGGGAGGGAGGGGGAGGAGAGGGTACAGGGCGTGCTCTGGGAAGACGCAGGGCCGGGGTGGGGATTTGGGGAAGGAGTCCAATAGGGGTAGGGAGGGCGTGGAGTTGGGGCGGGGACTTTGGGGAAGGGGTTGGAATGGGGGTGGGGCAGGGGTGGAGGCGGGGCAGGGCCGGGGTGAGCACCCACTGGAGCCGGGAAAAGTTGGTGCCTATGGTACAAACATAAGGAGACAAATCCCTACCCCCAAGATTTTACAGTCTGAAGACAGGCTTCTCAGAGGAACTGACGGGGGTTGGGTGCCCTGCTCCAACTGAAATTCAGACTCCTTTTTCAAAATACCAACATAAATAGGCAAGATGGACAATGAGTGACAGGGGACGCAGGTGCACAAAGCGGGAAAGTGACTTGTCCAGGATCACACAGTTGGTCAGTAACAGCAAGAAAGAGAACCCAAGTCTCCTGACCCCTAGTCCCGTTCCCTACCTCTAGGGCACCCTACCTCCCTTGTAGCCTAGTGAAATGCAGACTTCCTGAACAAAAACATGAACTATAGTTAATTAATTAGCATAAATTTCCCCCCTACTTTTTGATCCTCATTTTCTCTCTTAATTAGAGCCCCTGCTAATATGAATGGTTTCAGAGTAACAGCCGTGTTAGTCTGTATTCGCAAAAAGAAAAGGAGTACTTGTGGCACCTTAGAGACTAACCAATTTATTTGAGCATGAGCTTTCGTGAGCTACAGCTCACTTCATCGGATGCATACTGTGGAAAGTGTAGAAGATCTTTTTATACACACAAAGCATGAAAAAATACCTCCCAGCACCCCACTCTCCTGCTGGTAATAGCTTATCTAAAGTAATGTAACAATTGTAAGGAGAGTGATCACTTTAGATAAGCTAATACCAGCAGGAGAGTGAGGTGCTGGGAGGTATTTTTTCATGCTTTGTGTGTATAAAAGATCTTCTACACTTTCCACAGCATGCATCCGATGAAGTGAGCTGTAACTCACGAAAGCTTATGCTCAAATAAATTGGTTAGTCTCTAAGGTGCCACAAGTACTCCTTTTCTTTTTTCTTATGTCTGTGTTGTCAGAAAACTAGCAATTCTCTTGAGGAATTTTCCCCTTCTTAAAGAGCTGACAAATATTTACCACCATCTGTCCAGTTTAACAAAGTGTATACCCTGGGAAGAGGGAGACTTCAAGAAAAAGTAAGTGCTGGCTTGTTTTAAGAACTTCTAAACAAGGATTCTGGCTTCATGAACCTGTTGCTGCTGTTGGTGGTTCAATTTCTCACTTCTCACTGAGCAATCTCCTGCGAAAAGGCCTCAAGCATAAAATGTCCCCACTTAATTTATTCCCAGGAAGGGAATGAATATTCCATATACCTTTTGAATGGGCTGGTGCCTCTCTGCACATGTTGGGAGCTGCATTATCTTTCACTCTTTTCTGCTTATCTGGGTTTTGTTGCTCGGATCATTTAGTGTCTTGAAAAAATATATTTGAGGGTTTAGTGCTCCTGTGTGGTTTTTTATGTGGAAAGGACCATAAGCAAAGAGCCCGCACTCCCTTGGGGAAAATGCAGAAGTACTTGCCTTTGCTAATCTGAATAGGAGAGATGCACACCTAGCTGTATCTGTGACTCTGCTTCTACGTGGGCTTTTATAGCACCTGTATAATTATCCCACTTCCATTTTGAGCACTTGAAGGCCAGCACTGATGGGGAGCTGAGCACCCTCAACTAAACTTGATGGGGACATGGAATTCCAGGGGAGTTGAGGAGCCCCTAGGACCTTACGGGATTGGACTCTTAAACAGCTACTTCCCTGCTCTTTCCCATTTTTTCCTTATTTTTTAAATTGATTGCTGTTTAATGAATTGTATTGGCTTTGAACTGTATGTAATGATCAGTGGGTTAGAGAAGTGTCCAGAGCGGAGAGAGCACCCTGGAGTGGGGACACCCTAGCCGCTGTTCTAAGTGACTTAAGTGGTTTAAAACAAAGAAAAGGAAGTATTTTTTCACACAATGCACAGTCAACCTGTGGAACTCCTTGCCAGAGGATGTTGTGAAGGCTAAGACTATAACAGAGTTCAAAGAAGAACTAGATAAGTTTATGGACAATAGGTCCATCAATGGCTATTAGCCAGGATGGGCAGGGTTGGTGACCCTAGCCTCTATCTTGTGTGTCAACTCAGAAGTGGATGCCAATGCATTAGCTAATAATAGAAGTTTAAGGCCTATGGCAAGTCTGACCCTCTGTAGACACTCTCTGCACAGACTTTCATTGAAGCCAGTGAGAGCTTTGTAAGTGGAGTTCTTGCAGAATTGGCTTCTATTTTGTATGGTATCTTTCACACACGCTCTAGTTCAAAGTGCTTTGTGGAGTTAAATAATGTGGAAGGATATAGATGAGTCATACACATAAAACAAGAGGAGATTTTTTTTACCTGGAAAGGAAACAATGTGATTCTGTCACTACCCGTGTACCTGCTGCAGAGAAAGAAGACATGTGTTGAGAGTCAGAGGGGGGCAATAGGAATCAGGAGCTCTGGGATCTGTTCCAAAGTCTGCCTCTGATTCACGGTGTGACTTTGAGCAAGGAACGTAGTAACCTCTCCAGGCCTCATTTTCTTCATGTGGAAAATTGGGTTAATATCTAATTCTGTAGGCCTCCCCTCCCCCCCCCCCCACCCAGAAATCCCAACTGATCCAGTTTTGCAGGACTTCTCTTTAGTACACCAAAGGGTCCAGGTGCTTTGAGCTAGTGGACAAAGGAATCAGGGACCATGGATTCACCAAGTAATTTCTCAAAGCAACAGCACAGCCCTGTGAGGCATCCACAGTTCCTAGTCGGTCAGATCCTGATTGCTGAGGGCCTCACGGGCTGTAGGAGAGAGAGCCACTATTCAAGCTTCTTGCAACCGGGGCATTATCCTTTCCCTGTATTTTGTAGGGCCTCCAGCCGTACATCCTATAATCTGGGTTCTCCAGAGACTGACTTTGTCCTTAGGCACAACTGCCCTGTACTGGATGGAATTAGGACTCAGTTCTGTGTCAGAGGCTCTAATCTGCTAACCATTCACGGAGATTCCCCTTTAGCTCAAGTGTACTTCTCCTCGCTGTCACTGTGAAATGCCAAGTGGTCACATGACACAGCATGAGCGCCTCAAATTTGTCACAGCACTTTTTGTTGCCCTGATTCATTCATTGGTTCATTTTATCCCTTTGTTCCTTGACACCCACGCACAGTGCTTTGTCTGTAACACACTGTACTGCTGTGATGACCCCAGTTGTTGATGGTACAATTGATTCAGTGTTGACTGACCGTGCAGTGGGGCAAAGGTTATGCTAAATACACTCTTCCTGTTTGGTTGTTTTTTTTTCTTTCCATGAGAGAGAACTTTACCCTGTGGAGCATCAAGATCAAGACGTTCTTGTAAGTAAATTTTTACATCGGATCCATAATCGCAGGGTCCGGTGCTACAGGTGATTTCCGCTTGCATAGAGCAATTTTATGTCAAAAATAGGAGAGGATCTCAGTACTGGGAAGCACTGGTTCTGTCTCTCAGAAGCTCTCTAACCTCCTGACCTCAGGAAAAGTCAGTAACAGACAAAATAGATGTTAGAGATTTCAAGGACCTCTAATCCACTCCTGCCAGCCAGTGCTGAATTGTTTCATGTACTCTGCTTTCTGGTGCTTTGACCATCCTCACGTTAAATATCTCATGCAATGGAGACAACTGGTGTTTTAGCCACTGGGTCCTCTAAACCTGCTCTGAATGAGGTTATTAATGTGCCAATAGGTTTAAGAAAATGGTGGCCGGTCAACGTAGCACTCCCCTCAGCTGCTGCCACAAGGGCTGGAGCTAATAGACCTTTGGGGGGAAAAGCCTCCAGAGATCAGTACAAGGTCCTGTTTAGGCAGGGATCTCAGCAAAGAATCCCCTTCACATCCATTGCATCTGAGTCCTGTTTCTTCACTACTGTGAGGGACACTATAGAGATCTAAGAGTGAGCGCCGTCCTCTCCTAGACTTGTATCATCTTCAGCCAGATGAGTTCAGTGGGGCATCCGTGCCAAAGTGTGGCTAGTTCACTGCAGCACTAATCAGGATAACAATGCTCAATACGTACACCGTGCTTCGCAAACTGAGGCTCCCAGGTAAGCATTTATGACATGGTATCCAGGTTTTGGGATCCTGCAGGGAAGAAACTCTTATGCTTGCAACACCTTAGTTCTGTTTCTCCCAGGGGAAGAAATATCAAGATCTGAGTGGAGGTGCAGCGTATTCTGCTGGCTGCCCCAGCAGCCAGACCAAGTGAATCTCATTAGCTCCCACGCAGCAGAGGTGAAAGGCTGTGAAATTCTCTTCAGGAGAAGCTAGAGTGTCAGACAGGAAGTCCTGGGAATAGCCCACTCAGGAGACAGCTGAGGCCAACCTTGCTCTGTTCTGAAGTTCAGGACTTCATCTGAAGTTGCTGCCTGAAGTGAACGAAAGCAGCTGCCAGAATTGTGGAGGTAAGGGGTCAGTAAGAGCCCATCCTGCAAAGGCTGTGCTGTTATGTTACTTTACAGTATTAGAGTAACAGCCGTGTTAGTCTGTATTCGCAAAAAGAAAAGGAGTACTTGTGGCACCTTAGAGACTAACCAATTTATTTGAGCATGAGCTTTCGTGAAGTGAGCTGTAGCTCACGAAAGCTCATGCTCAAATAAATTGGTTAGTCTCTAAGGTGCCACAAGTACTCCTTTTCTTTTTACAGTATTACTTTCCCTTGATGGAGAAAAAGAGAGATTGGTGACTTGCCCAAGGCCAGCCAGCGTGTCAATGGTAGAGCAGAGACTGTACCTCCCTGGTGTTTCCTGGCATTGAGCTTCAGTCACTAGAGTCTCTAATCTGGAAAGTCCCTCCACTAAGAGGCGCGTTCTCTCCCCTGAGCAAATCAAGCCGCTGGCTGCTTGGTAAGGGCATGCCATGCTTTACACACACAGGAGACTATAAACCTTTCAATAGCTTTTATTGCTCAGGTAATGGAGAAGGGCTGGGCACCAAGCCACATGTGCTCAGGGGGCCCTGTGCAGCGCGGAAATGCTGCCAAGTAGAACAGATAGAACCAAAATTGCTAGAGATCCTCTGGGCATTTCCAAAGACCCCACCCTAAAGCCGACAGAACAGCTGGAACTGGCTGGGCTCTCCATAAGCTCCAGACCCGGGTGCTCTAGCTTCACTGGGGAGAAAAGTGTGTTAAAGGATCTAGGCAGCAATTTACAATGGAAACCTTTACTCCTGCTCTCCTCTCTAGCATTCCGCCCCAACCCACTCACTGATGGGCAAAGGGCAGACCATAGGAAAGCAATTGACTGGAGACCTGGGACTTTCTCCAGAAGTCTGGACTGTTTGGTAGTCGCATGGGCTGATGTCTCCTTTTTTGGACTAAATGAATTGTTAGGACTGTTGTAATACTATTTAACCACCGTGTAGCACCTTTCATCAGCTACACACGTCGCATCACTGAAATGCAGCCTGCTCCGAGGTGGAGAATGGAAGGGGAATGTGGGGTAAGGATACCACCCCTGCGTTCACAACAGTGCCTCAAGTTCTTTCATGTCCAGGCAGAATCATGTTATTTTTTAAGAGTCTTATAAAGACACCCACTAAACCAAACTGATCACCCTGGAAAGATGAAGGACTGCGTCAGCCTTGCTGAGCTCTGAACCTGCGGCTCAAGGAAATCTCAGTTGCTCCATGCTGATTCTTAGGTCACTAAGCTGCCCCGTTAAATGGTGGATCTTTAAACTTCTGCAAAAAAAAAAAAAAAAAAAAGCCACCAGCAACTAGGTTTTGAAGCTCTAATTCCCTCTGGAATCCACTGTCTCCAGAGTAAAAGCTTTCACGTTTTGTTCCCCTGGTTACATTTGATAAAGTGTTAAAATGAGCTTCGTACCCAACACTAAATCTGAATCAACCCGGATACTTACAGTAAGCACCTTGCCAGGCTCAGGAAACACAAACAATCCTATACAAGAGGTGACTTTCTGTTTACTGCAGTAGTCGCATGCCAAGCACGTACCTCACCTATGGAACCCAACCATCACCTGGGATTACAGAAGCAGCTTTTTAAAAACTAACACTGCTGCTTGAATGTATTCGCCAAGGTGACTGGCATCAAAGCTGGGGCCTGGGGTACTGACAATGGGAACCCGACCATAGCAGTGCTTTACCCTTACAGAATGATTTCCATTCAAGGATCTCAAAGCACTTTACACATATTAACACTTCACAACACCCTGGTGCACTGGGTAAATATTCTTATGCCCACTTCAGAACTGGTGTCTCATCTTATCTTGCTCTACACATACAGGCTATTCCTTTTCTTCTCACCCCCACCCAGCTGGAATGGCCAATCAGTGAGAACTCAGGAGTCCTAACTTGCAGTGTTCTGTTCTAGCCATTAGACTAGTAACCAAATACACAAGTAACCAGATGACTAGACTGTACTGGTGGTAAGATAACTCTGGTACCATAGCCCATCTGCCCTGTCGGTCCCTCACTGGTCTGTTCCATTAGCATGAGTGGATCCAATGAGCTGAACTAGCTTATGGTGAGAGACAGTTTCAGTCTCGCTCTGAACAATTTCAAGGAGTGGAAAAGTGTATTGAGTGGAATGAATTACATTCCCTGTTCCCAAAGTATCTCCTGTTATATTTCAAATGATCAGCGCTGCCTTTAGACATTGATGCTCATCACCTGGGTAGGTCTAGAGGAGGGAAATCGGGGACTGCTAGCCTGGCATGGTAAGGAGACCCTGTTTTGTTAATTGCAGGTGAGGTGTGCACAATGGATGTGTGACTAAGGGCTGATGCACCATGTCTCTGAGCGACAGAAGGGTGGGTTTATTCTACACAGATGGAGAATCTGAAAGTCCATAACCAATGGCTCCTTAACCAGAGGGGCGGGCTGGGCTGGCAGAATTAGTGCAGGGCTTCTCACTTTTAGTCCTGACTCATCTGCTGATTCACTGAGCGGCCTTGAGTCACTCTCTCAGTGATACCAACTCTTGTGGGTGATTTTTGGTGTTTTACTTAACACCCCAAGCCCCAGCTCCTGGAGTCAGGTGATCATGGGCAAATCTAGGTTTTCATTTAAAAAAAAAAAAGTTTCTAGCCCTCATGGAGCATGCAGAAAGAAAATTGAAAATGTGGCTCCTAAAGGCTCAAAAGAGCTGCAGGAGCCAAATAAAAAGCATCCCATATTAAAAAAATCTCATGATTTTCAGCAATCTCTTGATTTTTTTTTTTTTTTTGTGGTGGGGGGGTTGATTCGTTATGTTTGAATGCTCATTGGGTTGGCAATGCTGCTCTCGGCCTCAATTTCTTTATATGTCACATAGGGATAAGAAAATTGAGCTACTTAGTTACTGTTTTTGTGGAGAGTTGACATTAAAATACTAAAAGGCACCGGACTGTGAGTCAGGACACCCGGGTTCTATTCCCAGCTCTGACATGCTCTGTGACTTTGGGCAAGTCACTTTACTGTTGTGTGCCTCTGTTTCCCCACCCACATCTGTATTGTCTATGTAGCTTGAAGACGCCTCCGGGCAAAGCCTGTCTCTTGTGTCTGTACAGCATATAGTGTCATGGACCCTGATCTCAGGCAGGGGTCTTTAAGCGCTATCGCAATACAAATAAATAGCAATTTCAAAAAGTCTTCTTGCCTGACTTATGCAAAGCTACAGCTAATACGGCGCTCCTGGCTGTTCTCACAAGCCTGGTAGTGGGAATCATCAAGTATCTTCTTTTTAAGTTGTAAAGTAGTTTCTCTTTTAAATATCAGCCCATAAAGGGCCTCGCTGTTGGGTCTCAAAGACCATGGACCAAATCCAAAGGCAATGTGGATAGTGGTGTACGTTACACATAGGTAAAGCAGGTGTGAGTCTAAAGTAAGAAAGTGGATGGTAAGAAATCTCTCCCCCATGTTCCTGCCTAGACATGCCCAGCGACATGCAAACCCATTATATTTCACACCCTCCTGCTAGCATTTTCCCCATTCTTCTACCTCAGTGTGTCAGTTACACCATTTATTTCACCTCTGAACTTAACCCTGCCTCTGGGGCTGAGGAGCTCTGGTCCTTGTCTCCAGGGCCTGATCTAAGGGTGGGCAAGGCTGGCAAATGCTAACTGGCTCCTCCCTGCGTTGGGCTCTTCGGCTGGGCAGTGATAAAGCTTCCTGGTATTAGGTTCCCCCAAGTTCTTTTGCTGTGTAGAACTTTTAATGTGCATCTGTGGGCGGCCGGGAGGCAGTGGAATTTGAGCCAGTCGCAATAATGCCGCTTGCCTTCCAATCCCTGCCTCTGTCCAACAGAGTGATTAATTACTGAGTTTTTTATTTGCCTTAGCAGCTCTACCAGGGAGATAAGGAATGCTAATGCACCCATCAGAACATTGGATTTCCCAATGCCCGCATACCATGGGATTGTTATCTGCCATTATAGCAGGGCCCCTTGGTGAGCAGTGAACTGCAGTAGTTGGTTTTAGGCCAATCTCCACGTGTCAGCCCCCTGTATCCTCACATCCGTGGGAATGACTCTTACTAATGCTTCAAATGTTTAAAGATGATGGCAGAAGGGAGGATCAGGCACTCCTGCCCAACTTGCAGCTGCAGGAGGCCCTAGATTAAGGGGGCCAACCATGCCAGGGACAGGTAGTGATGAGAGCCACACTTCAGCGTAAACTGTTTCATGCTAACTGTGAGCTCTGTGGGGATAACAGCTTGGGCCCTCTAGGGCTTTGGGATGATCTCCTGCTTTCTCCCAGTCCTGCTTGGGATATAGCACAGATTTCCTCCAGATATTATTCGCCTAACTCTTTGCATAAAGGCATAGCCCAGTTCTGGAAGTGATCCGTCTCCCCCTACCCTCATTTCCACGCAGCTGGCATGAGATAGGAGGTTGAGGCTGATCTTCCCTCAGTCTTTGCTGGAGGCCCTAAATTTCCTTGCACCACCCCGGCAGAGAAGCCTTGTATGCAAAGAAAGGCTTGCACAGGGGTAGCAGGAGCAGAGATGGGTTTGAATCCAAACACTCTGGATTCTGCTACAGGTGTGAACTTTCTGAGCTGGCTCCCACCTCTTCCAAGCTGGATTGAAATGCCCCCCACCCGCCCCCCCCTTTTTTTTTGGTCATGTGGATAGCAATGTAGGTGGCAATACAGGTTAAATCCATCACAATGCACAACCAAGGGGTAGCAGATTTACCTCCTGAACAATATAGTTCTAAAAATACAGACAGAAATGAGGAAGTGTCCTATCCCATGGGTGATCTGATCCCATGCTGCTCATGCACCTTTACACCATCGCATATGCTGCAGGGTGTATTTAGAGATTCAGGGAGGGGCAAATCTTAGTCCCACTGAAGTCAACAAGAGCTCCATTGGGATCAGGATTTATCCCAGAATGGCTACAAACTATGCTCTCCAGCTCTACGGAGCTGGCTGACGGACCAGCCTCAAGCAAATTCTGAGTGAATTTGTACTGTGCTTTTCAGCCATGGATCTCAGAGCGCCTTACAAGGAGGTCAGTAAAAATGGGAAAACGAAGGTACAAAGAGGTGAAGTGACCTGTCCAAGGTCACCCAGCAGGCCAGTGACAGAGCCAGGAGTTGATCCCTACTCTCTTTCAGTCTCAGTCAGGTGCTCTATCCACTAGGATACACTGCACCCCGAGTCCCCAGTCAGGGATTGGGCCCCCATTGTTCTAGGCACTGAACCCACATAATGAGTGTGGAACATTTAATTTAGAAATCAGTCTACTCACATGGCACTCCAGTGATGCGTGTAGTGTAAACACATAGCTTGATGGCTCTGGCTGATGACTTGTGTGTCTTTCCTTTTGTTCCTAATTAAGGTGTGGACGGAAACAAGGTCTTTTGGTGGAGAGAAAGGAGACTCCTCAGTTCTTACTGACCCTGACATTATTTTAAAAACTCCCATGGCAGAATCATTCCCACAGAAACCAGTCTGATGCCTGAAGCTTATGACTTCAAGTGAGGTTAAAAAGGAATTGATGATTACAAAGATCCTTTTTTCATGGATATACTAAGGAATGAGGGAATACAGGAAATAGGACAAACAGGAGTGTTTATAAAAAGGATTTGGTTCAGTTTTCCAGGAGACATCAGCTGCTTTTTAACACAAGCCAAGCCAGTATTGTTCCTTTGCAGTCTGTGTCAGCTGTATTGGTTAGATCAGATTTTGTGCCTAATGGAATACGGCAGGGATTTTCAAACTCCCTCCTGAGTGTCAGTGTATTTGGGCACCGAACTCACACAGGTGTCTGAAATGCCCAGCCTAAGACTGGATATTCTTTGGAGGCCCACTCCCCTTCTGTTCCTACTAAAGGCTTGACCTCAATATCTTGTAGCAGTGAGTTCCACCAGCTAATTATGTGTTGCATGGGAAAAGTATATGCTATTTGTGAAACCATTCACTTTTATTTTTTAGTTCTTTTCCCCTTTACTCAGAATGATGTTCCATGCTTACAAATATAATTTCCATCACCAGACTGCATCCCCATTAATCCTTTTCTTCAATAATGGAATGTGGGTGAATACATTGCTTCTGAAAGCGAGGTGCCCAGCACAAGGTAGGCATGGGGGTGTATAAAGCTTCCCACAAAAAGTTCCACCTATCCTGGTCTGCAAGGGGACCGCTGGCCCTCTCCTGGGATTTTTTTCAAACAGAGAATCCCAATGGTATTGTGTATGTGATAGTGGCAGAAGGGTTGGCAGAGCTGGAGGTAGGAACTGCTTCACTGCATCTGACTAGTGACCTATCTAGCCCAGCGTCTGGTCTCTGCTGTGACCAGCCCCAGATGCTTCAGAGGAAGACACGCTCGGGTCTGCAGTAGAAAGCCATGGAATAACCCACTCATCAGGAAATCATAGAATCATAGAATCATAGAATATAAGGGTTGGAAGGGACCCCAGAAGGTCATCTAGTCCAACCCCCTGCTCGAAGCAGGACCAATTCCCAGGAAAGCCTTTTCCTAACCCACAGTAGCTAGAGATTGGCTCATGCATTGAAGCAGGAAGGTTCGGTCCATCCCAAAACGTTTCTTTGTTTGTAATCCATCCTAATGTGACTGATTTTCTTTTGATGCCCAGTCCTCTTCTGATCTTGCTAAGGTCATGACCTCAATATCTTGTCACCGTGAGTTCCATGGGTTAATTATGTGTTTGAAAAACTATTTCTTTTTGTTTGCTTTAAATTTGCCTATTTTATTTACTGTTTATGTAGGAAGCTTTAACAGGTTTAAAGAAAAGGAGGACTTGTGGCACCTTAGAGGCTAACAAATTTATTTGAGCATAAGCTTTTGTGAGCTACAGCTCACTTCATCGGATGCATGTAGTGCATGAAGTGAGCTGTAGCTCACGAAAGCTTATGCTCAAATAAATGTGTTTGGTCTCTAAGGTGCCACAAGTCCGCCTTTTCTTTTTGCGGATACAGACTAACACGGCTGCTACTTTGAAACTTAACAGGTTTACAAATTTTTCCCATGTAACAAAACAACCATTACAACAGTGAGCTTTGTTTAAAGAGACATTGTCCAGGAGTGTAGTCATCAGATCACTCTAGTGAACAGGGAAAACCACATTACAGGGTGCGTCATTACAACACCCATGGCACGTCATTTCTATTGATTTTTTTTTAAACTGAGTGAAATCTCTGATTACGCATAGTTAACCGATTCAGTGTGTCTATCAAAGGTTAATATTAAAAAATTTGGAAAGGTGCGCAGAGGGCTTTTTGCAGGTGAAAATATTTTGTCTCAGTATTGAGTAAATGATAACCAAATACCTACACGCCTATTTTGCTTGGATGTGTAATTGGTAAATTTGCCACTTTTAATTTCATCAAATGTCCCCTTGTTCTTGTGGTAGGAGAAAGGGGGAAGAGAAGCGTGTGATCTACTTTCTCCAAACCAAATGCACAATAGTAGTGTGCGTTCTCTCTTGTAGGTGCTTTACAAACATTATTTAACCCTTCCAGTCTCCCTGCTCTGAGGTAGGAATAATTACACCCAGGTTACGGATGGTTAAATTGAAACTTTAACCATGAGATTAAATGACTTGTCAAAGATCAATGATAGAGCCAGGAAGAGAAGCAAGGAGTCCGTAGCCCCAGGCCCACAGGCTAACATCTAGACTACACTACACTATTCCCTGTCCCATGCTGAGATTTCTTCTCTGACCTCTGGCTTTCTGTGCTTAGTCTGTGAGTTACTTGGAACAGGGATCACACCTTCCAGTATGTCTGGAAAACACTGAGCATGTTGGGGACTCCGCTGCAAACAAATAATAAATTATAAGATTCAATAATCAACCAAATCTTTTTCACCTGTGATTTTAAAGCAGTGTATGCACTCAGGTCTCCAGAGAAGAAATGGCCCACGTGTTTAACCCATTGTGGAGCTGGTGCCCACTCACCCCCAGGTATTTTTCCCAATCAGTTGTTTAAGTAAACCCAGTCAGACTCTGCTCCTCTCCCCTTCTTTGTGGGTTGCTGCCTCTGTACCTAGGGCTGAAGGCTGGATAGATGAGGAATTGCATGTCTGAGCGTTCCACATATGAGTGCTGGATGTGTTGATGGGTCATTTGTGAATTCCTTTATTTTGGGCTGGTCTGCGGGGTGGGGGGTTCTTCTTTTCCAAAGCTGTATGTTACATTAAATATTGTGTGTGTGTGTGTGTCCGGAGGTGACATTCGATACATTTAACAATCTGTCACGCTGGCTTATGACTTTCTTGAGGGGGATGGGCACATAAAGTGACAGAGCTGTGGCTCCAGGTAAATACCATGTAGAAATACAGGCCTTGATTGTGCAATTGGATCTGTGTGAATGGCCCCCTGTGTTTGTGCAGAGCCCTAGTGACACACAATGCAGGGCTCCATCCGAGCCGATCTGACTGCAGAATAGGGGACAGAGCAAATTCCGACGTTAGCCACAGGCACCTGCATAGAGCAGGAGGGAGGTCACCCACTCTCGCAATTTTATCACAAGTCTCATGATATTTGGTGTTTTTTCCTAAAGTCCCAGCTCCTGGAAGTGTGATAACACGAGAATCTCAACTTACGATTAGGAACAAAAGGGGTAAACGTCTAGGACTCTTTGCCAAGAAAACATAGAACATCTCAGCTCAAAATATTTTTGCCTAAAGATGTGGTTTCGGGTCAGCCGATACTGTTGGTGAATTTGGGTCCAATTTGGTCAATAGTTTTGGCTGGAAAAAAAAAAAGAGGGAAAATTTTCAGAAAAAGTAAAAAAGTTTTGTTCTAGACATTTTGAAAACACGTTTCCACTTTTCATTTGGCAATGTTGCGTTTAGAAATGTAGCTCACTTTCACTGAATGCACCCAAAGGGTGAAACACCTGAAAACCAAACATAATGGTTCCTTCAACCCAAACTGGTTTTTTTTTTGTGTTCTGAATTTTTTGGTTCGAACCCTGACTGCAAAAATCATGGATTCACCCAGCTCTACTCAAAAACCAGAAAGCAAATGAAAAAAGCCCCCACTTTATTTCAATCTCATGGCTTTGGCGGGCCTGACTTCTGATACCGAGACAACTGTGCAGATCTGAGAGCAGGGACAGGGTACAGAGCTTATTCTGATGTTAAGGATAGACATGCATAGAAATGGGGGGTGACACATCCACCCCTTATCTGGGGAGTTACTGACCCCAAAGGGTATGTCAAGACTGCATTGCACACCAGGGCTGTGGGACCCAGGCTTGTGGACTCTGTGTTTCCAACACTGCAGTTGAGTGTCCACACTGCATCCTAAACCTAGGTTTAAAGTTGCTGGACCCAGGTGCTAACACGTTCATATTGTGCTACCCAGACCCTCTGACTGGAGTCTGGGGCTTAAAATGTGTCCGCACTGCAAAATGACAGGGCTTGGACTTGTGTCCCAGGGGGACGCTGGTTCTGACCCACCCTCCCAGCAGCTCCTGAGAGCTTGCTGACCCAAGTCTGACTGATTTGTGTGTGGGGACAGAAGGGGGGGCAAACCGGAGTCAGAATCAGGGGGCTTAGTGTGCAGTGGAGACATGTCCAGAGCGGGAGGGGACAGAATGGTGGGGTGGGGCAATTCCTCCCTAGCCGCCCCCCCCTTAACAAACAAATCATTGCCCAGCCCTGCCAAGGGGGGATGAGGAGGGATTTCCTGCTGCTGGGGGGTGCTTGGTGGAATCTTCCCCCCCAAAAAACCTCTTTAAAGTCATGGGGGGGGAGGGTAAAAGGAATTTCTCGCTCCCCCCCCTGTGCGGCAGGCTGGCTCATGGGACCCCCACCGGGGCTGCCGCTGCCCCCCACGTGGGGGCGAATCTCCCCACACTTGCCGCGGGGGAGCCCGCGGGCTGGGCCGGCCCGGCGGGGGAGGAGGCTGGCCGCCGGGCGGATCACCTGGAGCGGAGGGTGGGGCTCCAGCCGGGGCGGCTCGCACAGGCGGGCGGGGAGCGCCGGGCTGCCCCGGGTGTCCGCAGGCGGAGCGGGGCGCTAGGGCTGCGGGCGAGTCCCGGACACGGGCAGGTAAGTGCGTCCTAGTCCCGCTGCCAGCCGGCGCGGACCCCGTACGCCGGCCAGGATCGGGGCCGTGCGCCCCCTTCGCCGCCCGTCCTTATGGGACCTGCAGCCGAGCCTCCGACCCGCCCCGCGGCTCCGAGCCTGGCCTCGCTGCTGGGCTCCCCGCTCTGCGCCCCGGGACAAGGGCCTGAGCCAGGGCGTGGGGGGACCTGCAACGCCCATTGCAAGCGGGGACACACGTGGGGGTCCCCTGCTGTCCCCCAGGGCCAGTCGTGGGGTGCTTGCCCTTTGGGCGCTGACCAGACTTTCCCCCTGTAGCTCCGGGCTGTGGGGCTCCTGTTGTAGCCCCCTTGGTCCCACCGTAATAGAGAGACACCCATAGGTGCTGGAAGGAGGGGGGCTGCCGCACCCCCTGGCTTGAAGTGGTTTCCATGATAGACAAGGTTTCCAGTTTGGTTCAGTGGCTCTCAGCACCCCCCCCCCACTATACAAACAGTTCCAGCCCCCCAGGAGACAAGGGGGCGGGAAATCTCTGTTATTGGAGGGGGACCCACTGCTGTAGGCTTGGAGCTCAGGCAGAGCTCTTCGTGGAGATCCTCAGCTCCCTGGGAGCCCCAAAGCTTGTCTCTTGCCCCAGGAGAGGTTGGGTCAATAAAAGAGACCCCCCTCTCCCCTGCCTCTCTGTGAGAGAGAAGGAGGAAGTGGTGGGAATGGGGAATCCAGTCCTTTGCTCTCTCCTGGCTCGGGAAGGAGGCAGCCCCCCCTGGATTAAGCTGCACTTTGCTAGGTGTAGCCCAGCGTTTACAGTCTGAGAAGCTGGGCTGGGGTGAAATCCCTTGAAGGGGATGCTTGTGTGGAGGCTTCCCAATGCCCCTCACTGCTGCAGTGCTCTTTGGGGGATGTGTCTGTGTTGTGTCTGGCCAGGATGGGGGGGGGGGGGGTGAAGTGCCGCAGAAGTGGGGAAAGTTGCCCCAACCTTCCTTTCCTGTGGCGGTTTAACCTTTTAACAAGAGGTTCCCACTCCCAGGTATCAGTGTTGAGAGCAGAAGCTGGCTGATGCCGAATACAGACAGCACGGACGGGAGGCCAGTGGGCGTTCGTAGACTTGTTGGAAAGGCTTTTGTTGGTTCTAAAAGTGGATTGTGACATGTAATAAAATAGTCTAGATGTACCAGTATGCATCCAATGAAGTGAGCTGTAGCTCACGAAAGCTCATGCTCAAATAAATTGGTTAGTCTCTAAGGTGCCACAAGTCCTCCTTTTCTTCCTATGCGCAGTGTAACCAATCTCCTCTTTTGTGTGGCAAACATACAGACCTCTGGTATTCTCCATCAGGTCCTTTCCAGAGCATTCTTGGGCTTCATCCGATAGCTGGTTTAAAACCTTAAACAAGAGGTGTGCAACCATTGTTGGCCTCCAGAGTCCAAAAGCCACTGAACTCGCTTTCCCCATTTGGTTGCATCGACCCACTGCAATCGCTGTAGATTAATTTGCTCTTTGTACAGTGATTGCTTATTGGAATAAGGCAAAACAAAAGTCTTCGGGGATCCAGAATACTGTAGATATTGTTTGTGGCATTATTATGTGGTTAGATTACATGAGGGCCTAGGACCGGATTCTGCAAAGATTTACATAGGTGCTTTACCACAGACATGTGAGCAGTCCCATCAATTCCAATCGGGTTACTAGCATGTGTAAAGTGAAGGATGTGTAAGCATCTTTTTAAGGTAGAAGCCCCCGAGAAGTTTCCACTAGTTTATTTTTCCATCATTAGTACAGTGGTTAGTTGCAAGATTACAGAGGTTTTATAAGGCTGTTACAGAATTAACCTTTCTGCTTTGTACACTGTCAGTCACATTCTGCTACCGGTTATATGGCTGCAATCATTTCATATGAGTTACTTTGGATTCACACCTGTGTGAGCAGAATTTAGACCCGTTTATATTGCTATATACTGAGCTTGTTATATACAGCCATAAACAGGAAGGAAATATGATACTGATGTGACATTTTGTTTTGCTGCCAAGCTAGCCCATTAGTAGCGACTTGTTTCTTTAATTTAAAAACCATTAAGGCATAACATTCGAAACAATCCAGGGCAATTACCTCATCCCTGGGGAGAAGTCTGGAATGCCTACTTGCAAGAACAAAATCTTTCACTAACAATTTTCCTCCTTCATCTCTGTGGATGTAACTGAGCCTGTTGTCTTTATTGTGCGGCGGGCGAGCAAATCGGAAGGTGTTTCCTTAAGGTTGGCTGAGTTATGTGTTCAAGCCCTGCGATTCTGTGCTGGCAGATTAGTACTTAATGTGGAGTGAAACCGAAGGCTTGGAACATGTCATTGTTCGCCTAATGTCTAGGTGTTGCTGTAGCCGGTCAGCACAAAAAGGATGGATGTGAATTCCATTATTGCTGGGAACATGATGAGGTTGCTGACAGGTTCGAAACGTGGGATTTCTAGATTTTCAAGGTGTCATAAATATAAAGGGAAGGGTAAACCCCTTTGAAATCCCTCCTGGCCAGGGGAAAGCTCCTCTCACCTGTAAAGGGTTAAGAAGCTAAAGGTAACCTCGCTGGCACCTGACCAAAATGACCAATGAGGAGACAAGATACTTTCAAAAGTTGGGAGGAGGGAGAGAAGCAAAGGGTCTGTGTGTCTGTTTATAGTCTGTCGTTGTCGGGGATAGACCAGGAATGGAGTCTTAGAACTTTTAGTAAGTAATCTAGCTAGGTATGTGTTAGATTATGATTTCTTTACATGGCTGAGAAAAGAATTGTGCTGAATAGAATAACTATTTCTGTCTGTGTATCTTTTTTGTAACTTAAGGTTTTGCCTAGAGGGGTTCTCTATGTTTTTGAATCAAATTACCCTGTAAGATATCTACCATCCTGATTTTACAGGGGGGATTTCTTTATTTCTATTTACTTCTATTTTTATTAAAAGTCTTCTTGTAAGAAAACTGAATGCTTTTTCATTGTTCTCAGATCCAAGGGTTTGGGTCTGTGGTCACCTATGCAAATTGGTGAGGCTTTTTAGCCAACATTTCCCAGGAAAGGGGGGGTGCAAGTGTTGGGAGGATTGTTCATTGTTCTTAAGATCCAAGGGTCTGGGTCTGTCGTCACCTAGGCAAATTGGTGAGGCTTTTTACCAAACCTTGTCCAGGAAGTGGGGTGCAAAGTTTTGGGAAGTATTTTGGGGGGAAAGACGCGTCCAAACAGCTCTTCCCCAGTAACCAGTATTTATTTGGTGGTGGTAGCGGCCAATCCAAGGACGACGGGTGGAATATTTTGTACCTTGGGGAAGTTTTGACCTAAGCTGGTAAAGATAAGCTTAGGAGGTTTTTCATGCAGGTCCCCACATCTGTACCCTAGAGTTCAGAGTGGGGGAGGAACCTTGACACAAGGTAATTGAGACGCTTAGTGCTCTGGGAAGTCACTTAAAAAGAAAAAAAAATACTGCAGGTTTTCTGTGCAGAAAATGTCATGAATCCAGTACTGTAGAACCCCAGAGTTACTAACACCTCAGGCATGGAGGTTCTTTGTAACTCTGAAATGTTCGTAATTCTAAACAAAGCATTGTGGCGGTTCTTTCAAAAGTTTACAACAGAACATTGATTTAATACAGCTTTGAAACTTCACTATGCAGAAGAAAAATGCTGCTTTTAGCCATCTTAATTTAAATGAAACAAGCACAGAGACAAATTCCTTACCTTGTCAAATCTTTTTTTAAACTTTCCCTTTAATTTTTAGTTGTTTATGTTTAACACAGTCCTGTTCTGTGTTTGTTTATAGTTTGGTCTCTGCTGCTGCCTGATTGCGTATTTCCGGTTCCAAATGAGGTGTGTGGTTGACCGGTCAATTCGTAACTCTGAGGTTCTGCTGTAGATGGAGCATTCGGAAGAATTGTGGTCAAGTGGCTGGCGCCCAGAAGTAGTAAACAGGATGATTGACTAGCTGTGTGGGCTGGTCATATAACCTGCCTCTCTAAAATGGGTATAGTGCTATAATATTCTCAGGGGATGTGAGGCTTAAAGAATTAACATTTGCAAAGTGCTATCAGAATCTCAGAGAAAGGGTGGCAGATGGAAGCGCAGTGTATCATGTGCATGCTCATACAAAGTGTACCCTGAATAGTTTAGTGGGTTTCATGGGTTCATATGTGCGGTAGTTAGAGAAATCTTGTGACAAGTTTCATCAAGTTGTTTGGAAAGAGAAAGGAGTTGCCAGAGTTCTGTATCACAGAGAAAGTGGCTTTTCTCTTTTAGTATCCAGTGAAAACTCTGCGGAGGGAAGGAAAAGTGGAGTGAAGTGCATAGGAATTCTTGCTCTGCTGAATCCCAGACTAGTGCCGGATGCTTCTGATTGTTAGAGAAATAGAGCAACTCAGTGGACTAGCAAGGGTGAGTCGAAGGTGCCTGAGCAAATATTGCATGGCTGATAAGCACATATCAGCTCGTGAATTTTGCAGAAAAGTGGGACCTCTAAGCACAAAGGCCTAGTGAAATGCACAATCAGGGAGGTGGGGCTGTAGGATCTGCTGCTGTGGTTTAAAGTGCTCTGACAGCAAAGGCTTCTGGGAGTTCACGCTTTAGGAAAAAGTGGGCTGGTTTCCCAGCTTTATAGACTGAGGGGTCTGTCTGTTCATCAGTGCATGTAAATTACCTGTATTTAATGCCCATAAGTGCTAGAAGGAGTTACAGCACATGTGCACTCCCCTGCATAGTTGGGTGAGAACAAGCCTCCTGGAGCTGTCGCTTTCATGCAGCGTGTCTTGGGCTGTGTCTACATTACTCAGCTTTTAGCGACATGGTTGTGCCGCTTCAGCCTTGCTGCTAAAAGGTGCGCAGTGTAGCTGCTGTTTGCCGGCAGGAGAGCAGCTTCCACCCCCAAGGAGTGGCAGCAGCTTTCTTGGCAGGAGAGCGCTCCTGCCGACAAAGGGCGGTTCACACTGGTGCTTTTCACTGGTAAAACTTTTGTCGTTCGGGGGGGTGGGGTGAGGTGTTTTTTTGTAACGCTCACAAAGTTCCAGTGTAGACGACGCCTCTGAAGTGTCACTTGAGACATGAGACTTGCAGAGGCTGTTGCAAAAAAAAAAAAAAAATCCAGCATATAAAAAAATCATGGAGCTTATCTGTAGACTCTGCAAACTGAACCGGTGGGATTCAGGCTAGTTTCCAGTGGACAAGGGTGCATCTCTCTCACACCATCACCACTGGTGTTAATTGGTCCCCTTGATAGTTGTCTAAACAAAGGCACTAAGAACTGAGTGGGCCATGGAGGCTGAATTGCCTTTAGTCTTAGAAGTGTCCTTAATGGGGCATGTTGGTAGGACACGTGAAGGTGGCTTGTCCTGCCTGTGCTGTACCTGTTCTGCAGACAGAGGATGCTCTGGCATCCTTCACCGGCACTAGCATTCATCTGGCCCTACGCAGGGGCTTAGAGTAGATAGAAGAGGGAGAAATAGCTCCACTGCGGACTGTAGTGACCTGCAGGAGGGCCTGATTTCTGAGGCTCCAATCCTGCCAACACTGAGTGAAGCACCTTCAAACTCGATGTGTGGGAATCAAGTTACTGTCCTTAGGTGAGGTCAGAACCAGGGCCTCTCACTGGGAACTAACTAGCAGAAATCTGAAATTCTTAAAGAACAGGACATCCGAATCTATGTGTCTTGCTTTGCAGCTGAGAGATTAAAGTAGAGCTATTTTGCCTCTTAAAATTGTCCACCCATCAGTGCCCTGCTGTAGGTATCTTAAGTTGATCAGAAAGCGTAAGTGACACTTCCAAAAAAGAAAATATGGAGACAAAAATTTGCAGGGCTTTGGAGCTGTGCTCCAGCTCCACTCCAGCTCCAGCCAAAAACCTGCAGCTCCCCTGTTCTGGAGCTGCTCCGCACTCCAGCTCCGGGGTCCGCTCCAAAGGCCTGAAAATTTGTACGGGTTCCTCCAACAACAGAGAGTGTTTTGGTTTGTACCAAACTGCTCCCATCTGTCTGTGGGAAGCGAAAGTGCTGTTTACTAGCACCTGGCTCTCTGATGCCATAAGCAACCATGGGAGGGGATGCCCACCATGCTAGGGTGCTAAAGGAACCTGCAGATGGTGCACTGAGAGAGGGCAGCTGGACATGAGTGGTCACTGGGAGAAACAGCCTCAAGCCAGAAACTGCTTCATTTCACTTTGTACAGCTGAGCAAATCCCAGAGACAGCGAACAGTGTGCAAAGCCCTGGCATATACCCAGGCCGACAGTCCTTGCTCTTGGGGAATGAACTCCAGTGTGCTGTGTTCTCACGAACCTTGTGCCTGTCTGGGGTCAAAATTCCTGCAGAGAGGGTGTGTGAGTTCCTCCCTGCCCAGTTTGCATTGGATTTGGCCTGGATCAGCTTATTAACTTTGACCTTGCTTATTGTTAGTCATGTGAGCTGCCGCTGTGGGAGAGGCAATACATGAGAGATGAAGAGAGACCACACAGACTGGAGTCAGAGGAGATGGGCAAGGGAAAAACTGGATGTACCAATCCTCTAGTTCCCCATAGACACAGCTCATTGCTGCCTCGCAGAAGGGACTGTGAGGGCAAAGCCATGAGACTATGATGATGGGAAGCCACAAAAGTAACCTAGCTAGGTAAAGGCACCTGTCGATGGACAGGGATGGTGTCCCTAGCCTCTGTTTGCCAGAAGCTGGGAATGGGCGACAGGGGATGGATCGCTTGATGATTACCTGTTCCGTTCATTCCCTCTGGGGCACCTGGCTTTGGCCACTGTCAGAGGACAGGAGACTGGGCTGGATGCACCCCCCAAACCCCCCCCGTCGGCAGGTTCGGGTTTCATACAGATCTAGAACTCTGTCTGTCTGTCCATGCCAGGGATGTTACTTCTGGCTGAGACCTCCTGCCGGTCTGACTAGACCTGCTTAGCAAACAGCGACCGCAGTCACATCCCCGACCTGCTAAAAAATGCACTGAAATCAGCCTCCCCAGCCAAGGATCTCATCTAACAGGGGGATGAAGCTCTGGAATAGTCTGCCCTTCCTGAAGACCTGGGCTGGCCCCGGGGCATGGCGTTAGGATATGTCTGTGCTGCAGTAAAACACCCACAGCCGGCCAGTGTCCGCTGACTGGGGCTCGAGCTACGGGACTATACAATTGCAGTGTAGACGTCCAGGTTTGGACTGGAGCCCGGGCTCTAGTCATGGGTTTAATGTTTCTAGCTTGAGCTACTGCATGTAAATTGCTCAGGGATTCTTACGATTCATTCTCATCTCTTCAGTTAAAACCACCCCGGTTCTGATTCTGCCCCCTAACTATTTCCTCGTCATGTCTGGGAGCGACTAGCGATCCCTGACTAGTGCGTAAGGTGTTTTTGTTCTGCTTGTTTGTGCTGTTTCAAGTGCCAAGCCCTCTTCCTTTCATCTGAGATTATTGCAGGTGGGGACAATGGTCCTGCCTCTCTCAAACTGAGGCCCGTGCTCCTGGTCCGAGAGGATTCTGCCTCTGTTTACAGCAGGAGAGAAGAGCTGATCTATCAATAGCACAGAGCCAGAAATGCCCTTTCAAAAACAGGCCCTCAAGAACCCGCGGGCAGAGCCACAGCACCCCATGGGATGTGTCTGAGGGCAGAACTCACCTGGGTCTAGGCAGCTTGCTGTTCTCTCTCTCTCTCTCTCAGCGCATCAGACAGTCAAAAGAGGCCTCCGACTCCCCTTCAGTTTTGCCCCAGGCTTGCCCCCCACTCGCTCCACTTATGGAGGAGGAAGGATGGTCTGGTGAATGAACTGCAGGACTGCGAGTCAGGAGATGTGGCCTCTGTTCCCAGCTTTGCTAGCGACTTCCTGCCTTGGGCATGTCCCTTCACCTCTCTGGGCCTCTGTTCCCCCATCTGTGAAATGGGGGAGGACGACACACACTGCAGTGATCAGAGTAAAGCAGAGATGCTTGTGCCAGTTAAACTGGGTGGGCAAAGCTTTCGGAAGCCGTGAACTCTGTTGCCACTGCTCAGCAAATGGCGCGCCCCATGTAGGTACAGCGCTTACGTCAATCAATCCTGCAAAATCAGTACTGCATGCGGCATGCTATTCAACTCCAGGCATGGAATCCCAGCTCTGCATGCATGTCGTGCTGGAGTCGAAACCCAAGCTGCTCTAAGCTTCACGTTGGAACAAGCAGCCTCCAGCAACGTTCAGCAGACCCTGGCTCACCCTCAGTGAGTACAAGGGGGCAGGATCCACCCGGTTCCATGCTGGAGCTACTGCAGAGGAGAGGATTAAATAACTAGAGTCGCTCAGAAAGGCCCCAGTCATGGATCAGAGACCAGTGTGCAAGGTGCTGTATGCTGTTGAAGGTGCCATCTTTTGCATGGGACATAAAATTAGGTCCTTGCAGCCACAGTGTCAGGGCAACTGCACCAGTATTCCCCCTCCAGGATCCACGAAAGGCCCCCATTTTAGGTTTCTGGATCCCAGCTGTCACCTCTCTTGGGCAGAGAGCCCTGTCTCATTCCCCTCTGACCAGGGGTTTTAAGGCTGCCCAGCTCCCTGCCTTACGCTGTGATATACCCAGCAAGCCAGACTGCCTAAAAGGCCAGGGTCTGTTTTGCTTTCTCTCTGAAGGCTATGCCCAGTATGTTGCCAGCAACTGCAAGTTACGATCCAGCTGCTTCTAAGCAAGCACATTTATTCTTAAGGTTTCAATGCAGAGAACATGTATTCAAACAATAAAAGTTCCTACAAACCTGCTCAGTGTCCACCCCAAACTCCAGCCTAGGGCTCTGGTAGGTTTTAGTCCTTCAAAAACCCACAACTGGCTTTTCCCCGGGGCTACAAGTTCATCTATCTTAGATCCAGAACCAGAACAAAGGCCAGGCAGATTGGCTGTTTCTTTATACAGCTCAGGCCTTTAATCTTGGCTTTCTGAAACAGGTAATCAGCAGATAGTGAGCCTCTCCTAAGGGCATAGCTTCAAAAGGCTGGGTTTTTGCACATCCAGAGTTGGGGAATTTGCATTAACTCCTCCCTACGGATTTCCCAGGAAATCCACTTATCCCTAGAATCCATATTTGACTGGCACGTTTTCAATATAATCTTTTGAACTCCTAGGTTTTATATCTGCCACATCTCCCCCCTAGAGAGGTTACGTACATTCCCAGCCCACAATAACACATACACTTAATACAATAAGTTCTATCAAGGATATTGCAGGAAATTGCCCTATCTGTTACACACGCCACCTGTCATTAAAGATCCTTTAGTACAATCCTTTTGCAAAGGGGACTGTAGTAGTATTTGCCCAAAGACCTAGCCAAATTCCAGTGTGGATGATTGCATTGTACCATTCCAGATTTTTTCTCTCCCGTCCCCCCACCCCCGTTTCAAGTAGGTGTGGCATCCTCCTTCACTTCCTGTCCTAAAGTACTTTTATGTAGGGTCACTGTGCACTGTTAGATAGGTGCTGTGTTCCCAAAATTGGCTGCATTTCAGTTTTGGACAACATGATTCTTTGGATAACGTGTACAGATAGTTTGTAAAGCTAGAAACTAGTGCATGGAACCTGTCACTATCTAAGAGGTGGCAGTTGAAATGAAAGCCTATATAGTTAAGATTGTAAGTTCTTTAATGTAAGTTGTTATAACGCAAATATAACTTAGAGACAAGATACTGGTCATGGAGGTGTGACTGAATGAAACAGGTTACTACGAGATGATTATTTGGGTTATGGTCGCACCCACACTATGGGCTTGTCTACACTTAACGGGGGATCGATGTGCGGCGATCGATACATTGGCAGTCTAGTGAAGACCTGCTAAATCAACAGCAGATCGCTCTCCCGTCGACTTCTGTACGCCACCGGATCGAGAAGAGTAAGGGGAGTCGACTGTAGAGCGTCTCCCATCGATGTTGCGTAGTGTGGACCCCGTGGTAAGTAGATCTAAGCTACGTCGAATTGAGTTACGCAATTCACTTAACTCAAATTGCGTAGCTTAGATCGACTTTTCCCTTTAGTGTAGACAAGGCCTATGTATACGACACATGCCTGTCCACACAAGTTCCCAGGAATTCCTACCATGCCTTTGGAGTTGCTGGTTTTGTCTCTGACCTTGCAAACGCTTAACACATTTGACAGGCTTCAGAATAGCAGCCATGTTAGTCTGTATCCGCAAAAAGAAAAGGAGTAGTTGTGGCACCTTAGAGACTAACAAATTTATTTGAGCATAAGCTTTCGTGAGCTACAGCTTACTTCGTCGGATGCATACCGTGGAAAATACACAGAACATGAAACAATGGCTGTTATCATACACACTGTAACAGCGTGATCAGGTAAGATGAGCTATTACCAGCAGGAGAGCGAGAGGGTGGGAGGGAACCCTTTGTAGTGATAATCAAGGTGGGCCATTTCCAGCAGTTGACAAGAACATCTGAGGAACAGTGTGTGTGTGTGTGGGGGGGGGGAATAAACATGGGGAAATAGTTTTACTTTGTGTAATGACCCATCCACTCCCAGTCTTTATTCAAGCCTAAGTTAATTGTATCCAGTTTGCAAATTAATTCCAATTCAGCAGTCTCTCGTTGGAGTCTGTTTCTGAGGTTTTTTTGGTTGAAGAATTGCAACTTTTAGGTCTGTAATCGAGTGACCAAAGAGATTGAAGTGTTCTCCAACTTGTTTTTGAATGTTATAATTCTTGACGTCTGATTTGTGTCCATTTATTCTTTTACATGGAGACTGTCCAGTTTGGCCAATGTACATGGCAGAGGGGCATTGCTGGCACATGATGGCATATATCACATTGGTAGATGTGCAGGTGAACGAGCCTCTGATAGTGTGGCTGATGTGATTAGGCCCTATGATGAATAGATATGTGGACACAGTTGGCAATGGGCTTTGTTGCAAGGATAGGTTCCTGGGTTAGTGGTTCTGTTGTGTGGTATGTGGTTGCTGGTGAGTATTTGCTTCAGGTTGGGGGGCTGTCTGTAAGCAAGGACTGGCCTGTCTCCCAAGATCTGTGAGAGTGATGGGTCGTCCTTCAGGATAGGTTGTCGATCCTTGATGATGCATTGGAGAGGTTTTAGTTGGGGGCTGAAGGTGATGGCTAGTGGCGTTCTGTTATTTCTTTGTTGGGCCTGTCTTGTCGTAGGTAACTTCTGGGTACTCTTTTGTCTCTGTCAGTCTGTTTCTTCACTTCAGCAGGTGGGTATTGTAGTTGTAAGAATGCTTGATAGAATGAGCTGTAGCTCATGAAAGCTTATGCTCAAATAAATTTGTTAGTCTCTAAGGTGCCACAAGTCCTCCTTTTCTTTTAACACATTTGGAGTCTCTCCATTGCCTTCCATGGGCTTTGGATCAGGCCCAAGTGATTGAGTGATTCCACTGAAGTCAGTGGGACAGCTCCCAAGCTTAAAGTTAAGCTTGTGCCTAAGTTTTTGCAGGATTGGAGCCTTGATTCACAAAATTTGTGGTAACAGGTAGTGGAAGTAAAACTTTGGCTTGTTTTTATTAACGACAGAGCCCCCGCTGCCACGTCCCATTCTGATCTTTGCTGACTAGGCCCCCTGCATTTCATAGATCTGCTCACTCGTAAAGATGATGGGAATTAAATCAAACTTCTGGTTGCTGAATTAACTATTGAAGGAGCTCCTCTGAGCTCCAGGAGCGATATGAAGGAAGTCAAAGAGATTCTTATGTTTGCGCAGCCAGAAAATCCAGTGCCCTGAATAAAGTTTAGAAAAAAATATTTATCTAGGTTACCAAGAAAAATCACCTCCCGGCCTTCTGCAAGCGTCTCTAACACGTCTCCTGACGCCGCCGTGAACACACACCCTTCCTCCAGAACGGCAGGAATGAAAACAGACAAAAAGCGTTTCTCATGCAGGGGCTTTTGAGCTGAGGCCAACAGACTGGATCGAAGCTCTGGGGCTGCTCAGCTTTAGATCCAAATCCACACATCGTGCCTGGTCCTAGCTCTGATGGAAACACACAGGGCTGATTTTTCTGTGGGGACTTGTTACTATGAACGACAGGCTCACAATAATCTGTCTCGGAGCAAGAACATTGTCCGTGAAAAGTGAATTCACACGCTCAGCGAGAAATCCCTTGCCTCTTTCATTTGGCACAAGGAAGAAACTTCAAGCCATACGCCTGTATTCTCTCCTCTTTAGAGACCAAAGCCTGAAGTCAATGGCACTGACGTCCTCACCACGGAGGAGGCCTGCCTCGCACATTGAGGATCCCAGTGTGGGAGCATGATCTGGTGGGTAGAGGAAGACCTAGAGTCAGGACATCTGGGTTCTAGGCCACCACCTTGTTGAATAGCCATCAGCAAGTGACTTAGGCTCTCCACCCTCCCCACTGTGTGAAATCGGGGGATAGTTGTCTACATCTCAGTGGGGCTTAATTAAAGCATTTTGAGAACCTCTGATGAAGTTACTATTCGTATAAAATTGCTGACGTGCTGGGAGTGGTTGTGTGTGCAATCTGTACATCGTTTCCCGTAGAACTTGAACTCCTTCCTTTGGGGGTACCTATGCTGGAGCTGGAAAGTGTCAACTCCAGCTCAAGGAGACGTTGCATGGCTTCCTCTGATTGAGCTGGTATGCGAAAAATAAATGTAGCCACGGCAGCATAAGGGGTGGGAGGAGCTAGCCACCCCAGGTACCATCCTGTTCAAGACACTAGGTTTGTACTTGGGTGGCTAGCCCCTCCTTCCTCTGAGGCTGCCACGGCTACATTTCATTTTTAGCATGCTAGCGAGGTACCGTGGGAAATTACACCATCTGCTCTGTGCAGATTAGGGTCGCCAGTTTTGATTGGATGTATTCTTCGAGGTTTCGTCCCGTGGCATCACCATTTAACTATTTAACTAAATCATCATTTAATTAAAGACTAGCTGGATTCTCCAGGATAACCCTACTGTAGATGTTCCCTCCGTGTTCTGGGGAGAGCAAAGAACCCTTTTGCTATAAAAAGGCTAAATTCTCTGTTGCATTTCCCCCTATGATTCGGATAAGGCTTTTTACATTAGAAACTACCTAAGTCTCATTTGCCAAGTCTGAATTGCTGTTGATGGGTGCTTGGTGTAATGCTTCTCATATGTCCAGTCATAACTTAAAAATGTACAGTGCGGGTGGACAAGCGAGGCACTGTTGTAAAGGGGCCTTTTAATTAAAAAGTGTTGACAATAAAGGAAACCCTCTAACATTCCTTTCAGGAATACACTGTATAATTGTTCCCAGGTCTCTGCTGATGTCTGATCCATCATTCAGGCATTCCATGTAAATGGGCAGTTTTGTTTAAAAAGCAGTTTGGGGTAGATTCAGGGATCTAGGTATTTTTTTAAAAAGGAATCATTTTTAGGCTGAAACAATGAAGTAACTCAACCTTCTGGCAATGCCACCCTTCGAGCACACCGTTTCTGATCAATGTTTACTGCCCTGTCTTAGTGTATCGCCATAAGGTTGCCAAACATACATTGAGCTGTTGAGCTGCGTAGATTTTCTTCTTTGGATGCTGCCTTGGCTTTAACTTTCACTGGGAGTTTAGGTTAGGGTCCCCTCCCCAATCATCTTTGAGCACGAAGCATTTGAGCTCAGCCTCAATGGACACCTTGAACAGTTGATCTCGGCAGTGGAAGTCTCACTTTGGCCCAGGAGGAATATTTATTTGAGCGGTGTGAACTTTGTAGGGTGATCTCAAACTCAGGAGATCTGGGTTCAGTTTCCAGCCAGGGGTCAGCACCACCATGTTGCGCGACGGACACTTGACAAAATTACCGGACTTAGTGACGGGCATTGGTGGGGGGGTTATGTAATTCAGTCATTCAAGCCATAAAATAGCGCACATCATTTTCCATTTTCCAGTCACCTAGTTAGCTAGCTAATAATAATAATAATAAATTCAACTCACTTCAGTGTTTTTTAATGTACCTCGCTGCCTCAGCTAGTATAGGGAGACCTCCCAAAGGTTGCATGAGGCTAAATTCGTTGTTTATGATGAACTCAAATACTATGTTACTGAGTTCCGTACAAGTACCGAGGGAGATGTTTGGAAAGAGAATGAAGCCCTGATCGTGCAAGGTGCTGAGCAGCTGCTCTGAGCTTCTGAGGGCCCTCAACAGCCATTGGCTGCAGTGCGAGTTCAAGATACTTAGGACCTTCCAGGACTGGGCTAACTAACTTCAGCTGAAGTTGATGGCACTCAGAAATGTATCCCGTGTGTTGTAAATTGTTGGGTGGATATGTAGGTAGGTAGAGCCATAGATTAAAGCCTGCTATATCTGTGCATGGGTTTGATTGGCATCAAAGCATCATAGGAAGTAAAAGGTACCCCTGCTGCATTTTATTGGGCTTGCAATTAGTAGAAACAGTTTATACATTTATTAAATATGGAGGAAATGCTTTTGAATTACGACTTCTTTTTTACAGGGTCTACAAAAGATCAAAGTTCTGTGATCTATACACCAGTAGCAGTTCACTAATAAAAACTACGGGCCAGATTGCACCTGGGCCCTGCATGGATGATCAGTTGTGTGTGGGGGAAGGGTACCAGAAATTCTCCTTCCCCACCCTTTGAATCTCTTTTTAGACTTTCATTCTCTTTCCAGATATTTCTTTATGGCCCCCATTACT
Organism: Caretta caretta; assembly: GCF_965140235.1. Lineage (NCBI taxonomy): Eukaryota > Metazoa > Chordata > Testudines > Cheloniidae > Caretta > Caretta caretta. Next base: position 8,619,844 of record NC_134224.1, read on the forward strand.
GCAAATGGCTTATCATCATCCCTGTGTGATGGCTGAGGAATGAAGGCCTCGCCCAAGGTCACACAGGAAATCAGTGGCAGAGGCAGAGCCAAGAATAGAAACCTGGTCTCCAAGGGACCACCAAGCACCTTCACCAAAACCATCCTTCCATGATGCAGTTCCTGCTCCACTTTCGCACACTCCATGCTCTGCTGACAGTAGGGCCTTGCTGGGCCTCTTTGGGCACAAAAGGGGCTGAGGAGGAGGCAGGGTCTTGGCCTGCCCACAGGTCAGATGCAGGAGGTGAGGAGCGTGGCTGAAGGGATGAGACCATGGGGGTTCTAACCCTGTGTGTCTGGAATTAGGCTCCCATCAGGTTCGGTGCTTCCTGGTGCGCCCGCTGAGATGGCCCTGTTCTACCTAGCCTACCAACGTGGGACAGTGGATAATTGTGTAGGGACCCATTTCATTACAGGGACCTGCAGTGCCAACAGCTAGAAAGAACCTCTTTCTTCTTCACCTATTTCTAGCACCCCGGGCGGCTCCCCGTCTCCGCAAGCAGCTCCCCGTCCTTGCTGTTGCTGGCGGAGGTGCAGCCAGGCAGCTCTGCCTTGGTTCCCACCTGTCAAATGGGGATGATGTTTCCATTCTCCCACCCTTTCTGTCTCGTCTGTTTAGCTTGTTAACTCAAGGCAGGGACTGTCTCTTACTGTATGTACGTACAGAGCCTGGCGCAATGGGGCCCTGATCTCAGCTGGGCCTTCCAGGTGCTACTATCGTATAGGTTAAGAATAAAGAGCATGTATTCACACAGGGAGGAAAGGGGCAGAGTGTGTGGTTCAGTGCTTCAGACAGATGCAGGGAACTGGGAATCCTGCGTTCCAATCCTGGTTGTGACATTGACTCCGTCAATGGCCTTGGGCAAGTCAACTGAGCCCAAGTTTTCAGAAGTGGCCTCTTCTTTTGGATGCGTCCTCGTTTTGGGAGCCCAGCTTTAGACAACCTGTGGCCTGATGGTTTTTTCTTTTTTTTTTTTTTAACAGTGAGGTTCCCGTAGATTCCAAGGAGAGTTGAGGGCACTGAGCACCTCTGCAGACTGGGTGCATGATGCCCAAACTGGGCCTTTCCCGTGACAACCTCCATCTACCATACATCCTCCTGGGAATTGCCCATCCCAGAATGCAGCTGATTTCTTTGGATCAGGCCCTTTATGCTGTGGATCTGGTGTGAGAGGGAGACTAGAGTGGCTTCCTCGGCAGCACTTCAGTCTCTGTGTCAAAACAGCCCTGCTCCCACCCCTATTCCTTTGTCTTTTACCATCACTCCTTTTCTCTTAGGTAACCCTCTAGAGGGCAACCTGCCCGATTTGATCTCCCTAGAAAGTAGCTCTACATGAAGAGCAGCAAGAGCTTGGTGCGTGATCAGATGGAATAGATGTCTCTCTCAACGATATCGGTGGTGCAGTGGTTCCCAAACTGTGGTCTGCGAGCTCCACCCAGGTGGTTCGCGGATAGTTTCCCTCTAAGGTGCGCGCCTGGGTGGCCACACATGAGAAAATGAAGGGCCACCCACCTAATTAATGGAGCCACGGAGGCGTGGCTCCACTAATTAGGGGCATGGACCCTGGAGAAGATGCACCTCACAAGGTGAGGTGGTGGCCTTGGGGGGAATAGGGGGTAGTTGGGAAGGGGCAGTGGGGTGAGAGGAGGGGGTGGGGGGAATTTGGGATGCGCAGGGCTGCAGCAGCCAGAGAAAGAGGTGACTTTCCCCAGCTCCAGGGTTGCGGCTGCTGGGGAGAGATGGCCCTCTATCCCAGCCCCAGCTCTGTGGCGGGGGAGAGACCCCCTCCCTCCCAGCCCCAGCTCGGGGGCTGCCGCGGCGGAGGAGAGAGGGCACATCCATCACATTAGAAAGATTAGACTACTGATATTAAAATAGGAGTTGTGTGCTTTTATCTGTAGAACAAAAAAACATTTATTATTACGGGTTTTATTCAAAGCCCTTTACAGTAGTTGGCTAACGGTACAAACAACATTTGGAAAGATCATTAAGTGGTCCGCCGAGACCCTCAGCAATTTTCAAGTGGTCCATGAATATAAAAGTTTGAGAACCACTGCTGTTGTGTCTAGCAATTATGGTGAGGTGGGCATTAGAAAAGCACCAGATGGATTTCAAAGGCGCGCCCTCAGCTACTTCAGATGTTCAAATATTACTACTGAGGACTGGGATTTTCAAGAGAACCTAAGGGCATTGGGGGCCCAACTCTCCATGAAATTTGCGTGCTGGGCTCCTTTTGAAAATCCCATCCATAATAACGATTTAAACCAAGAAAGGGGATAGTCAGGCCCTGGCTGTGGGCTCGTACAGCAGAACTTGGGTCAGAGGCTGCAGGATGATTGATCAAATAGGAGCTGAGGACTTTCAGTGCTTTGCTGGCTCTTGTCCTCAGGCTGTACAGGTGGGTTTTGTTTTTTTTTTTTTTTTTTTTTTTTTTTAATGCCACTGCTGTTGCTGGATGCAGAAACCACCTGTAGTTTAATGTGATTATCACTCTGCCTCAGCAAGGAAATGAAGTGCTCCTTAATGTGTGTTTAACAAGGCTAAACCTGGAGGGCTTCATGCCAGAGCCTGAGAGACACAAATGCTCATGTAAAGGCGCTGGTCTGACATCAGGGCAAACACTTAATACATAGTTGTATTGTTTGCCGGAAGCCACACTTATGCAATCGCTCCTGCAGGCTAATCTGAGCCTCGATTTTTTTTTTTTATTTTTATTTTTTCCTCTTCTCTCCGGAGATCCTCCCAAGGTAAATTCAGGCGCATTACTTCACTGAAGCACATCGTGTTTTTATTTTGCCTTAAAACTTGGGCAGTGGGCCCAGCTGTTATGGCGGGTTTTGTTGTTGTAAATTGTTCGGGGGGTGGTGGTGGTGCAGGATTGAACGGGCGGTTGGATGGCCTATCGGTTTATGGGGGAAAAAAATGGATTTTGTGATGTTTTTTAGAAACCTCTTTTCCCCCCTCTACGTTGTTGGATCTTGCCACGAACACCTGATCGATTCCCTCTAAGAGGATAAAACCTGTAACCCAGGGGAGAGCTCCTTAGGCAATAATGCTGAACGTCAGCGCTGCCTGCCAGTGAATGCGGCTGCTTCTGAAAGGTAGTGGGTTGACGGAGACAAAAGCCTGGTTATCCATCAAACACTTCCAGCCCCAGCCCTGACCTAGAGGGGAGAGGGTAGTTTGGTTTCTACAGCCAGTTGAGTCCTTGGTCTTTCTGGTGGAGGGTCAAGCGTGGCGGTGAATTTGTGACGTGGGCACCTTTCTATAGGGAATTGGACTGAGACTCGCTGAACTCATTTCTCATTGGCCGCCCAACAGCCAAGATTGACTGAACGTGTGGGGCTGGGGCTTTCAGTGGGCCTATGGAAGTGAAAAACACCAACCTCTAATTGATTTGAGTGCATAACTCTCCTAGGCTCCTTTGCAAATCTTAGCCTGTATGCATTGTGACTAATGCTCCCTGCTTACTGATCAATGGGGTGAGGGAGACACCCCCCCCATCTTTAGCTTCCTGGAGCCCCCTTTGCTCTTGCAGGGGTGCAGCTATAAATGATTTCAGTTCAATCACATTAAAAGTGTTGCTTCCTAGACTGCACTGCTTCAACAGCTCTGATTATAATGTGGAAAGTACCCATGTAAAGGAGCCAAATCCCATTCTCAGAAGTGATTTAGACACGTAGGAGCCTAAATCTGATTGAAAGTTATGGAGAATGTTTGCCTTCCTACCAGCTGTGACATGGCCATTGATCCAGTTTTCTTTATTAACACAGTCACACAGACTACTGTTTAGCTTGGTCTAATGCTTTCAGTGGTTTTCTTTCATCACATATTACAGGCCAGTGTGGTCTAGAGATTAAGTGGCTAGAAATCAATAGCTGTTAGCCAAGATGGTCAGGGACGCAGCCCCATGCTCTGGGTGTCCTGACTGCCAGAAGCAGCGACTGGATGACAGCGGGTAGCTCACTCAGTAAATAACCCTGTTCTGTTCACTCCTTCTGAAGCATCTGGCGCCAGTTACTATCAGAGACAGGATACTGGACCAGGTGGACCATTGGTCTGATGCAGTATGGCCATTCTTAAGTGCTTGATCTTGCCCCATTGATATTAGTGGGAGCAGGGGGAAGCTCCAGAGTAGCAAATCCGGAAGTCAGCACTTCTCATGTTCTTCCCAACCCTGTGACCAGCAGCACAACTGAGGTCACTAATTCTCAGCTTCAGGTTTCCCCACATGTTAGATGAGGTTATTAACAAGCACGCAGTGGAGCTGGAAAGATTAATTCATTGTGCTTTGAGATCCCCAGACCGCAGCTGCTACAAAGTATAAATATTTTTGCAGGTAATACAGATAAAATGGCTACTTTGATATCCAGCTGAATGTCTGGCTATAGCACAGCGTTTTAAATAGGGACTGGAGCCAACAGGCACTCTTGAACCTTTCCACTGTTAGTGTCTGACATCATGACACCCTTTTCCTGGGTTGCTAAGTGCTGAAGTCTGCATCTCTCTCTAAGCAGCACCTGCCTTTCCATAGCAGGAAGTCAGCTCTCGAACTTAAGCTCTTATGGAAGCATGCAAACAAACCCTATATATTTCCCCACCGCCCTCTTCTGTCCTCACCAGGTGTTTCACGAAGTAGCACTAGCTGTTTGGCTGGTTAGCTCCAACCCTGAAGCTCTGGTAGATGAGCATGTCCGTTCAGCTTGCAATGCTGGGGCTGAGGGGAACAGGGAAGGTTTTATAAATGGATAGATTGCAGTCAGTTGCCAAAACAACCGAGGTACTGTATCTACAAAGGTGAGTTAAATGGAAACGTTCCAGGGGCTTCACTCTGCTGGTTATGTTTGCATCCACCTAATGAATATCTGGAAATATTTTGACAATCTGTGGTCCCTTTTTATCTGTAGAATTACACATAATTAGCAGCACTCAGGAACCCAGACAGGTGTGTGCATGTACAAAATGAGGTACAGTCTTGTGTGTGTAGTGAAGAGAGCATTTAAAATGAATGTTGATAATAGTGCAAACCATAGAACGCCTGTTACATAGCATCTACCCAGTGCTATTCATCTTCAAAGCACTTTATAGACAAATCAGTGAGCTTTGGATTAGGACCTAAAGTCGAGGGAAAGATTCCCGTTAAATTCAGTGGTGTTTAGATCATATATTATGGGCCAGTGTGGTCTAGAGATTAAGTGGCTAGAAATCAATAGCTATTAGCCAAGATGGTCAGGGATACAGCCATATGCTCTGAGTGTCCCTAAACCTCTGACTGCCAGAAGTTGGGACTGGATGGATGACACCCAATTGTGCAACTCTTCCCTATTTCACAGCTGGGAAACTAAGCAGAGAGGCTTCTCCAAGACACTCTGGCAGACCGGAATTAGCCCCCCAGAGTTGCTCGCTCCCACTCCTGTGCTCAGAATACGGTACCTCTCCAACAGGATTTACAACCTGTATGTTCAGCAGGTTTATGGTAGCAATATGGAAACAAAGTTATGACATAACTTTATTTTCACATGGAGTCCTTGGTATGATTGTTTGAAAGCCAGCTGTGGCCCGTAGATAAAATTCATCCCTGCTCTAAACAAGCACAATCCCATTGTCCACAATGGCGTTTCACTCACTTAGATCACAGATGAATTTGGCCCCATAAATGCCTGGACACCAGCAGCCCTCTATTTACCCTAGGCAGATTGAGTGGCCAGTTGGTAAATTACTGGTATGGATTTGAACTAGTGACCAAGAACTGACAGATGCAAGATCCTGTTACCAATCCTTCGAAATGTCCAACCCTCTCTCATGGGCGATTGTTTGGCATTTCTTGGCACACCGTCCAAGAAAATTACCCATCCGGTCTGCACTCCGAAGGCCCTGAAACGTGTGTTTCTGTAGTCATGAACAGTCTGCTAGTTGGTGAAAGCTGGGCATGACTTTTCCTGAGTCGGGCCCTTAAGGAAATATTTGCTCAGCTTCCCCCCAGCTGTAATGCCTGACTCCCACCATGCTCTGAGGGCTTTCATCCTGAAATGAGAGCAAAGCAAATGCCTGAGATGCCTTGTGCAGGTTTCTCATTAAACAGGCACATAGTGCTAAGCAACAGCTTTAGTTGAAATGGAAATGGGGGGCAGTGGGTGATGACAAATGCAGCTTTGTGGAGAATTTACGCTATCTTTGTGACACTGAGCTGTCAGGTTTTAGCAGAAGAGTTGCAAATTCTCTGCAAAACTCCCTGGACAAGGACTGGGGGAGCTTTTGATCCAAAATCCTTCTTTCAGGGTGAAAAGATCTATGACCAGACTAAATCATCATGTTACAAAAGTAACTTGGCCTTGGTTACACAAAGGAACCATTCAGTCAGAGCAGAATGACCCAGTTATGGATTCTGGGACAGAGTTATTTTCATTTTTTTTTTTTTTTTTTGACCAAAGAGAGTTGAACCATTTGATTGAAACAACCTTGCGATTCTAACTTTTCGCGCTGGGGCAAACATTGGAAAAAGCAGCCGCCGGCTTCCCCTCTGCCCGTAACTTTCTGAATTCCCATTCTCAGTTTATTAAAAAAACTATTAATAGAACTATTTACTATTGTAACAAATCCATAACTATGAGCTCTCCCTGTGGTGCACAGACTAGCCAATTAGTACTTAATAAGGACAGAACTCAGATCCTCCGGCTCCACCAGCCAAAGGCCAAGGTTCTCAAAAATCAGTGACACATTCTGGCCCTGTCGCAGTCACTGGGAGTTTTGCCATGAACTTTATTGGGGCCAGGATTTCACCTTACGTGCCTAAAGTTAGGCTCCTAAATCTCTATTTAGGCTCTCAAGTGGCCTAATTTTCAAAATGTCTGAGAATCCAGCAGCTCCCGTTGAGCCTGGTGCTCCATACTTTTAAAGATCATTTACTTAGGAGCCTAACTCTAGGCTCCAGGTTTCATAATCTTGGTCCAGATTCTCATTATTTAACTACTAAAGGAGAATCGCTATTAGCTGCTAGCAGTATAGGGCATATGCTATAAAGTTTAACCATTCTGATTCCATTAAGCAGAAAGGGATGTAACACACACATGGATGCCAGCTCAATGCAGTATTAATACAAATCTCCATCCCCCACCCCTCTCAAAACATGGCATACATAAAAAGTTATCCATCAAAGGCATGATCGTCTATTTGCAGGAAATGATTGATACCTATTTCTATCATAGATGACAACAGCAGCCGTTGTCCGCCAGGTCTATATACACAATCCAGGGTACTGCCGTTGTGCTTCATTGCCTTCTCGTGGCCCAGTGCATCGCTGGGATAGCAGACTAGGAGAACCACAGTAAGCTGTGTGCTGGGGAGCATACATGCCCCGTAGGTTCCCATGGTGATCGTGAGCTCCCTAGCTCCTGGCACCCAGTGACAACTTGTCAACCGAATACTGTGTCAGTTCAGTATGTTCTCCATGCACCCACAGAACAATGACCATGTGTTGACGGTCTCTCTAAGCCTGCTGCCCAGCCCCTTTTACCATTGCCCTTTTCATTCCTCTTCCTTCAGTGGCAGGAAGAGCTCCTGCCAAGACCCAGGTTCAGGGATTTGTGTTCCGTGTGATGCCACAGTTGACCACAAACGCAGCAGGCTGTACAGCCTCCTGCTCTATTAATGATGGCAAACCTGACCTCTGCTTTCAGGAGGTAAGGAAGGGGGCAGAAGTGGATCTATGGTTTTGCAATGATGCCATCAAGCCCCACAGATGAAAGGTGCTGTAGCAGTATAAAGGATTGTTGTCAATGCAAAAATGTCAGTTAACTGGAGCCTCCTGGCCTCATGGGTGGAGACTCAATTATGTCCCAGTTTTTTCCTGAGAGATGGAACCCAGCCCCAGCAAAGGCGATTCCAGTCATGACCTCGCTTCTCTTCCCAGAAACTGCACCTGGTGTTTGCAGTTTCTTTCTTTGGTAGATTCTGCTTCCGCAAAGCTTTTCGAGGATAGTGTGGGAAGGGGAGAGAGAGATCTTCAAGGAGCCTCAGTGGCCAAGATAGTCCTAGATTAGCATTTGTCTTTACTTGTTAGCTGGCTGGTTGAGTGTGTGGTAAAGCTGTGCAACTTATCATTTTCCCCATCTCACCAGTTGGTTTCTCTCCATTTAAAAAAGCCCTATATTGGGCTCTGGGTTAGCTTTAATTTTACATGACACAAAGCAAACAGATACCAAGAACTTGCCCATAAAGTGTACAATATCTCAGTGGAGTGTAAGAAAACGAGTAAGGCACACTCCTGATCAGTATAGACGAGATTCAGCCCAAGCATCAAGCACTGAGGAATGATTTAATCGTGATAGGTTGGAGGGCATTATATCTTTAAATCAAAGAGTTGAAATAGATTTTGTGGTCTCTATGAAGTGGTGTTCGGATCCTTCCACTATTGAAGGATTATTTTAATGGCTAAGGTTACTAGTAACACACAGAACGCTGACAGGGCTATAAAGCGTTTCCTACATTAACATGTACAGGCTATATGTTTTCCCTGAGAATGCTACCACATGAAGTAGAAAGAAGAAGCAAACCAAACTCCCACAATCGATCCAGTCACACACATGTCCTGTCCCACTTCAGATGCATTAGTAAGAGTGGGCTGGATTGCGTACCTCATTTCACTTTGCCATTGTGGCTCTGTTGTAGGATGTGCCATCTGTGGGATCATAATTGACTGCAATGTGATTTAATTACAGTCATGGGTTTTTTTCCACCTAGGATGAAGAAAGTAATTTGATGATTTAAATCTTCCTTTGGCATAAAGGTTTTTTTCTTCCCCCTCCCCTCGGAAAACTCTAAAAGAGAGAGAGTGCAAAGTATTTTACTTATTATCATAGATACATGCTGTAGAATCTCATGCATTCTCCTGTTTGCCAACCCCAAACCTAATCATTCTCACAAATCTCGCTTTACCTCACTTGTCAGCAAAGATTTAGTGGGGCGAAATCTCCTAAGGCTTCATTGACATTATGGAATGTTTACTACAGAGATTTATCACAAATAATCAAAATTGACACAATTGTCAAAGTACATTTGCGGATGCAGTAGCCTTTTTAAAATAGCCTCTTTGTTCGTTTACTGAATCACAAAATTTAGTACTCCTGACTGAGGGCTCGTCTCCACTAACCGGGGGATCGACATGCGGCGATCGATCCACTGGGGGTCGATTTAGCAGTTTTAGTGAAGACCCGCTAAATCAACCGCCAGTTGCTCTCCCGTCGACTTCGGTACCCCACTGGAACGAGAACCATAAGGTAAGTCGATGGGAGAGTTTCTCCCACTGACCCAGCGCGGTGTAGACACTACAATAAGTCAACCTAAGATATGTCAACTCCAGCTACGTTATTCATGTAGCTGGAGTTGCGTAACTTAGGTCGACTTTGCTCCGTAGTGTAGACCTGCCCTGAGTCTCCCAGTCATTGGTGCAAATCAATGAGGAATGTAATACTGTGTATGGCATATATGAGAATCTTCTATTCTTTTCCAGTTGTTCTCCCTTTATATGCAAAACAAAGTCCTAAAGATTGCAGTATCACTATTTCAAGCGGTAGTGGTTTGGACAAGTACTGCAGAATACAATTGTTCATGATAATAGAGAACCCTCCTGTGTTTTCCACTTTCAAGGTCAGAATTGTCACTGTGCCAAGGTTATGGCCTGATTCTTTTGCTATTCCAAATATCAGGAGTTCTAGGCCAAATTGCAACGTGGACTTCGAAACTCACTGTCTTTGTAGTTTGGTTGCCTGTTGCCACTTGTTTCCAATTTATGCCAATGTTTCTCCTCTGAAACTCAGTTCTGTGGAATGGTAAAATTGCACCTTTGGCATGCATGGAATTTGCTTACTTTATTCCGTGTGTCAGCAGTGCTGAGCACTGTACATTTTAAGGTGAATAGCTTACTTGGGGTTCGAAGAGTATCCTTACTCACACTGGGTGAAATCTTGCCATGGACTTCACTGGTGCCCATGACTCCCCATGGCAGGAGTGGGGCCAAAATTCCATGCATGGTACAGTACTTTACTCTGCAATCGGTTCATTCATTTCAATAGAACTATTCATGGTGTAAGGTGATTACAATCTGGCTCTTGGTTAAGACCCAAATATCTGATGGATAATTGTCCAGTTATCTCAAATGAGTGCTGACAGTAGCAATTTCAGTGTGTGTGTGTTTGTTTTTTTAAAATCATTCTTCTTTCTTTGTCTAGTTGGAATCAAGATGACGACAGCTGCACCACTGGGCAATAATACCTTGTCTCCAACAAATGTGACCACAAAGTCTCAAGAAGAAATTCTTTATCAGAGTAAGAAAAATATTGCGACAATGGATATATTTGAGTTGCATTTTAAACGCCATGTGTCTGGGGAAGATTTTGAAAAGATGTCCGAAAACATTCCCATGTACAAACATTGTTAAACAAGGGACTTATATAAAACTGCCACATCACCCTTTGAAAATTCATCCTCCTAAAGATAATCAACATTAAATAGAATAAAATGGATTTCAGTGAGCTTGTTTTAAAAAAGTGTGGGTCTTGAAGGTCCTGTTTAAATGAAATTGTACTAGATTTTTGATGTGTGTTTTGATGCTTTCAGCTATTAGACACTGGCTACTTGAAATAAGGAAAAAAGTCTTCTGTTACTTATAACTTATTTTTTATTAATTGTTTTTATTAAATCTAATTTATTCGACATCATTTGCTAGTCTTGCAGAATTTACTAGCCCAGGCACAAAGTCTAGTCATCTGCCCTCTGGTAGGAAGATTATAATGAATAACTTACGATACGTAGAGCCCGATCCTCCAAAGACTTAGGTATGCGCTTAACTTTCTGCCCAGCAGAGATCATAACCTCATAGATTCATAGATATTTAGGCCAGAAGGGACCATTATGATCATCTAGTCTGACCTCCTGCACAATGCAGGCCACAGAATTTCACCCACCACTCCTAAAAAAGACCTCACATCTATATCTGTGCTATTGAAGTCCCCAAATTGTAGTTTGAAGACCTCAAGGAGCAGAGAATCCTCCAGCAAGTGACCCGTGCCCCATGCTACAGAGGAAGGCGAAAAACCTCCAGGGCCTTCCAATCTGCCCTGGAGGAAAATTCCTTCCCGACCCCAAATATGGCGATCAGCTAAACCCTGAGCATATGGGCAAGATTCATCAGCCAGATACTACAGAAAATTCCTTCCCGGGTAACTTGGATCTTACCCCATCTAAAAACCCATCACAGGCCATTGGGCCTATTTACCATGAATATTTAATTACCAAAACCATGTTATCCCATCATACCATCTCCTCCATAAACTTATCGAGTTTAATCTTAAAGCAAGATAGATCTTTTGTCCCCACTACTTCCCTCGGAAGGCTATTCCAAAACTTCACTCCTCTGATGGTTAGAAACCTTCGTCTAATTTCTAATCTAAATTTCCTAGTGGCCAGTTTATATCCATTTGTTCTTGTGTCCACATTGGTACTGAGTTTAAATAATTCCTCTCCCTCTCTGGTATTTATCCCTCTGATATATTTATAGAGAGCAATCATATCTCCCCTCAACCTTCTTTTAGTTAGGCTAAACAAGCCAAGCTCCCTGAGTCTCCTTTCATAAGACAAGTTTTCCATTCCTCGGATCATCCTAGTAGCCCTTCTCTGTACCTGTTCCAGTTTGAATTCATCCTTCTTAAACATGGGAGACCAGAACTGCACACAGTATTCCAGGTGAGGTCTCACCAGTGCCTTATATAATGGTACTAAAACCTCCTTATCCCTACTGGAAATACCTCTCCTGATGCATCCCAAGATGACATTAGCTTTTTTCACAGCCATATCACATTGGCAGCTCATAGTCATCCTATGATCAACCAATACTCCAAGGTCCTTTTCCTCCTCCGTTACTTCTAGTTGATGCGTCCCTAGCTTATAACTAAAATTCTTGTTATTAATCCCTAAATGCATGACCTTACACTTCTCACTATTAAATTTCATCCTATTCCTATTACTCCAGTTTACAAGGTCATCCAGATCCTCCTGTAGGGTATCCCTGTCCTTCTCTAAATTAGCAATACCTCCCAGCTTTGTATCATCTGCAAACTTTATTAGCACATTCCCACTTTTTGTGCCCAGGTCAGTAATAAAAAGATTAAATAAGATTGGTCCCAAAACCGATCCTTGAGGAACTCCACTGGTAACCTCCCTCCAACTTGACAGTTCACCTTTCAGTAGGACCCGTTGTAGTCTCCCCTTTAACCAATTCCCTATCCACCTTTCAATTTTCCTATTGATGCCCATCTTATCCAATTTAACTAATAATTCCCCATGTGGCACAGTATCAAACGCCTTACTAAAATCTAAATCATTGTGCTGGGCATCACACAGATTCTTGGGGTGTGTCTACACTGCAGCTGGGAGCACTAGCTCTGCCCCAGAAAGTGCTAAAAATAGCAGAGTAGCCAGGGATAGCACAGGTGGCAGCTTGGGTTAGCCGCCTGAGTACAAACCCACCTTGGACCCGGGTGGTTAGCTTGAGCCACTACTCACGCTACGCTCGGCTACACTGCTACTTTTAGCTATCGTGTGTCCATCTGCCCAAGCTGGGAAGTACACTCCCAGCTGCAGTGTAGACGTACCCACACTAAGAGCGTGTCTACACTTCCCTCCGGAGCGAAGGTAGTGAAGACGTGATAAATCGACTGCTGAGTGCTCTCCCGTCGACTCTGGTACTCCACTGGAGCGAGAAGCCTAGGCGGAGTCGATGGGGGGAGCGGCAGCAGTCGACCTACTGCAGTGAAGACACTGCGGTAAGTAGATCTAAGTACGTCGACTTCCGCTACATTATTCACGTAGCTGAAGTTGAGTAACTTAAATCGATTCTCCTCCTCTCCCCTCCCCCCCAGGATAGACCAGACCTAAGGTAGAGTTCCTGCCCCAAAAAGTTTACAAATGAAAGAGAGGGTGGAAGGGAACACAGAGGCACAGAGAAGGGAAGTGACTTGCCCAAGGTCATATAACCGGTTGGGCAGAGCCACAGGTCTCCTGAATCCCCACACACTGGACCAGACTGTCTCTCAATGGGTTTGTTTACGTATTTTATTTCCTTCAGCAAGGATGAGGAAAACAGACCAGTCAGTTTGTTTTATTTCTAGTCAGTTTTACTCTCTAGTTCTTAAGCCCTAATTCAGTGCCACAACGTTTGGAGTTAAGCCTTTGCCTGCAGAGTTTGCACCTCAGACCACCATTTTTCCTGAATTAAAAATAAAAATGAAAACAAGTTTTGGAAATCTTTTTCTCTTTAAGCATGCAACTTAAATTAACCGGGCAAAGTCTTGTTGGAACAATACAATACAAGCTATTTAAACAAAATATACTCAGTCTTTTTTTCCCCTCACTCGTAGGTTCCGGAGCAATCGTAGCTGCCATCGTAGTTGGAGTGATTATTATATTCACAGTGGTTCTGCTCATGTTGAAAATGTATAACAGGTACATGGCTTTGTTCCTAATTTCTTTTATGTAGCTCAGGTTAGACAAGATAAACCAAAATCACTGCAACGTGCTTAGAATTTCTCAGGTCTACGCTGTATTATCTCGCAGGCCATTTCAAGGACTTAATTGCCAAAATTCCAAGGACTAAAACTACAGTACACATTCCTGATTGTTCATTTGAAATTTCAGACATCATAACCATTCTCTCTTGCTACCTTGAGGATCTTGTCTTTTTCTGTTCTTTCCACTCCGCTAGCACTGGTTTCCTTGCTGTTCTGCCTTCTCCTCTGCACCTCCTGTATCTTCATGTCTCAGCCACGCTTTCTGATATCTCAAACTTCAGAACAAAACATTTTAAATTCCTTTTGCATATGCCTCTTGATGTCTCTCTCTCTCCTTCTGCTATTCTGCTGTATTTAAGTCTGTATAAACTGTTTTAGATGCAGTTTTCATGAAAGACTCTACAAGAAACAGAAATGTAACTTCCCCGTCCTCCTACTTCCTAGTTCCATTTCCTTTCCCTCTCATCCTGATTGCTGGCCCTTCCTGGCCTTCCTGCTCCATGTGCTCTGTGTAGCACAGCAGCAAACTGAAACTGACCATAAATCAGGTCAGTTTCATTTTGCTCCAAGCAGGAGAGTCCAAGTGGATTTGTCAGTTTTTACATTGTTGCTTTCCAAGACACAAAAAGTGTAAATGAATGCAAGTCTGGCAGAGGCTTTTTGCATGCCAGCTCCAGGCTTTGTCTACCATTTTCTGGCATATGCTGCCCTCTGGTTACCTGCTTCTTCCAGATGAGGCAACTTAAGTGAACCAGGTCATCTTCATGAATCCTGAAGGAGTTTGTGTCTTCAGTTGTCTTTTTGTACCTCTGGTGGCAGAAGCCTGCTGCCTTTTGTCTCAGTGGAGGATACAGATGCCCACATGGTAGACAGGGCAGATGGGCTTCCTGTTTGCTTTCGGGGCTAATTATCTATAAATCCCTAAATGACCTGGGTCCTGGCCTAAATTTTTGGAACTAAAAAATGTATTTGAAAAATGGCCTTTTTCAAAAAGTAAAATCTTTGCAAAAACTTGACTTTAATTTTTTATGACATGTATTCAAATTTTTTCATTCAGCAATAAAATAAACTTGTAAAAACTGGGGGTGGGGTGGAATCCATTTCATACCCTGCAAAACAGTAACAACTTTGCAAATTTTTCAAAAAACAATTTTCTCATTTTTTCAACCTGCTGTACTGGTCAGTTCTCCTCTTCCCCATCCCCCAGAGCAGTTAGCCAGCTGTAATGCCTTCACTGTCTGTCCTCAAGGAGAAAAGGAGTACTTGTAGCACCTTAGAGACTAACAAATTTATTTGAGCATAAGCTTTGCTCAAATAAATTTGTTAGTCTCTAAGGTGCCACAAGTACTCCTTTTCTTTTTGCGGATACAGACTAACACGGCTGCTACTCTGAAACCTGTCCTCAAGGATTAACTCTTGGGAGCAGGCAGCAGAAGATTCTTGATGTTGGACCCTGTTCTTTGGAACTCATTGCCCAAGTTTAGCAGAGTGGGGCAACAGAAAGCTGCTTATTCTGACATTTTCGTCGCAGAAAGTGGAGTAGGGTGTAAATCTTAAACTCTCATCACCACACTGAACCATTAGTAACACTGGGTTTCAATTAAAATCTTGGGATGAAATCTTGGCTCCGTTGACTAAAATGGCAGGGATTCCCAATGACTTGGGAGCGGCCAGGATTTCAACCTTGATGTTCAACACACCATGATTCTTGCCATTTTTCCCCAGACAGTACTTAGAATGGTAAAGGCCATTCCCGGACAAGTAGGAAACGATGAGGAAATTTTAATTTTAATTTTTCTTTACAGACGCATGAGGGAAAAACGAGAGCTGGAACCCACAAGCATCAAAGCCAAGACCCCACCTGCTTTTGGACAGAACAGTAACAATGCTAACCGACCCACAACAGTAGCTATCATACCCGTGGACATCCATATGCAGAACAGATGACTGTGGACCTTGGCCCTACCTATAGGAGATCACTCTCCTTGAAGAATGAGACTTGACAACCAGACTTTGTTCACATAGACCTGTGACTCTTTACCAGAGGAGGATTGGCACTGGAATAGTGACTACGCGTGGAGTTGAAACCAAGGATTATGTGGGTAACTGGCCACGTTTTTTCTTTTATTAGAAGGAAAAAATAAAATGCTGAGCACCTTTGTATGGCTGATCTAACAATGTGATGGCATTATATCAGCAGGAACATGAAAAGTCTTATTTTCTCTGTAGAAGTTAAGTGGCAACAAGTGGCAAAAATGCCCTTTAGATGGGTCAAAAGATGCACACTCCTTTATTTACAGTGTCCTTGATGAGTCGTGAGCAGTTTGGTGGGCTTTCTTTTCCTCTCCTGCAGTGATCAGTAGTGAAGAAAATGAAAGATCTGGATGTAAAGGCTACAACTATGCTTCATTCTTGGATTTGTTATGCTTGTATCTTTTTATATTTTTAGCATGAGGAATAACATGTGAAGTAACAAAACTGTATTTAGACTTCACTGGCCTTTCTGATTCCCAATCAGATACATAGACGTGGATTCAGATAAAACAGGGTATGAATGTGATATGCTTTAAAAAAAATTTTGATGTGTTCTAGCAACTTGACAGAGTTTGAATCCAGCTGAATCCCTCTCTTCAGGGATTTTAACTCAGCAGCCATATTTATGCTGGGTTCTCAGTTTGGGAGCACTTATTTATTTATTTTTCTACAAATGATGGGATTGGGAGAAAAATTAGTTCTATTTTTAAATTAGAAGAGGTTCAAACAGGAAGAGAATGAAAAACTAGTGATATTTTGTGTGGGTGGGTCTGCTTTTCTTTAAAGATAGACTTTAAAAAACAACTGAAATGTTGCAATCCATAATGTAGATTACAGACTTTGGCTTTTTTTTTTTTGAGAAAAATAAATTTTAAAAGCAACCACAAGCTATTTGGTTTTGCATGAGTGACTGTTGTGGGTGTGCAGTAATTCAACAAAAATTTCCCAAGGATTTTTTCACAGGCCCACTGGGTGCACACACAGAAGCTGCATTGTTACACTCTCTATGGACTATTGTTTCCATGATCTACATGTTAAAGCGTCCCTAAACATTAGCTAACAGAGTAGACAGCAATGGTTCAGCAGAAGGCAGTGTAGCCTATTGATCTAATAATTCACCTTGTGCAAAAGCCCCTATATAGCGATGCACATCATTGACCCCATCCTTCAACTTAATTTCGGTTGTTGTAGCACAACCCACGCACTGGAATACCCAGGCACAACAGAGGGTGAACTGACTATACAGTATTAACGTCTGAGTCTGAATTCACTCGGTTCGGTGGGTTTAAATTACGCCCATGGCATTGTATTAAAAGAGAATGTTTTGGGTTAATACAGACTTGCGTGTAGAGCTGGCTTTAAGCACAAAAAAAGCTAGCGACCACTTGGGGTCCACTCTTCTGGGGGCCTTAAGAAAATTTGCAAC
Source organism: Caretta caretta (assembly GCF_965140235.1). NCBI lineage: Eukaryota > Metazoa > Chordata > Testudines > Cheloniidae > Caretta > Caretta caretta. The sequence continues at coordinate 8,636,905 of NC_134224.1, forward strand.
TGGCAGGCCAGCTTGACTTCTCCTGGCGGAGAGCTAGGAGAGGAGGACACTCTGATCTGATAGGTTTCAGAGTAGTAGCCGTGTTAGTCTGTATTTGCACAAAGAAAAGGAGGACTTGTGGCACCTTAGAGACTAACAAATTTATTTGAGCATAAGCTTTCGTGAGCTACAGATCACTTCATCGGATGCATCTGATAGTGATCTGTTTTGGCAACTTGTGGCTCTTTAGGTACTATAAGGCCAGCCCTGTCTGGCAAACACTTTGTCATTTACAAAGGGGTGTTACTAATTAAACTGATCAAAGAACCAATTTTGAAAAGGAATTTTAAAAAATGCAAAACCTGAGATTTTTAAAATAATTGTCCATGATTTAAATCTGACTGCAATTCATTGTAATTCTCCCCACCACAAAAACTCCACTACGGTCACAAGTCAACCTGACTCCCCTGGGTGCTTCAGTTTAAAACATGCAACCAGAAAAGACATTAGGCTGATTGCTCTACAAACAAAAGCTGGTGAATATTTTACCCTGAGCCAGGACTCGGAAAGGTAAATTGTTACATTGCCAACACCACCTCAAAAATGTGAACTGAGTGTAAATGATGGAGAGATGAGTCTGCAGACTGCCTGGAATGATAGCTTGGACAGGTGTGAATTGTCCATCTAGCCCGGTATCCTGTCTCCCGATAGTGGCCGGTACCAGATGCTTCAGAGGGAGTGAACAGAACAGGGCACTTAGAGTGATCCATCTTCTGTTGTCCAGCCCCAGCTTCTAGCAGTCAGAGGTTTAGGGACACCCAGAGCATTGGGATTGCATCCCTGACCATCTTGGCTAACAGCTATTGATGGACCTATTCAACTTTTCTAACTCTTTTTTGAACCCAGTCATACTTTTGGCCTTCAGAACATCCTCTGACAACAAGTTCCACAGGTTAACTGTGCACTGGGTGCAGAAATACTGCTTTATGTTGTTTTAAACCTGCTGCCTATTAATTTCATTGGGTGACCCCTGGTTCGTGTGAGATGTGAAGGGGTAAATAATACTTCCTTATTCACTTTCTCCGCACCATTGATGATTTTATAGACCTTGATTATCTCTCCCCTCAGTCGTCTCTTTTCCAAGATGAACAGTCCCAGGCTTTTTAATCTCTCCTCACATAAAAGCTGTTCCATCCCCCTCATTGTTTTTGTTGCTCTTCTCTGTACTTTTCCCAATTTTTATATATCTTTCTTTGAGATGGGGTGACCAGAATTACACGTGGTATTCAAGGTGTGAGTGTACCATGGATTTATTTTGTGGCACTAGGATATGTTCTGTCTTATCTATCCCTTTCCTAATGGTTCCTAACGTTGTTTTTTTTTGATGGCTGCTGCACTTTAAGCAGATGTTTTGCAGAGAACGATCCACAATGATTCAAAGATATTTTTCTTAAGTAGTAACAGCTAATTTAGACCCCATCATTTTGAATGTATAGTTTGGATTATGTTTTCCAATACGCATTACTTTGAATTTCATCTACCATTTTGTTGCAGTCTCCCAGTTTTGTGAGATCATTTTGTAACTCTTCGCAGTCTGCTTTGGACTTAACTATCTTGAGTAATTTAGTATCGTCTACAAACTTTGCCATCACACTGTTTGTTTCTTTTTCAATAACATTACTACGCTGGTAAAAGCCTAGTCTAGCTACAGTTTGCTAAACTGGAATAAGCTATACCAGTAAACACTTTTATACTGGGATAATTGTATCTACGCTGGCGACAGGGAGTTAAAGCTGCAAACTCTTTAGGATAGACAAGGCCTCACTACTCTACTTGCTCCTAGGCAGAAGCTATAACATTCTTCATTTTAAATACTTTACTGAAACATAACTACAGACAAGACAACCCTTCACAGGCATGGAAAGCTTTAGCCAGTATAGTAGCATCTTAGGCACCAATGCTGTAACGTGACATGCAAGCTATGTACAGAAACGAGCCTGGCAATTCTTTGGTCCCAGAGTGAAAATAAGTAAGCAAACATACTTAAAAAACCCAAAACTACAACCATACAGCTACAACCTCACCGAATGAATTCGCAAGCAAGCTTCTGCAAGCCAGCTTTTGTTCCTTTTGCATTGTTCAACTGACCTTTTTTTTTTAGCAGTGGGTATGTAGCGCCACCTAGCGTCATCCTTCTATATGATAGCAAGCAGCTACCCTATATTACAGGCAGTATTTCCCTACAATAAGCGATGGACTCCACAGCTTTGCCACAGTTGCTAATATCGCAGAAATTTGTCCCCATTCATGGTTATAAATAAACCTGGCAGAATTCTATTTTTATTTTTTTAATATATAATTTTTATGAATAATTTCAATGTTTATTTTAAAGTGTTTTTCAACTTTCATCCATTTTAAATTTTCACAGCTGTGGGAAATTATAAAGGGGTTTAGACAATGGGAAGGCAGTTGATAGACTGACTAATGACAGAAGATGCTGAAGTTCAAAAAGTTAAAGCTTTATAACCATTAAAACACAAATGGTCAACATCATATGACAAACATATGCAAAGAAATATCTTTAAACAAAGCTTTTTCTTTCTTTGCCTATTTGTAAATTTCTATTTCTAATATATTTTCATTGGTTGGTGTGTGTACAGCGAAATCGGCGTTTATTGACATTTACTCATAAAAATCTAATCCTTTCAAGCCTAGTTACAAAGCTACTTACCGCTGCTTCACATTATCAAAGTGCTTTAGAAACGTTAGCTGATCCAGCAGAATAGTATCTCCAGTCTGGATGTATGACATGCTGGAAAAGAGACTGTCAATTTGAAATCTAGTCTTTCCCTCCTCTTTTTCATAGTGTCTGAAGTCCCACACCTGCCCTTGAGTCCCTGCCAAATGTTGTGGTTTTACACACACACTCACTCACTCGCCTGATCTGTTTCAGCTAAGTGCCCTCAAATGCACAGCAAAATCCAACTGAAAAACTCCAGTTTTGTTCTCTTTAAAGATATACAGACTCCGTTTTTATCGTGAAATGATTTTTATAGTGGGGGCGCTGAAGGCAGAAACCATGTATTTGAGTGGTTGTTACTACATCAAGCCAAAGGGTGTGGCAGCAACCCTGGTTCCAGCACCCATGTACAGACTTAGTTTTTTATCTAAAAGAAAAACATAACCCCTGCCCTCAATTTAGACGGGAGTGTAATTTTTAAATAGTCTTTTTAAATATACAACAATATGAACATAGCAATTGTCACAGACTACAGATCTGTCTAATCCATTACCCTACCTTTGACTGTAGCCGTTACCACCACCTTCACAGGAAGCTGATGCAGTCAGATATGTTATAAACAACCGAGAAAGTTTCTTTCTAATCCCAATCAGACTGGTTTATTTCTGAAAGCATGAGGGGGTTTTATCCCTTCCAAAATTTGTGTTTTAAATCTGTATTATTTTCTATTGTAACTGTTATGGTAACTTTTTGACATTGACCTATTCTCTCCCATATATATTAGATAATTTTGCTTTCAAAATATTGCTCTCTGTCAGTACAAATAATGAAGCAATGAGAAAACTGGCTACCATATGTTCAGATGCTCTCTTCCTCTAGAGGCTGGAAGCATTTTGCAGATGAGCCAGTTTAAGGGTTTGGGGAGCAAGTAATTTCCAGCAGGTCACAGTTGCTAAAGACATAAGGCCTGAAAACAGTCTCAATTCTGTTTGATCCTTGAGTGGCTCTTGACTTACAGTGCTGTAACGACAGATGGTTGAGGTTGCTATGCCAGGACGTGACAGTGGAGTCCATGTGGGGGGAAGACTACTGCTTAACATCAACCACCAAACAGTTCCTTGTCACAGACCCTACTGCTTGCCCGTCTGGCTTCAACCTGCCATGTCATCAGGGGGACCTTCTTAACCGATTCCGGACTGGGCAACGCCTTCATGCAGCAACCAGCACCGTTGGGGTCTTGGAGACAATCCAAGCTGTGGCTGTGGTGCAGACTGAGCAAGAATATGCGTTGTCGAGGAGTGCCTGCTCACCAAATTCAGCAGTGAGCTCCACTGGGCCGCTAACAACGCTATTGCCTGGCAACTATGCAAATGCTAAATCAATCACTAAGTTCCTGATGCACAGCAGAGGGGAAGTGGAGCGACATTGCTTTAGTGGCCGATAGGCAAAAGAGCAAATACGGGGGACGGAGGAAGACTCCCGTCCCACTCAGGCTTTGCCTTCGCTACAAAAGGGTGATTTTTCCCAGCTGGAACAGGGTAGTGGAGTGGGTTGTTTTCCCCATGGAGCTAGGCGTGTTCAGCACTAGACCCCTTCTGCGTAAGCGGTCCCTAGCCGCAAAGACCCCCGTGCCTCGTCTCTGCTTGGAGTCACAGCAGGCTGGCTTCCCCGCCGCGGGTCGGCCGGGGTAAAGGATGCGCTTTTGGGGCTAGTGACGACAGGGCCTGTGTGTGTGTGTTGGGGGGGTAAGTGGGGAAGACCTTGCCGGGGCAGGAGGGGACCTGTCCCAGAGGAAGCGGGGGAGGGCCCTGTCCTAGTAAAGGTGGGGGCGGGGAAGACCTTGCCGGGGCAGGGAGGGGACCTGTCCCAGAGGAAGCGGGGGAGGGCCCTGTCCTAGTAAAGGTGGGGGCGGGGAAGACCTTGCCGGGGCAGGGAGGGGACCTGTCCTAGTAAAGGTGGGGGCGGGGAAGACCTTGCCGGGGCAGGGAGGGGACCTGTCCCAGGGGAAGCGGGGGAGGGCCCTGTCCTAGTAAAGGTGGGGGCGGGGAAGACCTTGCCGGGGCAGGGAGGGGACCTGTCCTGTTAAAGGTGGGGGCGGGGAAGACCTTGCCGGGGCAGGAGGGGACCTGTCCCAGAGGAAGCGGGGGAGGGCCCTGTCCTGTTAAAGGTGGGGGCGGGGAAGACCTTGCCGGGGCAGGAGGGGACCTGTCCCAGAGGAAGCGGGGAAGGGCCCTGTCCTGTTAAAGGTGGGGGCGGGGAAGACCTTGCCGGGGCAGGAGGGGACCTGTCCCAGAGGAAGCGGGGAAGGGCCCTGTCCTAGTAAAGGTGGGGGCGGGGAAGACCTTGCCGGGGCAGGAGGGGACCTGTCCCAGAGGAAGCGGGGGAGGGCCCTGTCCTGTTAAAGGTGGGGGCGGGGACGCAGGCCCTATACCCGTGAGGGGGCTCCTAGGAAGCGCTGAGTCGTAGCAGGCAGATGCGACGCGGGAAAGAGGGGCTGGGGGAGGGGCGGATGAGGCGACACTAGCTCCACCGGCCCCAACGTCAGCCGCCAGGCCCCCTTCGGCGCATGCGCAGTCGACTGCAGAATCACATGACCACCTGAACCCAAGCACCCCACCCGCGACCCAGTCTGCGCGCGCGTTACAATCTTCCCTTCGCTACCGCGCTGGAGGGGCAGGTTCCACCTCTGGCGCCGCCACAGCCCACACGCTCCATGGTCAGCCTCCTCATTGGCCGGCGCCCGCCGGATAGACCCTTGAACCCTCCTCCCGTAGTCCCGCCCCTCCATCACGGTGCCTTCTGATTGGCTTAGGGCGGAGCGCGGCCCGCCCTCTTCGCCGCGTCCGCTGATTGGCTGACGGCTAGGGGGCTCGCGGTCGCGTTGGGACCCGCCCCTTTCGTTCTGTGTCGCGCGACTCTGTCTCTCATCTCGCCGCTTTTCCTCCTCCCCGCGGTGAACGTGAGGGAGGGAGAGAGGAAGGGGTCCTGCGGGCGCGGTGCACGCCGGGATAGGGAGTGCTCTGCGGCCAGGAGGAGGCAAGATGGATGCGGGCTTCTTCCGCGTAAGTGTTACCCTAAGCGGGCCGGTGGAGCGGCCCGGCCGGGCGAACGCGGGAAGCCGGGCCGCTGGGAAGCACCGCGACGGGCGCTGCCGCCGCCGGGTCCCCCTGCGAGCGCGGCCCTGCCTCCCTCCTCTCCCGCCCTGCGCAGGCTCCCGTGAGGAGCCGCGGCGCAGAAAATGGCGGCCGGAAGGTGGTCGGTGCGGTTCGTTCCACCCGGGGGGGCGAGGGGACGGTGTCATCGCGCGGGGTGGAGGGGGGGGTCTCTGGGGTTGGGGAGGTTGGAGGAGGGAGGGGCCTGCTCTTTCCTCTGGGGCTGGGGGGTGGGATGCCCAGGGAGGGGGGGGCGGCTCTTATCTCCTCCCCCCGCACGCGCACACTCCTCCAAAGGCCGCGGTGAGGCCGCTACCTCCAGTCCAGGGCCTGCGCCGCCAGGAGGAGGCGGGCCTTTCCGTGCGCTAGGCCCTGCTGCCCCGCGGCGCCATGTGGGCCGCCCGGGCCTGGTGGCCCGCGGGAGGACGAGGAGTCTCCCTCCCACGCCAGGGGCCCGGGCCGGGGCCCGAACTCTGCTCGCCGTGGCCGCTCTGGAGTCCGGTTCCTGAACCTCACTCTGCGCCCTGCTGGGTCTCCTCATGGCCAGGCACCCTCTTGTTTTGGTTATGCGCTAGAGATTGTGCTGGACAGCCCTCCCCCTGATAAAAGCCCCCTGTGGAAAGTATGCATCCGATGAAGTGAGCTATGGCTCACGAAAGCTCATGCTCAAATAAATTGGTTAGTCTCTAAGGTGCCACAAGTCCTCCTTTTCTTTTTGCGAATACAGACTAACGCGCCTGTTACTCTGAAACCTATGCATTTACTGCTTCACAGAGAGAATTGGTATGCCTGGTCTTCTGGTTTTGCAGAGTTTGGTTCAAAGTCTGATGATTCAAGGTTTTTCCGAGTGATGTGTTTGTACACACACAATTTTTATTGTCAGAGAGTACTCAAATAGTTACAGTGAAAATACTTTTTTTGTAAACACATTTTTAGTTTTTGGGATTATTATAAAAGCAGATTAGCAGTTTAATTTCTTCCTCAGAGCAAAGAGGACTGTTGCTATTGATAATAATCTCGGGGTGTTACATGTTCTCAATGCAGTGTGTACAATTTACAAATTGGCTTCTTCATTGAAATGCAGATTGTACCATTCAATTTCAAATCTCTCTTGGTGACCAATGCTGCTTACCATGCCTTGTGAACAAACTTCTCGGCTACGGGGCTGAGCAAAATTCCAACTGCTTTTTTCTGCCTCCTATGGGGGGAGAGGAGGCAGGGAATCTTATTTCTATATGTGACTGCAGAATCTTGAATATTTGGGTGATATGACAAATACGCTAAATTCAGTTTTGACTGAAGTGGGAACACATCAAACATGGAAGCACTGTGGATAGTCTTGTATTCAGATGTATCTTAATCCTTGAAAATGAATGCTAGCCCCTAGGATTTCTGCTCTTCAGAATTACAGATGAGAACATTAGGAGTTATAGCCCCATCTCTGTAAGTAATGACTTCATTTTATAGCATCTTATCTTGCCGACACATCTGAAGATGCTTTTGTAAAAGATGCACAATTTTACAATATGGTCTGCAGTGCCAATTTAATAACTGAAAGCAAGCAAAAACAAATGTGCTTTTACTTTTTTGATTTAAAGTGCCTACATTCTTATTTCATGTCTCTGGGCATGGAGTTAGAGAGATGGTACTAAGGTTGAAGCAGTCATGCAGTATAGGACTGGTGAGCTTGCAGTTCAGAATCAGATGAATTCAATTTATGTTTGCATAGCAAAGAGTGACTAGAGAGATTGGATTAAATTCTAAATGGCTTTAAATCAAGTGGATGGAGTACCTTAATGCAGCAAAAGCTGCATATACTTGCTTGTGCTCTAGTTCCATCCCAAGTTGTATGCTTGGACCAGTATGTTAAAATAAATAGTTACCATATTGTAATGTATGGAAAGGTTCGTGTATAAATCCCTCTCTTTTGAATAAGTTACAATGGTAGCTGGTTAAATAAACTTTGAATATGAAAACCTAGTTAGTGATTCAAGACTGAACAAATGAACAATATTTCAGAACCTTTGGTCTGGGCAGACTGAGCTATATTAACTTTTGTTGCATCATGTTTTTTAAAAAAATACAATATTAGGACCCAATCCTGCAAATTCATACTTTCATGTGTATGAAGTAAATGGAACTATTTATGCAAATGTTGTTTCCAGGATTAGACTCAATCTCTGACTATACTGTAAGAAGTGAACTATAGTTACACTATACATGAACGTGTACAGCATTATAAATGATTGATTCAATCATCAAAGTAAGATTCCCCTCTTTATAAGCTGTATCTTATTACATGCAAGATTAATGAACTGTGCAGGGTGGTGGTAAATTTCAAAGAAATTTCACCTAAAGCTTGAGTAAAGGATTGAGTGTTTGTAATCTTCTGTGATAATTTCAGTGTATAATGTCATTTCTGAGGTTTTAGCTCTAAGGCTGGGTCTACATTCAAAAGTTAAGTTGACCTGTGTATGAAAAGTCCACTACCCTGAGTGACAGATGTAAGCCAATCTAACCCTCAGCATAGACATCTTTTCTCCTGGACCTAGCTACTGCATCTCTGGGAGGTCGATTTAACTACACTGGCAGGAGAACCCCTCCTGTTTTTATAGTGAGTTTCTACACTTGTAGCGCTACAGTGTCTGCAGCTGCCTCTGTAGTGCTTCAAGTACAGATAAGCCCTGAAAATCTGATTTAAAACCGAATCTGTCTTTAACACCAGCTTTCAAGAAGAAAATGAGCACTTGAAGTTATTAAAAATAATGAGGGTACGGGTGAATAGCAGTATTAAAAAGAGTTCACCTTTGGTCTATACCATAAATGCTCCAGTTTTTTCCTTCTGCTTTTTTCTGCTCTTGGACAGAAAAAACTGAACTGATTCCTGCTGAGCAGGTCTCTTTGAGAAGGCTGTATACTGCAACTCAAAATTATTTGACAACATTGTGCATGCTTTTAGATTTGCAAGTACTGCACCATGGTGAATTATATGATTTAAGTGTCAGAGTTGTGAAACCTGATTACCATCTTCAGTAGGATATGACGATTGGTTAGTGAAGTGGAATGCTTCTTGAAGGTGTCTGTACAGGTGGTACAATTGAATATTTTTTAATTGCTATGCAGTTTGTCAAAATTGTTTTTAATGCAAATATATGTCCAGGGACAAGTGGTAGACTAGCTGTGGAACAAAGTTTGATGGCATACTGACTAAAATCTTTCTATTATAGGGAACAAGTGCGGAGCAGGACAATCGCTTCAGCAACAAACAGAAGAAGCTCTTGAAGCAGCTGAAATTTGCAGAATGTCTAGAAAAGAAAGTAAGTTGAGTTTATTCCACACCCATCCTGTCCAAATAAATAAAGTAAACTTTTAAGATGTCACAACCCAGATGCACAAGACAAAATTCTGAATGGCTATCAATGATTTGTATAGACATTGGAGGGAAGTCAAACACAAAAATAAATGTATAAAAATGATGTTCAGGATATCCAAATGCACATTAAAGTACACCCTTTAAAAGAGCACACATGGTATATTTATAATATCAAAAGGATAGTGCCATTAAGCTTTGGGTCCAAATTTAGGGTTTGGTTTTAAAAAACAAAGAACAGAAAACCAACTTTCAAGATGACCAGAGAATATTATTTTCAAAAGTGACTTGTCTCTAGATGCTTTTAAAATATTGCCCAAACTGTTGTCTTGATGGTTTTACATTTCAGCGGAGTCTCTCTCTCTCTCTCTCTCAAAAAAAAAACAACAAAAAAACAACAAACTGGCAATACCTACTTTAACTGGTAGTAAAACTGATGCACTGCAGTGTGTCCTCAGTAGGAAGAGAGGGAATGCCTAGAGAAACTAAATTGTAGTCTGGGGCTAATGATGATTTTGTGTGCTGGGGAAATGGTTCCTCTGAAAGTTGGCAGTAAGTAATCACCCACTTCTGTTGTCACTACAGCCGACAATGGGGTTTCAATAGTTTCTATTGCTCATGTGTGCCTACTTTGTGGATGATAAGGCTGGCGAGTCCACAGGCACTGACTGCTGCAGTAGGTAAACTGTAAACAGGGCTCCATCAAGGAGACAGTGATTATCCCTAAATCATACAGACTGAACTCTAATCTAAATTCTGAAGTAACTACAAAACGGTATCTGAGAAAAACACAATGTTACTTACCTTTTGGGAGCTGTGATCATGATCTAAGAATGTCACAAAGACTGTAACTTTAAGTGCCAGGGTGAGGCTGGGAGTTAAATTGCTGGTGAACCTCACTTTGGTACTAGGTACAATAGACAGGTTTCAGAGTAGCAGCCGTGTTAGTCTGTATTCGCAAAAAGAAAAGGAGTACTTATGGCACCTTAGAGACTAACCAATTTATTTGAGCATAAGCTTTCGTGAGCTAGAGCTCACGAAAGTTTATGCTCAAATAAATTGGTTAGTCTCTAAGGTGCCACAAGTACTCCTTTTCTTTTAGGTACAATAGAGAATCAGACATTTAAAAAAACACACAAATGAATATAATGTGAGAAGGACAAAAGGTTGGATTTCCCAAGTTTAATAAATTCTGTTAATTGTCAGAAATTTTATTAGTTATTAGCTAACAAAACAATGGATATGATTTAGACTTTTGATAAAATCCCCTTGCAAAAAGTTGGCAAGAAAACTTTGAGCCTGATCCAACTATCATTGAAGTCAATGGGAAGTTTTCTGTTAACTTCAGTGGAAGT